>NC_059072.1:366494460-366816378 GCF_020497125.1 Mauremys mutica | reverse complement strand
ACTGTCCAGCCTCCTGTTGAAAACGTCCAGTGAAGGACTTTCCACAACTTGCCTGGGCGTCTGTTCCATTGTTCTCCTGTTCTTACAGTTGGGAAGTTTATCTGAAATTAAATCTAAATCTGCTGTGCTGTAGTTTGAACCCATTGCCTATTGATCTATGTGGCAATGTTCCTCCATTTTTTAATGACATAGTTAAGTCTTTCTGACACCTTCAATTACAAGACTGCATTTTCAGTTGCATATAAGTTTGCCAAAAATTAACCTGAAATTTCCCACACTGGGTGTCTGCTTATGGCTGAATTTAATTTTGAAATTTTCAGGCATAACAGTTCAGCTAAATTCTAGAATGAAGTTGGGGAGAAGAAGTCTCACAAATGTTGAAAAATTGTCATATTTCTGCTAGTGGGGAGCCCTAGCACCTCCATGCTTTTCAGCAGATAAAGTCTGGTAACACCCACCCCCACCCTGCCCCCTAACAGCCAAAGCCCTAAATTGCAAGAGGAGGAGGTGACAATGTCTGTACAGTAACACACAGCTGGCTCCTGAGGTTTTACTCAGTTCTTGCTCCAGACGGGATGTTTTTCTGGACAACCTGCTTGAGGGCCTCTCTACCCTTAAAACACGACAGTGGGGCTGCCACAGCACTTCTTGGGGGCCTGAGCAAACTGCGGCCCACAGCCTCCGAATCTGGCCTTGTCCTGGACGTCTACTAACAACTTTCATCCAGAAGGGTCCACTGTGCCACTGAAATGCAGCCACCTTAGGGCTGCAGCCCGTCACCAAGGGGCACAGCAAAGATACTAGCGCAAATTCAGTATACTAAATCCAGGATACTAGAGCAAATTCAGCACCTGTGGCAAGGGCCCTGGGATGTTTGGTGGCTGTGTGGAGCGGAAATGAAAACAGACCTATTCTCTACCCCATCATGCATATGTTACACTTGGTTTGTCAAACAGAAAGAGATGGTACCTGTGATTTTTTAGATGGAAGCCTCTTCGCTGAGAATATCCCTCAGGTCGCCGTGTCCCACACCTCTCTCAGCCCAATATCTGCAGCAGCATCCCATGCTGAGAGCTGACACAGGGATGTGCACCATTTATAGTATAGCTCTGTGCAATCCCAGGGGGGTTCGCTCACCCCCTAGGGGAGAAGCGGCATCTGGATGCAGACAGGCTGGAGACCAGACACACCTCTAGCTCATGTCTCTGTTACCATGGCTGCACTTCTGGGCTTGTTATCCAACTTTAGCAGTAAACAGTAATTATGGGACCTTCCCAAAGGGAGATGAGAACTCTTGGGCTCTCCACTGAGTCAGAGAGGAATTGGCTGCTCTGTGTATTTGTGTATATTTAAAACAAATTATAGTTGATTATTAAGAAAACTAGGGTTAATGTCTTTGTCTTATAGGGTCTGATGCTGTGTACATGTCCAGGATGGATGGGCAGATAGTAGACAGACAGACCTGGAGAAAGATGACTGAGGGGAGACATGATCACTTTCTGGAGGCACAAGGGATTTTCACTAAGGGATCATAGATCAGTCATTCTCATCAGTAAATATCATACCACGTAGAACCTTTCATTGGAGGATCTTCCAAAGACCTAGCAAAGGAAAGTCATAACTTTTCCATTGATACCTTACAAGACAAACTTTATATAAAACAAATAAAATCATATCACCATGGTAAATATGGGGACAAGAGGATGTTGCTTTGGGGAACATAATGTCAGACCTCGCCCCTTAGTTTACTGCAGCAAAGTTAGTCGCTGACTAATGCGGAGGCAGTGCGCCCAAGGGCTTAATTAGGTTTTGACTGTACAATTCCCAAGTGTTGCAAACATTGTGGTGTTACCCACAGGTGTTTCTTGCACAGTTCTCTGTACCTTTCAACACTTTGTAGGTCAGTCTCAAAAGTCAGCAAGTGCCTTTTTTGGGTCACTGGACAAACTCTATTAGTTTCTGCGCAACATTGTTTACCATTGTGCTTTTTCAGCTGGTGATATCTCAACACATGAGGTGGTGTGACTCAGTTACCTCTTTCACAAAGAAGACCAGGTTTATTATGGTTTCCCTGCTGAGAGAAGCTTTAAACCTTTTTACAGATGTTAGCTCAGAAGTACTATCCCCATAGGGCTTCTTGGCTAAAAGCTTTTCCACAAAATCATGTATGTTCCATTTTTTCATAGGATTTAACACCAGTACCAAATTCTTTGTTGTTCTTCATTAGCAACAAACTTTGCATCATCAGATTTAACACCATCACCAAATATAGGTGTTTCTGTGTATTTTTATTGTACCTGCTGTTTGCTTGAACAATTTGGTTTGTTCAGCATCCATTGGATCGTTCGGTTCCTCCATGATCCTTGGCGTGTATTTAGTTACTTTTTTTCCTTTCCTCTTCAGTCTAAGGCAGGGGTGGCCAACCTGTGGCCCCGGAGCCACATGCAGCTCTTCAAAAGTTAATATGCAGCTCCTTGTATAGAAACCGACTCTGGAGCTGGAGCTACAGGGGCCAATTTTCCAGTGTGCCGGGGGGTGCTCACTGCTCAACCCCTGGCTGTGCCACAGGCCCTGCCCCCACTCCCTCCTTCCTGCCTCCTCCCCGGAGCCTGCCAGGCCCTTGATCCTCCCCTCCCGAGCCTCCTGTACGCCACAAAACATCTGATCAGGAGGGAGGGGCAGGTGGTGATCAGCCGGTGGGTTGGAGGCACAGGGAGCGGGGCAGGGGGGAACTGATGGGGGGCTGCTGATGTATTACAATGGCTCTTTGACAATGTACATTGGTAAATTCTGTCTCCTTCTCAGGCTCAGGTTGACCATTCCTGGTCTAAGGTTATCTCTGGTGTCTTGGTATGCTGGGGTCTGGTGAAGTTAGGATGTAACGGGACTTTGCATGTTCGCTTGCCCTCTGCGGAGCTTAGAGGGCTTCCCACCAAGTGTAAACCCCTCTATCTGTGGTTTATTCACAATAGATGCTTGTGTCTGCTTAAAATCATCAGCTAGAGAATCCATGTCATCCACGGTTTTCACCCTTTTGTCCCACAGACACTGTTTTATATCATCTTAACATATACTTAAGAAATGTTCCTGAGCAAAAACATCAAACATTCCTTCAAAGCTTATAATATCTTTGCCCCTTGGCCACTTTCCTATCAAACCTTTCATTTTATTTACATATTCCACATTACTTGTACCAGCACCCCTCTTAGAATTTGTAAATTTCACTCTATATGTTTCTGGGGTCATCTGAAATTGTTTCTAAATCATTTCTTTGAATTTAGAATCATCTAAAAGATTCTCAATTATCATTTTATTTAATATATCCAGAGCTTTACCAGTTAAGTTTCCAACTAAAGTGGGCATCTTCTGGTTATCAGGAATCATATGAATCATATACAGCCTCTCAAAGATAATGAAATATTCAGTAATAGCATCTGCCTCGTTGTATGCAGGACACAATTGTTCCCATAGGTTGAGTGTGCATTGTGTGTAGAAATGCTCCCTTTTATTTGTCATCTACACTCTAAGGGAAGGGCAGACCATGGCTAGTGAAAGCATTCACATAACTGCAGCTGGGTGTCTCCCTGCATGTGTGTGGTTTTGTAAGTGCAAGACCTGGAGAAGATCGCATCTTATCACAGCCTCTGTGTCTGAGAGGGGGCCCATATTGGTATGCCAGAGGGCTCTGTGGTACCCCAATTCCAGGCTGCACCCAGGGGAAGTCTGTCACACCCACCCAATGAACAGGCCCTGCTAGAGCTGAGTTTATTTCCTTCTTGTCATGTGTTCAGCTACTCACGGAGAGACCGTGATAACATCAGGGAAGACAGGAACCAAGGTCATCTCTCCCCGTGTCTCAGTTTACCTATAAGTATAATGGGGATATATTCATAGAGACTTTCCTTTGCTAGGTGTTTTGAAGATCCTTCAATGAAAAGAGGGTGGACAATTTATCAGTTTACCCTGTATAAGCTTTATATAGAGTAAAACGGATTTATTTGGGGTTTGGATCTCATTGGAAACTGGGTGTCTGAGTGCTGGAGACAGGTAACCTGCTGAGCAGTTTTCAGCTAAAGCCTTCAAGTTTGGGAGCATGGCCCAGACCCTGGGTCTGTGTTGCAACAGGCTAGCATGTCTGGCTCAACAAGACAGGGTTCTGGAAATCCCAAGCTGGCAGGGAAAACTGGCTCAGAGGTAATTTCAGTACCTCAGAGGTAATTTCAGTACATCAGGTGACAGTCCCAAGGGGATCTCTGTGACCAAACCCATCACACTGATCTCTGATCTGCTAGCAACAGCCCCATGTGTCTGCAGATAGTGTTCATTTCTCCACTCAGGCATCTTTCTGTAGATCAGTCTGTGTGCTATCTACCTAGACATCCTGGGCATTTACAGTCTATCAGACCCTATGGAGGCCAAGACATTATCTCTATTTTTCTTAATAATCAACTATAATATTAAATATACACAAATACACAGAACAGAGAGCCTGAGTGTTTTCATCTCCTTTTGGGAAGTTCCATTAATTACTCTTTACTCCTAAAGGTGGATATAGAACACAGAAGTGCAGACACCCTTGTCTCCAGCCTATTCACATTCAGATGATCGATTCACCACTAGAGGATGAACCAAACACCACTGGGATTGCACAGAGTTATATTACAAATCATATACCCCTGTGTTGGCTTTTGGGTTCGGATATTGCTGCAGAAGTGAAGTGAGAGAGTAGTGGGAGACGACTACCTCATGGTGATTCCCAGGGAAGAGGCTTCCATCTTAGAATTCACAGGTACCATCTCTTGTTGAGAAACTCATCTGCTCAACAAACTGAGTGCAGCCTGGCTGTGATGCAATAGAGAATCAGAATCTGTGGTTCTTTCCACTCTGCGGAGCCATTAAACATCCCAGGGCCCTTGCCACTGGTGAGGAGTTTGCTTCATTATCACTGGCCAAACTCTCTCTCTTTTCTCTGAATCCTTGTTGACCTCTCACCCCAAGATGGCTGCATTTGAGTGGCACAGTGGATCTTTCAGGATTAAATTTGTTCGTGGATGAACAACACAAAGCCAAATTCAGAGGCCATGGCCCAAAGTTTGCTCAGGACCCAGTAAGGCAAAACTGAGTAAAGACATCAGGAACCACCTGTGTGTGAATGAGCAGAGACTGTCAACTCCTCGTCTTGCATTTCAGGGCTCTGGCTGATAATGCAGGGGCACTTACCTGACTTTTATTTGCTGGAAAGCATGGAGCTGGAAGGGCTCCTCACTAGAATAATTATAAGAATGTTTCAACAATGGCAAGACATCTCCTCTCCTAGCTTCATTTGAGAAGTCAACTGAAATGTTATGCATGAAACATTCAAATAGGGCCTTAAAAACCCCTAAGGAAGGAGATTCCACCACCTCCTAGAGAACCCATTCCAGTGCTTCACCACCCTCCTAGTGAAATAGTGTTTCCTAATATCCAACCTAAACCTCCCCCACTGCAACTTGAGACCATTGCTGAAAGCTAAGGAAATAAGCCACATGATGGTCTCTGCCCTCAGGACTTTGCAGCTGAGCTTTTGGGGCCCACAATCTGTTGGATGCACAATCTCAGCTGACTGCCTCGCCTCCCTGCTCCCAACCCTCAGCTGATTTTACACGGTTTCCTGGATTCCCTCTCCGCTTTGGATTGGCCTGTCTGCCCCAGCGCTGCGTCCTCACTGCACTCACTGCAGGTTGCTTGCCAGGCGGCATCAGATCCTGTCCCAAGCCGACAGCAGAGGGAGCCCAGATGGGCGGTGGGTAGGGGAGGAATGTGAAGACGATCCAGCAAGTGGATGGGGTTGGAGAGGAGGGGAGCGAGCTACAGGGTGGGGTTTTGGGGGAAAAGGTAGAGCTGAGGCGGGGCATTGGAGGAAGAGGGGGAGAAGGGAGTGGAGCCTTGTGGGAGACGGATCAGCGGAAGCAGCCTTGTGGAAAAAGGTGAGGCAGGGGGCAGGACCTTGGCAAATAGACAGGGCAGGGCATGGGGCCTCAGAGATCCAGTTAACAGCAATTAGAAAGGTGGCCATCCTATGAATAGTACACAGACCGATTCCTCAGTTTGTCACACTGACACAGCACAGTAAGGGCAGGAAAGGATTTAATGTCACTTTGACTGTCCAGTAAGTGATTCAGGGAAGAGGGCCCAGCACCATGTCACCAGCCAGCTGTGCACAGAGCTCGGTCTGAGAGCCAGAGCACCAGGAGAAAACCTTAGGCCCCTTTATGAGTAAAGAGCCGGAGCAGCCTGTCCCGGATCTGTTTGGTCCTCACCCCGTAGATGATGGGGTTTAGCATGGGGGGGAACAAGAGGTACACATTGGCAATGAGAACATGGAAATGCAGGGCCACATTCTGGTCAAATCTGTACAGGAGGGAGATGAAAAGACTTGGGATGTAAAAGGCTAAAATGACAAAAAAGTGGGAGCCGCAGGTTTCAAAAGTCTTGAGCCGGGCATCCTTTGTGGGGAGGCTGAAGATGGCCCTGAGGATCTGGGTATAGGACACAGCGATAAAAATCCCATCCAGACCCATCACAAAGAATATCACAAAGAGGCCGTAGTAACTACTAACACGGGTGTCGGCGCAGGCCAGCGTCACCATGGCTATGTGTACACAATACGGCTGGGGGATGATGTTGGTTCTGCAATATGGCCACTGTCTTACCAAGAAAGGATAGGGCAGTACAACCATTCCACTGCGCAGCACCACGGCCAGGATGATCTTGGCCACCACAGGGTTTGTCAGGATGGTGGAATGTCTCAGGGGATGGCAGATGGCCACATAGCGATCCAGAGCCAAGGCCACCAAGATCCCAGACTCCATCGCTGAGGCACAGTGAATGAAGTACATCTGGATGAGGCAGGCACTGAAATTGATCTCCCCAGAATTGAACCAGAAGATGCTCAACATTTTGGGCAGGGTGGACGTGCACAGGACCAGGTCAGTGATGGCCAGCATGCAGAGGAAATAGTACATGGGCCCATGGAGGCTCGGCTCTATCTTCATGATGAACAGGATGGTGAAGTTCCCCAGGATGGCTATGATGTACATGGTGCAGAAGGGGATGGAGATCCAGACATGGGCCCTCTCCAGGCCAGGAATGCCCAGCAGGATGAAGCTAGAGGGGTTCGTAAATTCAGTTATGTTGGAATCCGACATGGAGTAGGGGAATATGTGTCTCCTGCTTGTACCGTACTTTTTCCTGACCTTCTGGTCGCAGTGCAATTACCTGGATGGAGAGACAATGTTCATATGAGACACTGCATGCACGAGTGGGGCTGTTCTCATGGGTGAAGCATATTGGTCGCTCAAATGAGTTTACTAATCTCAATTCCTTATTTTATGCTATTCCCTGTCTGAATAATTCCCACGCGTTGTGGTGTAGGAAACTTTACAGGGCACCAGCAGGAAACATAAGTGTGGACACTGATTATCCATCGTTATTCCTTAGGCCTTGTCTACACTGCCAAGTTTTTTCACAAAAAAAAGCATCTTTTGACAAAGAAACAGTGGAAGTGTACACACAACCAAAGCCTCTTTCAACGATGGAACTCCTCGGTTTCAGTGACATAATAAAATCACCTTAACAAGAGATTTAATGCCTTTTACGCAAAAGTTTGCTCATCAAAGTGCTACTGTAGACACTTGAACTTGTTTTTATTACTAATATTGGCCTCTGGTAGGCATCCCACATTGCCCATCATCATAGGCGCCGACTTATATGGGCTCCCTGGGGCTTTAGCCCCAGGAATATTCCCAAGCAGGGGCTCTGCTCCACCAATGTTTTCTCCCCTGCTTGGAGCGCCCCCCCGCCGCCGCCGCCGCCGCCAGGGCTGGAGCTTCTCCCCTCCCCTACTCTCCCCTCCCCGCCCGGCCCCAGAGCTTCCCTGCCTGAACGCAGCGTGTCTCTCTTCCTTGCCGCTGCTGCCGCTGCCTAGCGTAACAGCAGTGAGTGCAAGCTGCTGTTGCTGACTCAGACTGTAGCATCTTGGAGGGGGGGTGGGGCTGCTCGGCAGCCCTCTCCTCCTCCCCGCCCCAGAGGCTGGAGCTTCCCTGCCTGAACGCAGACAGCAGACAGCGTGTCTCTCTCCCTTGCCTCTGCTGCTGCCGAAGGGCTAATATAAGAGCAATGCAAGCTGCTGTTGCTTGCTGGAGCACCGGCCGGGGGAGGGGAGCAGAGTGGAGGGGGCTGTGCCATGCTTGGCAGCCCTCCCCTCCCCCTACCCGGAGGAGACGCAAAGGGGACTTCCGGCCAGGACTCGGAGACTGACCTCACTCACCTGAGCAGCTGCTGGGGCTTCCGTGAGTGTTTGACCCTATGATTCCCCCCCAGCCCCAGCCCCAGCCCCCACTCCTGCCCAACGCTGGGGAAGGGGCAGCCCCATGCCATCCCCTCCCACTGTCCCCCAGTGAAGCTACGTGAGGGGCAGCAGGCTGCAGCCTGCAGCAGGGGTCAGGGAGGCAGGAAGCCATATGTGAAGGCAGTGCCCCGCCCCTCCAGCGCCCACCCACCACAGGGCAGATGGGGGAGGGGGATTAATAGACCTACCTGAGCAGCTGGGGCTTGGGTGAATTTTATGACACCCTGCTCCCCTGCCCCATAGCCATCACCGTGCAGACCCCACTTCTGCCCCATGCTGGGCAAGGGGCAGCCCCATCCACAGTGAAGTTATGGTGAGGGGCAGCAACATGGAAGGCCACCTGTGATGGCAAACCCGCCCCCACCCCCTAGTACCCATCACAGGGGAGGTGAGTGAGATTTCTGGACCTGAGAGGGGGCCTAGGAACATGTGCAGTGACTCTGGTGCAGAGTGAGTGTGCTCTGGGGGGCAGGGGGGGAGAGGAGGGGTCCCTCCCCTGGAGCTTGCTGCTGCCAGTGGTGGTGATGGGGAGTCCTCTCTGGCCGTAGCCCTGGGGCAGCCTGTCTGCACCCCAAGTTCCTCATCCTCAGCCCTGCCTCACCCCAAAGCCTGCACCCCCAGCACCGAGCACGCTCCTGCACTGTGAACCCCTCATCCCCAGCCCCACCCAGAACCCTCACCTGAGGGGAAAAACGTGCAACTTAAATTTGGTGGTCAGTTTGGAGTATCATTGTATTTAGCACAATATTTGATTATTTTACACCCTTCAAAGTATGTAACTGGTCGTATACAGGTGTTTTCTCTGAATACTGTCTGTGTGCCTCAGTTTCCCCAATGCATTTCTTAAGGCTCTAGATGGTGGGATAAGGGGGTGTGATTGTTGTAAAGCCCTAGAGGGCCAGTGTGATGCTGTCTGCACAGATAATGGCTGCAACCCTGCCTCCAGGCAACTGATGGCCTGGGCCACCCCCCTGCAAGGTGCCAACTGAAAGTGTTGGAGAACAAAGAGATCAGGTGGCCTCCTAATGCCTGGAAAAGAAACAAAGGCCAGAGGAGGGAGTGTCAGTGCCTGTGCAGGCTTCCAGGAAGCGCATGGTGTGGAAGGGGATGCTGGGATGCTTTTGAACAACTCCATACAAAGCCAGTCAGGACTCTGGGGGAACCTCCTCTCTGAGCATACTGTCTCCAGGGCAAGAAGCTTACACCTTCCTGGGTCTGACCTCGGAGCATTCAGCCCTTCCACACCATGCACTTTCCGCAGCGAGTCTGCCCAGGCAGGTCCTGGGGCAACCAGAGGTCCCTGCACCCCAACTCCGCAGTCAGATGTGACTCTCAGCCAGACAGTAAAACAGAAGGTTTATTAGACGACAGGATCACAGTCTAAAACAGAGCTTGTAGGTACAGAAAACAGGACCCCTCAGTCAGGTCCATCTTGGGGGGTGGGGAGCCCAGACCCAAGTTCTGGGCCTCTCCCGATTTCCCCAGCCAGCTCCAAACTGACACTCCCTCCTCTGGCCTTTGTGTCTCTTCCGGACAAGGAGGCCACCTGATCTCTTTGTCCCCAACACCGTCAGTTGGCACTTTGCAGGGGAAACTGAGGCACCCACACAGTATTCAGAGAAAACATTAAGAACATTCCCACTTTGTCACAACAGGTGCAACAAAATTTAATACCGTATATTGAAGCAGGCAAGTGCTGCTTCTGACTTTCCACTTTTAATTGACCCTTGTAATCTTGTGGTGCTGACGCATTGTAGCTTCATTTTATATCAGCTTACAGGGTGAGAGCGGGGGGGGACGACCACCATTTTGGGCCCCACCAAAAATTATACGAACCTGCCGCCTATGCCCATCATGACTGCTCTGGTGAACAGTTTCAACTCCTCTCCCCTGCACCGAGGTGAACACCTTTTGTCCATCCCCCTTTAAAGGCCCAGGAAGTTAGAAATTCCCCTTCCTGGTTGCTCGGTGGGGAATGCTCACATCACACCTTCCCAGGTGGCCGCGGTGGCTCAATGCTAGGGACACTGCTGATCTTCTGGATGTGCTCAGTATTTGGGGAGGAGGCTGTGCAGTCCCAGCTGCGTTCCAGCCATAGGGATGTCAAAACCTACGGGCAGATTTTGTGCAGCTTGTGGGAAAAGAGCTGTGATCAGGACACACTGCAGTAAACAGGAAAGTAGAAGGAGCTGAGACACATGTACCAGAAGGCCAGGGAGGAGAGAGTATCTCCAGTGCTTTGCCCCTGACCTGCCATTTTTATAAGGAGTTGGATGCTATCCTCAAGGGTTACCCGATTTCCTCCACCAAGAGCCCTGTGGGTATTTTGATGGGGTACTCCTGTCAGCATAGTTAATCCACCTCTCCGAGAGGAGGTAGCTAGTTCGATGAAGAATTCTTCAGTAGACCTCATGCTGTATATACCAGGGTTAGGTTGATGTAGCTATATCCCTCAGGGGCATGATTTTTTTTTTTTTGCTATTGCAAAAAAGAGCCAATACAATTTTCATTTGCATTAGCAGAGGCAGAGCATGCCAGTCATGGGATGGGATAGTAGCACTTTTCTTGGTGCTGGTTAGACCTCAGCTGGAGTATTGTGTCCAGTTTGGGTTTCCAATTATAGGAAGGATGTAGAGAAACTGGAATGGATCCAGATGAGAGTGGAAAAGATGAGCCACAGGATGGAATACAACGCATATGAGCAAAAGCTGAAGGAAACGGGTATATTTAATTTGCAAAAGGGAGGACTGAGCGGGGACATGACAGGGGTCTTGAAATACTTGAAAGGCTGCCATAAAAAAGATGAAGGAAAGTTGTTCTCTCTTGCCACATAGGGCAGGAGAAGATGCAGGGGTCAAATGACAGCACAGCAGATTTAGATTTAATCTCAGACAAACTTCCCGACTGTAAGAACAGGAGAACAATGGAACAGACGCCCAGGCAGGTTGTGGAAAGTCCTTCACTGGAGGTTTTCAACAGGAGGCTGGACAGTCATTTGTCTGGCGTGGTTAAGGCACAACAAATCCTGCATCTCGGCAGCGGGTTAGACTAGCTGATACTTGCAGCACCTTCTCACCCAGTCACTCTTTGATTCCATCATATAAAATCCTAGTGTAGACCAGGTCTTACTCAAACACAACTTATGGAGCTCAATACTGGGGTAACTGGGTGAAATTTAATGCCCGGGGTTACACAGGAGGTCAGACTGAATGGTCCCTTCTGACTTTAAACCCTATGAATCTTTCGATCCAGAGAGTAGTTCAGGCATTTACATTTATTTCATAACAGACGAACAAGGGGACATTCAATTACATTGAAACTCTGAACATATAATATTGATAAAATAAAACTGTTTACATAATCCATATTTGGCCTGTGGAACTCCTTGCCACAGATATTATTGGAGCAAAGAGCTTAGCTGAATGGGATTCACAAATGAATTGGCCGTAGTTGGTGTTGCTGGTGGCACCACCCATCGTTAAGTCTGTCTGACACCTTCAATTACAAGACTTAATTTTCAGTTGCATATACATTTGCCAAATACGAACCTGAATTTTCCTACACTGAGTGTCTACTTCCAGCTGAATTGCATTTTGAAAGTTGTAGGCGTAACAGTGCATCCAATTTCTAGAATGAAGCTAGGGGAGAAGATGTCTCGCCCATGTTGAAAAATTGTTATATTTCTGCTAGTGAAGAGCCCGAGCACCTCCGTGCCTTTCAACAGATAAAGTCTGGTAACAGCTCTTCCATACCCCACACCCTCTCCCCCCCGTTAACAGCCAAAGCCCTAAATTGCAAGAGGAGGAGGTGGCAGTGTCTGTACATTAACACACAGCTGGCTCCTGAGGTTTTATCCAGTTCTTACTCCAGACTGGATGTTTTTCTGGACGACCTGCTTGAGGCCTTGTCTACCCTTAAAACACGACAGGGGGGCTGCCACAGCACTTCATGGGGGCCTGAGCAAACTGCAGCCCACAGCCTCCGAATCTGGCCTTGTCCTGGACGTCTACTAACAACTTTCATCCTGGAGGATCCACTGTGCCACTGAAATGCAGCCACCTTAGGGCTGCAGCCCATCACTGAGGAACAGAAGAAAGAGGGACATTTTGGCCCATGATAATAGAGCAAATTCAGCACCTGTGGCAAGGGTCCTGGGATGTTTAATGGCTGCGTTAAGTGGAAAGGAATACAGACCTCTCCTCTATCCCATCATGCTTATGTTGCACTCGGTTTGTCGAACAGAAAGAGATGGTACCTGTGAATGCTGAGACGGAAACGTCTTCTCTGGGAATCCCCCTCAGGTAACCGTGTCCCACACCTCTCTCACCCAGCATCTGCAGCAACATCCCACTCTGAGAACTGAAACAGGGGTGTGCACTGTTTATAATATAGCTCTGTGCAATCCCAGGGGGGTTCACTCAGGCCCTTGGGGAGAAGCGACATCTGAATGCAAACAGGCTGGAGACCAGACACACTCTAGCCAATATCTCTCTTTCCATGTCTGTGCTTCTGTGCTATTTATCTAGCTTTAGCATTAAACAGTAATTAAGGGACCTTCCCAAAGGGATATGAAAACTCTTGGGCTCTCCACTCCTCTGCTGCTTGGTATACATTGGGAGTTTTTTAAAATTATAGCTGATTACTAAGAAAGCTGGGGATAGTGTCTAGGTCTCATAGTATCTGCTGCTGTCTAAATGCCCAGGATGGATGGACAGACACTAGACAGACAGATCTGGAGAAACATGACTGAGGGGAGACATAAACACTTTCTGGAGGCACAAGGTTGCTAAGGGATCAGAGAACTGTAATTCTCATCAGTCATTATTCTCATACCATGTAGAACCTTTCACTGAAGGATCTTCAAAAGACCTAGGAAAGGAAGTCACTATGAATGTATCCCAATTATATCCATGGGTAAACTGAGGAACAGGGAGACGTGACTCGGCCAAAGTCACACAGAGAATGACACACAGACCCCTGGAGTCCTGACTTCCCTGCCATAAAAACAGCCTCTCCATCAGTAACTGAGCGCATGATAAGCGGAAAATGGACTTATACTGTCGCAGGGCCTGTTCTTGGATGTGTGTGACGGACTTCTGCAGGGTGCAACATGGAACTGGGTACCCATGAGCCCTCTCACATACCAAGCTGGGCCCCCTCTCGCACAGTGATGCTGTGAAATGCTGCAAGCCCCTCCAGGTCTTGCACTTACACAATCATACACAGACAGGGACACACCCAGCTGCAGTTACGTGAATGCTTTCACTAGCCACTCATGAACCAGCAATAGAGAGACTCCAGCCAGTTCCCCCAGCTCCCCAGCCTAGGACCCCAGAGCTGCACTGTCCCGCCCTTGTAAGAAGATTGACCAGTGTAAGTTTCTCGCCCTGCCCCTTTCCTCAATGTGGAGAGGATAATTCACCAGCCCCAGATTTCCCTTTATATTTTATATAACACACTGTTTTAGGTAAATAAATAGAAAGCAGAAAGTACAGAAAAATGGATTTTAAGTTGTTATAGGTTGTAGAGAACAGATGAAAGTTGGTTACGTAAGAAATAAACAAAATCACAATCTCAGTTCTATATGCTAGACAGGATTTGAATCAAGGAGTGTTTCACCTGATGGGACAAACAGTCCGTCTATCTTTCATACCCAGGCTAGAAATCCCTTCAGCTTGGGACAACATCCCCAGTTCAGTAATTATTTGTAAGGTGGTTCCGGATGTTGAGTTGTGGGGGGAGTTAGGCCAAGTGACAATGTCGCTTTCCCCTATTACAGCTTCTGCCATGTGGAGGGAATTGCATTTTTCCAAGCAAAATCCCCCAGCGCAGTTAGTGGAAAAGTTCAGGCACAGGATGGAGCCCAGTGTCACGTGAGCTGGTCACGTGCCTTTGCCTGCTTTGAAGAGCCATAGAAAGGGCCATTTCCCATATCTTTGCTAGAATATTGATAGGAAAGTCCATCAGGTCAGTTTAACCTTCAAAGGCCTATCATGTTTCTTAATGCACCATTACTGTGAGGCCTCATCTGGAGTACTGTGTCCCGTTTTGGGCCCCATACTACAAGAAGGATGTGGAAAAATTGGAAAGAGTCCCACAGAGGGCAACAAAAATGATTAGGGGGCTGGAGCACATGACTTATGAGGAGAGGATGAGGGAACTGGGATTGTTTAGTCTGCAGAAGAGAAGAGTGAGGGGGGATTTGATAGCTGCTTTCAACTACTTGAAAGGGGGTTCCAAAGAGGATGGATCTAGACTGTTCTCAGTGCTACCTGATGACAGACCAAGGAGTAATCGTCTCAAGTTGCAGTGGAAGAGATTTAGGTTGGATATTAGGAAAAACTTTTTCACTCAGAGAGTGGTGAAGCATTGGAATGGGTTACCTAGGGAGGTGGTGACATCTCCTTCTGTAGAGGTTTTTAAGGTCAGACTTGACAAAGATCTGGTTGGGATGATTTAGTTGGGGATTGGTCCTGCTTTGAGCAGGGGCAGGGGCGGCTCTAGGAATTGCGCCGCCCCAAGCAGGGCGGCACGCCGCGGGGGGCGCTCTGGAGGTCGCCGGTCCCGCGGCTCCGGTGGACCTCCCGCAGGCACGCCTGAGGATGCTCCACCGAAGCCGCAGGACCAGCGGACCCTCCGCAGGAACGTCTGCGGGAGGTCCACCAGAGCCACCTGCCACCCTCCTGCGGCATGCCGCCCCAAGCGTGCGCTTGGTGCGCTGAGGTCTGGAGCTGGCCCTGAGCAGGGGGTTGGACTAGATACCTCCTGAGGTCTCTTCCAACCAATCTATGATTCTATGTTACTGATGGGCAAACACATTTGAAATAATGGTACATAGTCAATATTCCTAACTTTAGGTACAAAAATAACACATGCACACAACTAGGGTAATCGTATTCAGCAAATCATAATTTTTCCATTGATATATTCCATGACAAACTTTATATAAAACACATCATAATCATATCAGAACGATAAATATGGGGACGTGATAGTGTTGCTTTGGGACACATAATGTCAGGATTGTTTGTCAATGAGTAATGCAGTGGCTGTGTGCCCAAGGCTTTAATTAAGTTTTGACCATACAACTCCCAAGTGTTGCAAACATTGTGGTGTCAAGTATCAGAGGGGTAGCCGTGTTAGTCTGGTTCTGTAGAAGCAGCAAAGAATCCTGTGGCACCTTATAGACTAACATTGTGGTGTTACTCACAGGTGTTCTTGCACAGTTCTCTGTACCTTTCAACACTTTGTAGCTCAGTCTAGTGATCTCAAAAGTCAGCAAGTGTATCTTCTCTGGGTCACTTGAAATGTCTGTGCACCATTGTTTTCCATTTTGCTTTTCCAGTTGGTGATATCTCAACAGAGATAGAGCAGCAAAGAGTCCTGTGGCACCTTATAGACTAACAGATGTATTGGAGCATGAGCTTTCATGGGTGAATACCCACTGCGTCGGATACCGTTGTCACCCTTCCCTTACTAGTTATAACGGGGGGCGAGAACATGGTGTGGTGCTGTATGATTGAATATGACCATTTTTATCATTCTTGCTACCACGGTTATATAATTGCAACAAATGTTGTACAAAGTATGTCCTATCAGGTGTCAATGGGAAAGTTATGATTTGCTAAGTATGATTATCCTGTGTATATGCATGTATCATCTTTGTGTCTGAAGTTATTAATATTGGCAATGTACTGGAATGGGCTTTGTTTTGGGACAATACAATTCCAAGCAGAGGGCAGAGAATATTTATGCACTAGGTTTCTAACAAGGAAGCTCTGAGTAAGGACTAATGACCCTCAACCTGCTCTGGTTATTTCCAGAGACACTTTTGCAAGCTAGCAATTTATTCCATTACTGCTGTGATGCTGATCTCTGAACACTGAAAAACCACTTGGATGTATCTGATTTATTAACCATTTATAGCCCAGAGTCCCTTGCTTCCAATCCCTTGTTTAGTGTCTCAGACCTGGCTTGTATGGTCCATGCAGCCGCACAGATTCATGGTGCTTTCTCTCCATTGATTTCTTTATTGCTGGGGATCACCCCAGATTTCAGTGAGGCTGCAACCCCTTACACCACCTGAGGATTTGGCCCAAGACCAGCGAGCTGGGAATGAAGAGTCCCAGCTCTCCCACGGATTTGCTGGATGAGCTTGGGCACATATTCTGCCTGCATTAAATGTAGATAATCATTTATTATTTCTAGTGTGCTGCTACCAAAAGCCCCTAATCAGGGCTGCAGAGTCACACCCTGCACTGATGTGGTTCCTTACAGCACATCCTTGTCCATTCTGTACTCTGTAGAGTTCGAGGCAGCGTGTGTCCCTGGTAAACAAGCAAGACAATGCTGAAGACTGAACTGTGCGGAAACCTGTTTTTGTGGCTGTAGTTTTTAGCTATTTCATAAATTCCTCCTGTTTTAAGAAGGACGGCAACTCCACTGATCGTGACACACAAACAGCCTCAGTGTATCTAACACAACGCAGAGGAGCAATGCGAGTTCATGGCCAGAGCAGATGTGCGGGGGGGTGGAGTGGGTGTCAGGGCTCCCAGATTCTATTCTCAGCTCTGTCACTGACTCATTGTGTGGCCTTGAGTAAATCACTTTAGCTCTGTGTGCTCTGCCCATCCATGACATGGGGATAACGCTGCCTAGGAGCCTAGCTACAGAGCTTCTAGATGTAGTGATCAAAAGCGTCATGAAGAACGAATGTTAGACTCAGCTTCACCGTTCAGCTTCAGACCCTGGGCAGTGGGTGCCCTGTTGTTCCGTATAAATTGCTGGGTAACAGTAGCTGTGCCATTAGTCTCCCTCCCTGTGAGCTACCACAGCCACCCCGGCCTCTGCCCAGCATCCTGCCTTCCCAGCTAATGCAGGGGCTTATCCTGTCACCGCTCCCAGCTGTTGTCCTCCTAGCTTCAAAGCTGATCCCTGGCCCTGCCCCCGAGGCCTGGCTCAGGAAAAAGGGCTCCCAGCCCATCCCCACTGCAGGGACCCTGCCAGCTACAGGCCCCCAGCTGGGAGGAACAAATCACAGAATATCAGGGTTGGAAGGGACCTCAGGAGGTATCTAGTCCAACCCCCTGCTCAAAGCAGGACCAATCCCCAACTAAATCATCCCAGCCAGGGCTTTGTCAAGCCGGGCCTTAAATGCTTCTAAAGATGGAGATTCCACCACCTCCCTAGGTAACCCATTCCAGTGCTTCACCACCCTCCTAGTGAAATAGTGTTTCCTAATATCCAACCTAGACCTCCCCCGCTGCAATTTGAGACGATCACTGAAATCTATAGAAATAAGCCACACAATGGTCTCTACCCTCAGGACTTTGAAGCTGAGCTTTAGGGCGACAAGCTGTATGATGCACAATCTCAGGATATGTCTACACTATGAAATTAGGTCGAATTTATAGAAGTTGGTTTTTCAGAAATAGTTTTTATACAGTCGATTGTGTGTGTCTCCACACAAAATGCTCTAAGTGCATTAAATTGGCGGACTGCATCCACAGTATCGAGGCTAGCATCAACTTCTGGAGTGTTGAACTGTGGGTAGCTGTGAGTATCTATCTCACAGTTTCCGCAGTCTCCGCTGCCCATTGGGATTCTGGGTTGAGATCCCAATGCCTAATTGGGCAAAAACAGTGTCGTGGGTGGTTCTGGGTGCATGTCATCAGGCCTCCCTCTCCCTCTCTCCCCTCCGTGAAAGCAACGGCAGACAATGGTTTTGCACCATTTTTCCTGGGTTACCTGTGCAGACACCATACCACGGCAAGCATGGAGCCCGCTCAGCTCACCGTCACCGTACGTCTCCTGGGTGCTGGCAGACGTGGGACTGCATAGCTACACAGCAGCAGTTCATTGCCTTTTGGCAGCAGACGTGCATTACAACTGGTAGCCATCATCATCGTACTCCTGGGTGCTCTTTTAGCCAACCTCAGTGAGGTCAGTCAGGGGCGCCTGGGCAGACATGGGAGTGACTCAGCCAGGTCATTCCCATCTTCTGCCAAGCACCCAGGAGATGACGATGGGTAGCAGTCATAATGCAGCATCTTCTGGTGAGCACCCAGGAGATGATGATGGCTAGCAGTCATACTGCACCGTCTGCTGCCAGCCTAAGATGTAAAAGATAGATGGACCAAAACAAGAAATGGACCCGATTTGTTTTGTTAAATCAACAGCCTGCTAAACCCAGGGTTTTGAGTTCAATCCTTGAGGGGGCCATTCTGTGTGACAGTTGTTTGTGTTTCTCCTTAATGCAAAGCCTTCCCTGTTGTTGATTTTAATTCCCTGTAAGCCATGTCGTCAGTCGCCCCGCCCTCCATCAGGGCAATGGCAGGCAATTGTTTCACACCTTTTTTCAGCGCAGAACCGGAAGCTGCAAAAGCAAAACCAGGCGAGGAGGCGACGGCAGCGCAGTGACTAGAGTGATGAGGACATAGACATGGACATAGACTTCTCACAAAGTACGGGCCGCGCAATGTGCCTGGCAATGTGCACATCATGCTGATGAGCTCTGCGTGGTAACCTGGCCAAACAAGAAATGAAATTCAAAAGTTCGTGGGCCTTTTCCTGTCTACCTGGCCAGTGCATCTGAGTTGAGAGTGCTGTCCAGAGCGGTCACAGTGGAGCACTCTGGGATAGCTCCTGGAGGCCAATATCATCGAATTGCATCCACACTACCCTTAATTCGACCTGATATGGCCGATTTCAGCACTAATCCCCTTGTCAGAGGTGGAGTAAAGAAATCGATTTAAAGAGCCCTTTAAGTCGAAAAAAAGGGCTTTGTCATGTGGACGGGTCCTGGCTTAAATCGAGGTAATGCTGCTAAATTCAAACTAAAATCGTAGTGTAGACCAGGCCTCAGCTGACTACGTCACAGCCCTTCTCCCAACCCTCAGCTGATTTTATATGGTTTCCTGGCTTCCCTCTCTGCTCCAGACTGCCCTGCCAGCCCCAGTGCTGCACCCTCACTGCCGGTTCCTTGCCAGGCTGCAGCAGATCCTGTCCCAGCCCCAAAGCAGAGGGAGCCCAGGCTCGGGGGAAGGAAGATGATCCAGCAAGTGGATGGGTTTGGAGAGGAGGGGAGCGAGTAACAGGGGTGGGACTTTGGGGGAAGATGTTGAGAATGGAGCGGGGCCTTGGGGGAATAGGTGGGATGGGGGAAGGGGCCTTGTGGAAAGAGGTGGGTCAGGGGGCAGGGCCTTGGGGAATAGGTAGCACAGGGCATGGGGCCTCAGAGATCCAGTTAACAGCAATTAGAAAGGAGGCATCTTAGGGGAGAATGAGTTGTACACCAAAACACTCCTCAGTTTGTCACGCAGACACAGCACAGAAAAGCCAGGAAAGGATTTAATGTCACTTTGACTGTCCAGTCAGTGATTGAGGGAAGGGGGCCCAGCACCATGTCACCAGCCAGCTCTGCACAGAGCTCGGTCTGAGAGCCAGAGCACCAGGAGAAAATGTTAGGCCCCTTTATGAGTAAAGAGCCAGAGCAGCCTGCCCCGGATCTGTTTGGTCCTCACCCCGTAGATGATGGGGTTTAGCACGGCGGGCAGCAGGAGGTACACGTTGGCAATGAGAACATGGAAATGCAGGGGCACATTTTGGGCAAATCTGTTCATGAGGGAGATGATGAGACCTGGGATGTAAAAGGCTAAAAGGACAAAAAGGTGGGAGCCGCAGGTTTCAAAAATCTTGAGCCGGGCGTCCTTTGTGGGGAGGCTGAAGATGGCCCTGAGGATCTGGATATAGGACACAGCGATAAAAATCCCATCCACACCAATCACACAGAATTGCACAAAGAGGCCGTAGTAATTACTAACACGGGTGTCGGCGCAGGCCAGGTTCACCACAGCTATGTGTGCGCAGTATGGCTGGGGGATGACGATGGTTCTGCAATAAGGCCATTGTCTTGCCAGTAAGGGATAGGGAAATACAACTATGCAACCACGCAGCACGACGGCCAGGCCAATCTTGGCCACCAGGTGGTTTGTCAGGATGGTGGAATGTCTCAGTGGGTGGCAGATGGCCACGTAGCGATCCAAAGCCATGGCCACGAGGATCCCAGACTCCATCACAGAGAAGCAGTGAATGAAGTACATCTGGGTGAGGCATGCACTGAAATTGATCTCCCTGGAATTGAAACAGAAGATTGCCAGTATTTTGGGCACGGTGGATGTATAAACAACCAGGTCGGTGACAGCCAGCATGCAGAGGAAATAGTACATGGGCTTATGGAGGCTCGGCTCCCTCTTCACGACGAACAGGATGGTGAAGTTCCCCAAGACGGCTATGATGTACATGGTGCAGAAGGGGATGGAGATCCAGACATGGGCTGCCTCCAGGCCAGGAATGCCCAGCAGGATGAAGGTGGAGGGGTTGGTGAAGTCAGTTGTGTTGGAATCTGACATGGAATAGGGGAGAAGGTGTCCAACTCTGAGGCAGAGCGGTGTCTCCTGTATGTACCATACGTTCCCCTGACTTCCTGAAGTGCCCAGGGTCTAGGGTGATGGTCGCAGTACAAATACCTGGATGGAGAGAAAATGTGAATCTGAGACACTACATCCTCTACTGGAGGCTGGTCTCATGGAGGGAGCAGATTGGTCTGTTCTTTCTCTCTGACAAATGACATTTTCATTATTCAGATAAATGAATTATGAAGAACTGACCCTACTAATTCCAATTCCATATTTTATGGTGCTCCCTGCTCAATAATTCCTGCACATCGTGGGGTGGGAAACCTTACTAGGCACCAGTAGGAAACACGAGTGTGGATACTGGTTATCCACCATTGTTCCTGAGGCTTTTCCTACACTGACATGTTGTTGTTTTTTGTAAATAATCAGCTTTTGCCAAAGATACAGTGGCGGTTTACACACTGCAAAGCCACTTTCAGTGACAGAAGTCCTCAGCGTCAGTAACATCATAGAACCATCTTGACAAGACTTTTACATAAACTTTTTCTGGCAAAGTGCCAGTGTAGACACTGGTGCTTGTTTTTATCATTGTAATTGGCCTCTGGAAGGCGTCCCACATTGCCCATCCTGACTGCTCTGGGGAAGAGTTTCAGCTCCTCTCTCCTGCAACAAGGTGAACACTTTCTGCCCCTCCCCCTTTAAAGGCTCTGGAATTTTGAAATTCCCCTTCCTGTTTGCTCGGTGTGGCGTGCTCACATCACACCTTCCCAGGTTGTCGTGGTGGCTCCATGCTGGGGACACTGCGGAGCTTCTGGAGCTGCTCAGTGTTTGGGGAGAGGAGGCTGTGCAGTCCCAGCTGCGCTCCAGCCATAGGAATGTCAATACCTAAGGGCAGATTTCATGCAGTGTGTGGGAAAATTCTGTGATCAGGACACACTGCAGTGCACAGCAAAGGTGAAGGAGCTGCGGCACATGTACCAGAAGGCAAGGGAGGCAAACAGTATCTCTGGTGCTGTGCCACAGACCTTCTGTTTTTATAAGAAGTTGGATGCTATCCTCACCGGTGACCCCATTTCAACTGCCAACAGCCCTGTGGGTACTTCAGTGGGGGTTCTCCTGTCAGCGTACGTAAGCTACCTCTCTGAGAGGTGGTAGCTAGGTCAATTTAAATTCTTCGGTAGACCTGATACTTTATATATCAGGGTTAGGTTGATATAGTTACATCTGTCAGGGGCGTGATTTTTTTTTTTTGCTATAGCAAAAAACAGTAAATAAAAATAAAAATTGCATTAGCAGAGGCAGACCAGGCAAGTCACGGGGGGATAGGAGCACTTTTCTTGGTTCTGGTTAGACCTCAGCTGGAGTAAGAACATAACATAAGAACATAAGAAAGGCCGTACCGGGTCAGACCAAAGGTCCATCTAGCCCAGTATCTGTCTACCGACAGTGGCCAATGCCAGGTGCCCTTGAGGGAGTGAACCTAAAAGGCAACGATCAAGTGATCTCTCTCCTGCCATCCATCTCCATCCTCTGACGAACAGAGGCTAGGGACACCATTCTTACCCATCCTGGCTAATAGCCATTTATGGACTTAGCCACCATGAATTTATCCAGTCCCCTTTTAAACATTGTTATAGTCCTAGCCTTCACAACCTCCTCAGGTAAGGAGTTCCACAAGTTGACTGTGCGCTGCGTGAAGAAGAACTTCCTTTTATTTGTTTTAAACCTGCTGCCTATTAATTTCATTTGGTGACCCCTAGTTCTTGTATTATGGGAATAAGTAAATAACTTTTCCTTATCCACTTTCTCAACATCACTCATGATTTTATATACCTCTATCATATCCCCCCTTAGTCTTCTCTTTTCCAAACTGAAGAGTCCTAGCCTCTTTAATCTTTCCTCATATGGGACCCTCTCTAAACCCCTAATCATTTTAGTTGCTCTTTTCTGAACCTTTTCTAGTGCTAGAATATCTTTTTTGAGGTGAGGAGACCACATCTGTACACAGTGTTCGAGATGTGGGCGTACCATGGATTTATATAAGGGCAATAATATATTCTCAGTCTTATTCTCTATCCCCTTTTTAATGATTCCTAACATCCTGTTTGCTTTTTTGACCGCCTCTGCACACTGCGTGGACATCTTCAGAGAACTATCCACGATAACTCCAAGATCTTTTTCCTGACTCGTTGTAGCTAAATTAGCCCCCATCATGTTGTATGTATAGTTGGGGTTATTTTTTCCAATGTGCATTACTTTACATTTATCCACATTAAATTTCATTTGCCATTTTGTTGCCCAATCACTTAGTTTTGTGAGATCTTTTTGAAGTTCTTCACAATCTGCTTTGGTCTTAACTATCTTGAGTAGTTTAGTATCATCTGCAAACTTTGCCACCTCACTGTTTACCCCTTTCTCCAGATCATTTATGAATAAATTGAATAGGATTGGTCCTAGGACTGACCCTTGGGGAACACCACTAGTTACCCCTCTCCATTCTGAGAATTTACCATTAATTCCTACCCTTTGTTCCCTGTCCATTAACCAGTTCTCAATCCATGAAAGGACCTTTCCTTTTATCCCATGACAGCTTAATTTACGTAAGAGCCTTTGGTGAGGGACCTTGTCAAAGGCTTTCTGGAAATCTAAGTACACTATGTCCACCGGATCCCCCTTGTCCACATGTTTGTTGACCCCTTCAAAGAACTCTAATAGATTAGTAAGACACGATTTCCCTTTACAGAAACCATGTTGACTATTGCTCAAGAGTTTATGTTTTTCTATGTGTCTGACAATTTTATTCTTTACTATTGTTTCAACTAATTTGCCCGGTACCGACGTTAGACTTACCGGTCTGTAATTGCCGGGATCACCCCTAGAGCCCTTTTTAAATATTGGCGTTACATTAGCTAACTTCCAGTCATTGGGTACTGAAGCTGATTTAAAGGACAGGTTACAAACCTTAGTTAATAGTTCCGCAACTTCACATTTGAGTTCTTTCAGAACTCTTGGGTGAATGCCATCTGGTCCCGGTGACTTGTTAATGTTGAGTTTATCAATTAATTCCAAAACCTCCTCTAGTGACACTTCAATCTGTGACAGTTCCTCAGATTTGTCACCTACAAAAGCCAGCTCAGGTTTGGGAATCTCCCTAACATCCTCAGCCGTGAAGACTGAAGCAAAGAATCCATTTAGTTTCTCCGCAATGACTTTATCATCTTTAAGCGCTCCTTTTGAATTTTGATCATCAAGGGGCCCCACTGGTTGTTTAGCAGGCTTCCTGCTTCTGATGTACTTAAAAAACATTTTGTTATTACCATATTGTGTCCAGTTTGGGTCTCCAATATATAGGAAGGATGTAGAGAAACTGGAAAGGATCCAGATGAGAGTGACAAAGATGATCCACAGGATGGAATACAAGTCATATGAGCAAAGGCTGAAGGAAAAGGGTATGTTTAATTTGGAAAAGGGAGGATTAAGGGGGGACATGACAGCAGTCTTCAGATACTTGAAAGGCTGCCATTAAGAGGATGGCGGAATGGTGCCACATAGGGCAGGGAAGAGGCAATGGTTTTAAACTACACCACAGCAGATTTAGATTTAATCTCAGATAAACTTCCCAAATGTAAGAACAGATGCCCAGGCAGGTTGTGGAAAGTCCTTCACTGGAGGTTTTCAACATGAGACTAGATAGTCATCTGTCTTGGATGGTTTCAACACAACAAATCCTGCAACTTGGCAGGGGTTAGACTGGCTGATCTTTGCAGCCCCCTTCCAACTCTGTCGCTCTTTGATTCCATGATATAAAATCCTAGGCCAGACCAGTTCTTACTCAAAGAAAAGTTATGGAGCTCAGTACTGGGGTAACTGTGTGAAATTTAATGTCCTCTATTATACAGGAGGTCAGACTGGATGATCTAATGAAGTCTATGAATCTATCTATATAGAAAGTAGTTCAGGCATTTAAATTTATTCTGTCTCGTAACATGCTGACAAGAGAAGATTCATTTACATTGAAAATCTGAACATATAAAATTGATAAAAGAAAAGTGCTTACATAATCGATATTTGGCCTGTGGAACTCCTTGCCACAGATATTATTGGAGCAAAGAGCTTAGCTGAATGGGAGTCACAAATGGACTGGCCATAGTTGGTACTGATGGTGGAACCAACCATAGTTAAGTCTGTCTGACACCTTCAACTACAAGACTTCATTTTCGGTTGTGTATAAGTTTGCTAAACATTAACACGCAGCTGGCTCCTGAGGTTTTACTCAGTTCTTACTCCAGACTGGATGTTTTTCTGGACGACCTGCTTGAGGGCTTTTCTTCACTTAAAACACGACGGGGGGCTGCCATAGCTCTTCATGGGGGCCTGAGCAAACTGCGGCCCACAGCCTCCGAATCTGGCCTTGTCCTGGACGTCTACTAACAACTTTCATCCAGAAGGGTCCACTTTGCCACTGAAATGCAGCCACCTCAGGGCTGCAGCCCGTCACCGAGGGGCACAGCAAAGAGGGGCATTTTGGCCCAGGATACTAGAGCAAATTCAGCACCTGTGGCAAGGGCCCTGGGATGTTTGGTGGCTGTGCGGAGCGGAAATGAAAACAGCCCTATTCTCTGCCTCATCATGCTTATGTTACACTTGGTTTGTTGAATAGCAAGAGATGGTACCTGTGATTTCTGAGATGGAAGCATCTTCTCTGGGAATCCCCCTCAGGTAGCCGTGTCCCACACCCCTCTCAGCCCAATATCTGCAGCATCATCCCACGCTGAGAGCTGACACAGGGATGTGCACTGTTTATAATATAGCTCTGTGCAATCCCAGAGGGGTTCGCTCAGCCTCTAGGGGAGAAGCAGCGTGATGCAACTTGATGCAAACAGGCTGGAATCCAGATACACTCTAGCTCATGTTTCTGTTATCATGGCTGAACTTCTGGGCTTGTTATCCATCTTGAGCAGCAAACAGTAATTATAGGACATTCCCAAAGTGAGATGAAATCCCTTGGGCTCTGTGCTGAGTCAGAGAGGAATTGGCTGCTCTGTGTATTTGTGTATATTTAAAAATTATAGTTGATTACTTAGAAACCTGGGGATTTTGCCTTTGTCTTTTAGGATCGGATGCTGTGTAAATGCCCAGGATGGATGGGCAGATAGTAGACAGTCAGATCTGGAGAAAGATGACTGAGGGGAGACACGGACACTTTCTGGAGGCACAAGGGATTTTCGCTAATGGATCAGAGATCAATAATTCTCATCAGTAGCTATTATTATATCACATAGAACCTTTCACTGAAGGATCTTCCAAAAACCTAGCAAAGGAAAGTCACTATGAACATATCCCAATTATATCCATAGGTAAACTGAGGTACAGGGAAACATGACTTGGCCAAAATCAAACAGAGAATGACAGACAGAACCCAGGAGTTCTGAGGAGTCATACTGTTGTAGGGCCTCTTCATTGGGTAGGAGTGAGGGACTTCCGCAGGGTGCAACCTGAAAGAGGGGTTCCCGTGAGCCCTCTCACATACCAACCTGGGCCCCTCTCACACTGTGAGGCTGTGAAAAGCTGCAAGCCCCTCCAGGTCTTGCACTTACCCACCCATACACAGACAGAGACACACCCAGCTGCAGTTATGTGAAAGCTTTCAAAAGCCATCCATGAACCAGCAATAGAAACTCCAGCCAGTTCCCCTCAGCTCCCCAGCCTAGGACCTCTGAGCCGTGCTGTCTTGCCCTTGTCAGGAGACTGACCAGTGTACGTTTATTGCCCTGCCCCCTTCCCTCAATGTGGAAAGGACAATGCACCAGCCCCCGTTCCTGAGCAGATTTCCCTTTATACGTCAAAGTCACTGTTTTAGATAAATAAATAGAAAGCAGATGTACTAAGAACAGAAAAAAATATTGTAAGTCATTATAAGTTATAGAGAACAGATCAAAGTTGTTTACTTAAGAAATTTAAAAGAAAATGCAACATAAGTTCTATACCCTAGACAGGTTATCAATCAAGAAGTGTCTCACCCTGACGGGACAAACAGCCTACCCATCTTTCATACCCAGGCTAGAAATTCCTTCAGCTTGGGACAACATCACTTGTTCAGTCCTTATTCCTAAGGTGGTTCTGGGTGTTGAGATGTGGGGAGAGTGAGCACAAGTGATGATGTTGCTTTCTGCTATTATAGCTTCTGCCGTGTAGAGGGAGCTTCATTTTTCCAAGCAAAAGCCCTAGTGCAGTTAGTGGAAAAGTTCAGGCACAAGATGGAGTCCATTGTCACATGAGCTGGTCAAGTCCCCTTGCCTGCTTCGATAATTCATAGCAGGGGTCATTACCCATAACCTGGCTAGAACATTCACAGGTAAGTCCATCAGGTGGGGATAATCTTCTTCTAAAGCCTATCATGTTTCTGAATGCACCATTTCCTTGAATGGTTCATTCATAATATGCTGGCTAGATCAGCTGTAAACTACATTGTAGCTGTTACTGAGGAGAAAACATATTTAAAATAGGGGGAGGGATAGCTCAGTGGTTTAAGCATTAGCCTGCTAAACCCAGACTTGTGAGTTCAATCCTTAACGAAGCTGTTTAGGGAACTGGGGTAAGATTCTGTTTGGGGATTGGTCCTGACTTGAGCAGCGGTTTGGACTAGATGATCTCCTGAGGTCCCTTCTAACCTTAATATTCTATGATTCTACTGGTACATAGTCAATATTCATAACTTTAGGGACAAAATAATACATACATATAACTAGGGTGATCATGTTCAACAAATCATAACTTTTCCATTGATACATTACTTGACAAACTTTATATAAAACACATCAAATCATATCACCGCGGTAAATACGGGGACATGAGGGTGTTGCTTTGGGGCACATAATATCAGACCTCGCCCCTTAGTTTACTACAGAAGTACTTGTCAATGACTAATGCAGTGGCTGTGTGTCCAAGACCTTAATTAGGTTTTGCCCATGCCACTCCCAAGTGTTGCAAACATTGTGGTGTTACCCACAGGTGTTCTTGCACAGCTCTCTGTACCTTTCAACACTTTGTAGATCAGTCTAGTGATCTCAAAAGTCAGCAAGTGTGCCTTCTCTGGGTGACTAGAAAAACTCTATTTATGTCTCTGCAGCATTGCTTACCATTGTGCTTTTCCAACACAGATAGTCATCAATTCCATGAGGTGGTGTGACTCAGTTTCCCCTTTCACACAGCAGACCAGGGTTATTATAGGTTCCCTACTGAGAAAAGCTTTGAACCTCCTTACAGATGTTAGCTGAGAAGCACTGTCCCCATACTCATAGCATGACTACTAGCTTCCCCAAAATCATAGGATTTACAATCAATACTAAATTCTTTGTTATAAGGTTTATAATTAGTATCAAACTTTGCATCATCAGATTTAACACTATCACCAAATCTATTATCACAGGTAAGTGTTTCATGTTTGTTTGTTTGTTTTTTTGTTTGTTTTTATGTAGCATGCCTTTTGTTTGGACAATTTGATTTGTTCAATATCCATTGGGTCGTTCAGTTCCTCTATGAACCTTGGCATGTATTTAGTTACTGTTTTTCCTTCCCCCTCAGTGTCCTGTTCAGTAGGGATCTCAGTCTAAGGTCATCTTTGGTGTCTTGGTATGCCAGGGGTGAGGTAAGGATGTAAGGGGACTTTGCATGTTCGCTAGGCCTCTGTGGAGTATAGAGGTATGGGGTAAAATGGAACATGCTTCCCATCAAGTGTAAACCCCTCTGTCTGAGGTTTATTCACAATAGACGTTTGTGTCTGCTCAAAATTGTCAGCTAGAGAAGACATTTCATCCACAGTGTTCACCCTTTTGTCCCACAGACACTGTTTTCCATCATCTTTACATATATTTAAGAAATACTCCTGAGCAACAACATCAAACGCTCCTTCAAAGCTTGTAACACCTTTGTCCCTTGCCCACTTTCCCATCCAATCTTTCATTTTGTTTACATATTCCACATTACTTGTATCAGCAGCACTCTTAGGATTTGTAGACTTCACTCTGTGTATTGCAGGGATAATCTGAAATTGTTTCAAAACCATTTCTTTGAATTTAGAATAATCCAAAAGATTCTCAATTGGCATTTTATTGACTATATCCAGAGCTTTACCAGTTACCTTTGAAACGAAAGTGGGCATCTGCTGGTTATCAGGAATCTTATGAATCACGCACAGCCTCTCAAAGATAGGGAAGTATTCACTATCTCATTAGACTGACCTCGCGCTTGGTAAAGCAACCCCCATCCTTTGATGCATTTATACCTGCTTCTGTATATTTCACTTCATGCAGCCGACGAAGTGGGTTTTAGCCCACAAAAACTTATGCCCAAATAAATGTGTTAGTCTCTAAGGTGCCACAAGGACTCCTCATTGTTTTTGCTGATACAGACTAACACGGCTACCACTCTGAAACCTATTCAGCAATATCACCTGCGTCGTTGTATGCAGGACACAGCTGTTCACGTTTGTGGACTTTTGGAGAGGTTTCTGCATTTCTCCTTTCCAACCTGTGACCACCTCTCCAGTCAAATCTTTTTCTTTTAGCTGTGTTTTAAAGTATTGAGTTGTGGGAGGAGTGAGACCAAGTGGTGGGGATTGCCATGTGGAGGGAACTTCATTATCCGAAACTGAGATACCAGCACAGTTAGTGGAAAATTACAGGCACAAGATGGAGTCCAGTGCCACATGAACCACTCGCATGCCCTTGCATCCATGGCCCATTGTGTTAATTGATGAGCCATGAAGTTGAATATCCATTTGCAATGTCCTGGCTAGGCTGGATGTAAACTACTTTGTGGGAGTGGCCACAGGAGGAAATGCATCTGAAATACAGGTAGATAGTCAATATTTGTTACTTCAGAGGCAAAAATGATACAGACACACAAATAGGATAATCACATTCAGCAAAAAACAGCTTTTCCATAGATACCTCACATGACATATTCTGTACAAGATTTGTTGTAACTATATAACCGTGGTGAATATGGGGGTGCTAAGGTGTTGCTTTGCGGTACAGGGTGTCACAGCAAGAGAGCTATAGAACTAGAGCTCTCTGAAATCTAAGTTTGTATTTTTGTATAAGACATACTTCCATGTCCTGAAAGAGGCTGCAAACTATTCTGTACAATAGGAGAAAAGCCTGCCGAAGTACAGAGCAAAGGAGACTATCCTCAGGGCCTTGCACTTGGTGTGCAGCTCCCCACTCCCAGAGTGCGAGAATGGAAGCTGCACCCCAAGAGTGGGCCTAGAAACCCAGAGCCAGAGGCAGGGCCTGAACCCTGCTCTGACACGGATCCTGTGTGTGGGGGACAAACTTCTAGTGAGCGTCGAGCCACGGGAGCTTGAGTGGGGCTGTGACAGCAAACCTGGAGCTGCCACATCGATGCTAGAGCACTGTGAGTGGAAAGGGAGTGGGGTTGGGTGATCCCAAACCTATGTGAAGAGGTACTCAAGGTGTTCCCTTCACCCTAATGTGGTTCAGCTCCCATAAAAACTCCACTTGGTTCAGCATACCTATGCCAGAGCTCCCCCTTTGGCCCACTCTGTTTCCAGTTTCTCCCTTTCAGGGAACAAGATTGTTAAAGCAAACAGACCCAGACCTGGAAAAGGGGTTTTCTAAAACATTTCATTTACTTTAGACAGCACAAGAGATACTGAATACACACAATATAATACCTGCACGCCATTCTCTGCCTCACTGAACATAAGATTATAAGAATGGCGATACTGGGCCAGATCATAGATCCATCTAGCCCTGGATCCTGTCTTCCGACAGTGACCAATAGCAAGTGCTCCAGAAGGAATCCATACCACGTCGATCATGCCTAGCTTCTGGCAAACAGGCTGGGGACATCATCCCTGCCCATCCTGGTTAATAGCCTTTGATGGACCTGTCCTCCATGAATTTATCTAGTTCTTTTTTGAACCCTGTTATTGTCTTGGCCTTCACAACATCTTCTGGCAAAGAGCTCCTTAGGTTGACTGTGCATTGTGTGTAGAAATACTCCCTTTTGTTTGTTTTAAACCTGCTGCCTATTCATTTCATTTAGTGACCTCCTGTTCTTCTGTTATGAGAAGGCACAAATAACATTTCTATATACACTTTCTCCACAATCGTCATGATTTTATTATATTTTTCATCTTATTATCTATCCCTTTCTTAATGATTTTCAACATTCTGTTATCTTTTTTGACTGCCGCTGCACATTGAGTGGCGGGTTTCAAAGAACTATCCATAATGACTCAAAGATCTCTTTCTTGAGTGGCAACAACTAATTTAGACCCCATCATTTTATATGTATATTTGGGATGATGTTTTCCAATGTGCATTAATTTTTTCCATGATGCCCTGAAGCAAACTTTGGGATTTGGCCAGAGCTCTCTGGGGTGTCCTCCTCCTCTAGCTGGAGTCTGCCGCTTTCCTGCAGCCACAGTGCTGCTAGTAAAGAGTCCCCTCTGCTGCCCTTCTGCCTCTGTCCTGCCCCAGCTTCTTGTAACTCCTTCAGTCTCTGTGTTTTTAAAGCACTGGACCAACATCTCCTTCCTATGTTCCTTCCGCACATGTCATCTTAGCCTTTTACATCCAAGCTCTCTTCTCCTTCCTCATGCACCATTTTGGCTACAGTGTGCCTCTGCATTTCCATGTTCTCATTGCCAACATGGACCTCCTGGCACCTTGCAATCCTATCATCCATGAGGTGGGGACCAAACTGATTTGGGACAGGCTGCTCCAACTCTTTACTCATAAAGGGACCTAAAAGTTTTTTCCTGGTGCTCTGGTTATCCCACCAAACTCTGTGCCAATCATGGTCCTGGGCTCTCTTCTCTGAATCAATTACTGGACAGTGAAAAAGACATTAAATCCTTCCCTGATCTTACTGTGCTGTGTCAGCATGACAAACTGGAAACAAGTCTATTTACAAACCTTTGGTTTGCTGTCTTTCTAATTGCTGGACGTCCGAATTCTCACCCGTTGCCCCACCTCTTCTGCCAAGGCGCCACCCCTGCTCTGCCTCTTCCTCCAAGACCTCGCCCCGTCTGTCATTATTTCCCTTCCCTGTCACTGTTAAAGGGCTTTCCCTTCACCCTCTCCCCTGGCTCTTGTCACGCAGACAGAAAGCAGGAGACCAGAAGTCCAAGGTGCAGGCAATGTTTATTGGGGTTAGTTTCCAGCAAGCATGTCCATAACCCTGATACTGCAGAGCCTTATTTCCGAATATCCCCTCTCCCTTCTCGGCTGATTGGTGCCATGAGGGTGAGAGACGGCTTGATTCAAATCCTGTCTAGTATTTAGGACTTAGATTGTGATTTTGTTTATTTCTTAGGTAACCAATTTTGATCTGCACACTATTACTTATCATCACTTAATATCTTTCTATAGTTAATAAATATTTTAATATATTTTTTTTAACCTGAAACAGTGTGTTGTTTGAAATGTAAAAGGGAAATCTCTTCAGAGACAGAGGCTGGTGCATTCTCCTCTCCACACTGATGAAGGGACAGACTGGGTAATAAACTTATACTGGTCAGGAGTCTGACCAGGGCAAGACGGTTCAGCTGTGTAACTGCAATACCTGGAGAGGACTGGATAAAGAACAGAAAAGCCCAGACAGGATTTTCTCCAGCCTGTTTACAATCAGATGCTCATTTTTCCCCTAGAGGATGAGCAAACCCCACTGGGATTGCCCTGAGCTATATTATAAATGGTGCACACTCCTGTATCGGCTCTCAGCGTGGGATGCTGCTGCAGATGCTGGGCTGAGAGAGGTGAGGGACACGGCTACCGGAGGGGGATTCCCAGGGAAAATGCTTCCGTCTCAGAAATCGCAGGTACCCATCTCTTTCTGTTCGACAACCCAAGTGCAACCTAACCCTCTGTAGATAGCTTGAGGTCAAGGGAAGAATTTTTCCATCGACCCTAGCTAGAACCTCTTGGGGAGATGGATCATCTATGCTGATGGGAGAACCCCTGCTGTCGGTGTGGGTAGTGCCTTTCTAGCACTTTCAATGTGGACAAGCCCTCAAGCAGATCTTCCAGAAAAGCCTCCAGTCTGGATCTGCAGGTATGGGGAGTTGGAGAATCCACCACTTCCCTTTGCAGTGTGTTCCAAAGGTTATTCACTGACAGTATTAAACATTTGACCCTTATTTCTAGGTGGAATTTGTCTAGCTTCAGCTTCCAATCACTGGGTCTTCCTCTGCCTTTCTCTGCTAGATCACAGAGTACATTAGTACCCATGTTTTTCTCCCAGTGAAATTATCTCCTTGATCGTCTTTTTGATAACATAAATTGATGAAGCTCTTTATGTCTCTCATTATCCAACATTTTCTCCAGCCCCTAAACACTTTTCTGGCTCTTTTCTGCACTCTCTCCATTTTTTCAACATCCTTTTTGAAATGTGGACCCCAGGACTGGACACAGTCAGTTTCACCACTGCCTTGTGCAGAGGTAAAATCCTTCCCCTGCTCCAACTCACCAACTCCCTGTTTATGCAGCCGAGGATTGAATCAGCCCTTCTGGCCACAGCATCACACTGGGAGCTCAGGATGAGTTGGTTGTCCAGAGTGACCCCTAAGTCCTTTTCAGTGTCCCTGTGTCCCATAATACAGTGCCTTAGTTTGTGGGACTGACCTGCTCTCCCTGTTCCCAGAGGATCCCTTTGTATTTGACAGTGAGTAGGGCCTACATTCCCTTTTCCGAGAAGATAACTTTGCATGTCACTGTATTAAAGCATGGTGTCTGCAGGAGCCCAGCTCATAAAACACTCTAGATTAATCGGGTGCCTGCCCTCACCTCCTCATTGTAACCACTCTGCCAACCTTTGGGTCATATACAAATTTCATCTTCAGTGATTCTATATTTGCTTTCAGATCCTTGATAAAAATATTGAAAAGCATCGGGCTGAGAACTGATCTGTGCAGAACACCACTAGATGCTGCTAGATTTGCTGACAATGGCCCATTGACCAGTGCTTTCTGAGATCTATCTGTTAACCACTTTTTAGTCAGTGTTATGTATGCTCTACTGATATTGGTTAGTGTTTTTTATCTGAAAGCTTTCCCCTACTAACTCAAATACCTGAGAAATCAAAGTCTATTGCATATCATAGAATCATAGAACTGGAAGGGACCTCGAGAGGTCATCAAGTCCAGTCCCCTCGACTCATGGCAGGACCAACCATATCCCTATAATATCCCTGACAGGTGTTTGTCTCATCTGCTCTTAAAAATCTCCAATGATGGAAATTCCACCAACCCCCTGGGCAATATATTCCCGTGCCTAACCACCCTGACAGTTAGGAAGTTTTTCCTAATGTCCAACCTAAACCTCCCTTGCTGCAATTTAAGTCCATTGCTTATATGTGGTTTCCTTGACCAACAAAATGTTTACCCTTATTAAAGGATGAAATTGGATTTATTTGACAAGACTTTTTTTCTGCAAATCCTGACTGACCGACATTAATTATATTTTAGAGGATTTTTTGAACTAATCCTATATCAGCTTTTCCATTGTTGCCTAACCTTTATTTTTTTTTAATAATTTACCTTTAACACAGAACTGTCCTGTATTTGTGGTTTGCGGGGGAAGGGTTAGCTCTCCTGCTGCCTGTTTCTGTACTTCTGTTCCCAAGTGAGATCTGTGATTGATCGGCTAGCTTGTAGCTCTGGTGTTCATAACTCTGAGGTTTGACTATAGATGCTGTTTAACACCCTCCTTGATTGTTAATGGACTGGAAAGTATGTCATCACCTCATGTGATATGAGTAGCTCACACTGCTCCTTTCCGAATGCAGAACAAAACTATCTCTTGAAGATATCTACCTTTTCTGCAACATTAACAAGTTTCCTTTATCCCTTTAGGAATTGGCCTGCAATTTTTCTAGGATTTCTTTGGTTCTTAATAGACTCAATAACCTACTTTTTTTATTCATAGTCCTTCCAAGCATGGATTTTTTCCTAACATCTTTAACACGGTCGCTTATCAATTTTCAAAACTTCCAGTTTGTATTTTTGGCTATTTTTCCTTCCCCCCATTTGTTCATTATTGGTTTATTTTCCTCCTGATAGTTGAATTCACTTTGTCACAAGAACTTCCAATCTTCACTCCCAATATTCTGTCTATTTTTTCCTTCCAATCAGTTTTGCTGATACTTTGCCTCAGCTTTGGAGAATTAGCATTTTTGACGCATTAATTCTCTATAGTTATTACTGGTAGGAACTGTTCTCTGTTTGTGCATTTGAATGGAATCAGTTCCATTCTCTAGTTTGTTCTCCTCTATCATACGCACCTTCTTTGTCTCTTCTCTATACTCAACAACCCCAGACTTTTCAATCAGTGCACATATTGAAACCTCCCCCATTCTCACAGCCTGTCCCAGAAATCACTTTTCTATCTGCTATATTCTTCATAGAGACTGGGTGATCAAAACAGAGCACATGTCCAGAGCAGGTTATTCTCCAAAACATTCATTAGGCATCCAGACATTGTCTTTGTTTTTGCCATGCAGCAGGTGTTTCCATAGAGCTGCTATCAGTGATTGACAGCTCTTTTCCTGAGGTGTATTCTAGTTGGGATGTTTCCTCTGGCACATGTCTTGGCAAAGCTTTGTTGTTGTTTTTCCCCATTCTCAAATTTTGAGCAGCGAGGTGAATGGGGAATGCCCTACAGCATGGACTCTCTAGCCTGGGTTTCAATTCATTAATGAATGAAGATGGATAACAAGTATCACACTCGTGTTTCCTACTGGTTCCTATGAAGGTCCCCACCCCACCTCCCATCCCGCGATATGTATAAATAATTGATGCATGAAGCTCCATAAAATGTGGAATTGGCATTAGTAGGGTCAGTTGTTAATAATATATTTATCTGAATAATGAAAATGTCATTTTTCAATGTGTGAAGAGCAACCATAAGAACTGCCTTTCGTAGTGCATGTAGTGTCTCATGTTAACATTGTCTCTCCATCCAGGCATTCGTACTTCAACCATCATCCTAGACTCTGGGCATATACAGGGCATCAGGTGAACATACGGTATATGCAGGATAAAGCATTCTTCCTCAGAGTTGGACAACTTCTCCCCTACTCAATGTCAGATTCCAACACAACTGACTTCATCAATCCCTCCACCTTCATCCTGCTGGGCATTCCTGGCCTGGAGGCGGCCCATGTCTGGATCTCCATCCCCTTCTGCACCATGTACGCAATAGCCGTCTTGGGGAACTTCACCATCCTGTTCATTGTGAAGATGGAGCCAAACCTCCATGGGCCCATGTACTATTTCCTCTGCATGCTGGCCATTAGCGACCTGGTCCTGTCCACATCAATTCTACCCAAAATGCTGGCAATCTTTTGGTTCAATTCCAGAGAGATCGATTTCAGTGCCTGCCTCACCCAGCTGTACTTCATTCGCTGCTTCTCAGTGATAGAGTCTGGGATCCTTGTGGCCATGGCTTTTGATCGCTACATAGCCATCTGCGATCCCTTGAGACATTCTACCACCCTGACAAACCCCATGGTGGCCATGATTTGTCTTGCCGTGGTATTGCGCGGTGGCATACTTATACTTCCTCATCCCTTCCTGGCGAGGAGTTGGCAATATTGCAGAACCAACATCATCCCCCACTCATACTGCGAGCACATAGCTGTGGTGAAACTGGCCTGTGCCGACATCCGTGTCAGTAGTTACTACAGCCTCTCTGTGGCATTCTTGGTGACTGGTCTGGATGTGTTTTTTATCACCGTGTCCTACACCCAGATCCTCAGGGCCATCTTCAGCCTGCCCACAAAGGATGCCCGAGTCAAGACTTTTGTGACCTGTGGTTCCCACATCTTTGTCATCTTAGCTTCTTACATCCCAGCTCTCTTCTCCTTCCTCACGCACCGGTTTGGCCACAATGTGGCCCTGCATTTCCACATTCTCATTGCCAACGTGTACCTTGTGGTGCCCCCCATGGTACATCCCATCATCTACGGCGTGAGGACCAAAGAAATCCGGGACAGGCTGCTCCAGCTATTGACTCACAAAGGGACCTAAATTTTCCTCCTGGTGCTCTGGCTTCCAAAACAAGCTCTGTGCAGAGCTGGCTGATGACATAGTTCCAGGACTTCTTTCCTGAATCACTTTCTGGACAGACAAAGACACATTAAATCCTGTCCTGACCTCACTGTGCCGTGTCAATGTTACAAACTGGGGAGTCGATCAATGAACCGTTCACTGGGTTGCCTCTTTTCTAATTGCTGGTAACTGGATCCCCCAAGCCCCACTTTGCCCCACCTCTTCTGCCAAGGCTCCGCCCCTGCTTTGCCTCTTCCCCCAAGGATTTGCTCCTCTCTCACACACCTATCCATTCCTCCATTCCACCTCCATCCCCTTGCCACCAGTACAAAGGAGCCATTTCAGATTTTGGTTGTGGGAGGCAACTTTCACCAGGATTCTAGGGGCTACTTAGGCTCTTGAACACTCTAGTTTTTGGCAGATAGTTTAGCAATGAGCTGACAGGAGCACTGTATCTAATTCCTATAGAAAAGAAAGAAAAATAAAAATTAAACCCAGCTCTTACACTAACATGTTCTGACATCTTATGCAAAGTTACACAAGGGACAATGGTTAGATTGAAAAATTTAATGTATATTCTAATTTTGTTACTAACCCTGAAGAGAAAGAGACTCCATCAGGACTCCCTGTTTCTATCTCAGCTTTGGGAGGGAAGTGGGATGTAATGGATTTAAAGGTAAAAATGAACAAGTCTCTTAAAACTGAATTATCCAAAGTGTGCAATGAGCTGGGAACAAACTGGGACATGATGCTTCCATGGGTTCTGATGAGAGTCCAGAGCTTCCCAAATGACTTGACAGGAATTAGTTCTTATGAAGTAGTCTTTGGAAAACCCATGCCCAGCTGGGAAAATCTACTGTTCCCCCAGATTGGGACACTGTGAAAACACTGGAAACAACAGTCTGAATAAACAGTCTCAAATACTGGGTGGGTACAGTCGAAGAAAAGGTGGATGAGTAGTTTTTTCAAACAACTAACAAAAACACCCAAAGCACAGGACTTGGTGGTAATAGGGGATTTCAACTACCCAGACATCTGTTGGGAAAATAACTCTGCAGAGCACAGATTCTCCAATAAATTATTGGAATGTAACAATAGACAACAAAAACAATAGAAGACAGCTGGCAGTTTTTCAGAGAAACATTATTAAAGGCACAAGAGCAAACTATCCCACTGTGTAAGAAAGACAGGAAATATGGCAAGAGACCACCCTGGCTTAAGGTGTTCTGTGTAGCTGCTCTTTATTGCTGGGAGAGAGCTCTCCTGGTGACAAAACTAAACCACCCTGAATGAAGGGTGGTAACTTTATCGCCAGGAGCGTGGCTGCCAGTGATAAAGTGCTGTCTATAATGATGCTTTTTGTCACTTGGGGGAGTGGGGAGAGGGGAGATTCTTTACACCTGTGAGCAACAAAACTTTTAGCACTGAAACTGGCAGTGTAGAGATAGCCTAATGCTACCTCGTCAATAGAATGTCCAAATCTACAACCTTGTCCCACATCAGGAATCTTCCTGCACCCTACCACAGAGTATATAGGAAAATATGTGGGATGGTTGGCTGTGAATTTTGCTAGTTTAATCACACTGATACAATGCCCCCAACAATACAGAAATTGGTTCAGTTCAAAAGTTGAAGTGCAATTCCATTTGAGAAAAGGTTTTCAAAATCCCCTACCTAAAAAAAAAAAGTCTTATGAAAACCATATGAAAAGGCTCAGGTCTTAGCATATCCCATTACAATTAAAAATACAAGACTGGCCACAAATACTGGATTGCACAGCTACATTAAAACATACAGGAGCAAAAAGTCCAGTGTTTTTACAATCTGCTACATTTAATAAGGTTTCAAGTTTAAATCGTAATAACAATAAAAGCCTTCATATCACTATGGCCATCCAAGGTAAATGCAAAATCCAGTCAAATTGTACTATGCCAAGCGTATGGGAACTTTGGTAAATAACACCTATGTACAGCACTATCCCACTGTGCACCTAGTAACTAAAACTGGCTTCAAAACTTATCAGGCTTGTTGTACAAAACATAACAGAGGGTGGCTGTGGAAATGCTTGGCTATAATTAGCACCAATAACGCAAAAAGAGGCTGGGCCCAGTTGGTACAAAAAGAATTAATCAATGAGCTGGTATAAATACAAGATGAGGTGCGTGCTCTGGGCTATTCCAGTTTTTCTATACATGGAAACATGGTCAGACTAAAAGTCCAAAGTTTTATCCTGTCCCCATGTGCTGGTCTCTCAGGACTGCCCCGTTCAGGCTGCATAGCGCAAACTGGCAGTTTGGGATTGTTGTGAGTGACGACTATGAGGGATTTGACTCCCACTTCTCCTGCAGTTTATGATGTTTGTGGTTATGAACTGGGACACACTTACCAGGTCTGATGAGAGATGCATTAGACTTGTGACCATAAGCCCTTTTGCTAACTTTGTGCTGTGTCTGTAGTTGTACTGTGAGCAACTTCACTGGCTGTCTTTGGCCTGCCATGGACCCTTTTGAGACACTCATTAAAATTGGTCACCTCATCCTTAGAAAAGACTTCTTGATGCTTCTTTGGCAACGCCCTTAAGTTAGCCACCTGTGCAGGAACCAGCCCTTGGACCACCACATGAACTGGAACTGGCAGTCTCCCACCACATCTTTCGAGAGGAAAGGTAACTTGTTCTCCCTCCTTGTCACCCGCAGCTCATTTCTATTCTCTCCACATGTTACCTTCACCTGAGGCACCGTTCCCTCAGGCCGGGGCACCTCTGCAGGTCTGTTCCGAGGATGGAACCCCACAGCCTTCGAGGTTAGAAGGATCCCTGGTGCTCTTCCTTGGATGGCGTTCGTCAGTACATTGGCTGGCAGGACCCCTTTAAGTAGGCTGGACCCAGATGTAGGCTCTACAACATGGGTGGGCAAATTTTTTGGCCTGAGGGCCACATCGGGTTTGCGAAACAGTATGGAGAGCCGGGTAGGGAAGGCTGTGCCTCCCCAAACAGCCTGGCTCCTACCCCTTATATGCCCCCTCCTACTTCCTGCCTCCTGACTGCCCCCCTCAGAGTCTTCAACCCACTCAACCCCCCGTTCCTCATCCCCTGACCGCCCCCTCCTGGGCCTGCCCCCCCAGGACCCTATCCCCTATCCAACCTCCCCCTCCCTGTCCCCTGACTGCCCCGATTCCTATCCACCCCCCACACCCTGACAGGCCCCCCGGGACTCCCACTGCTTATCCAACCCCCCTGTTCCTCATCCCCTGACCGCCCCTCCAAACCTTCACCCCATCCAAATGCTCCTTGTCCCTTGACCACCCCCATGGGACCCCTCACCCCTAACCATCCTCTGGGACCGCATCCCTATCTAACCACTCCCTGCCCCCTGATTCCCCCCCGGGACCCACTGCCCCTTATCCAACACCCCCGCTTCCCGCCCTCTTACTATGCCACTCAGAGCAGCAGGACTGGCTTACTGGAAAGCCTGGGAGGTGGGTGGGTGCAAGCCACGCAGCCCGGCAGGAATAGCAGGCCACAGCACTCCCTGCAGAGCAGCATGGCTGCAGGGGAGGGGGAACAGCAGGGCAGAGGCCGGGGACAAACCTCCCTGGCCAGGAGCTCAGGGGCCAGGCAGGATGGTCCCGCAGGCCAGATGTGGCCCACGGACCGCAGTTTGCCCACCTCTGCCCTACAAGCACTCGAGATCCACTAGTATTTCCTGACACCGCGCAGTGTTCATCATGGGACAGGATAAAAGTTTACAAATATCTTAAATTTGTTACAAGGAGGAAGATAAAAGGTTGTTACAAGGAGGAAGGAGAATAATTGTTCTCCTTAATTTCTGAGGATATCACAAGAAGCAATGGGCTTAAATTGCAGCAAGGGAAGTTTAGGTTGGACATTAGGAAAAACTTTCTAACTGTTGGGGTAGTTAGGCACTGGAATAAATTGCCTAGGGAGGTTGTGTAATTTCTATCACTGGAAATTTTTAAGAGCAGATTGGACAAACACCTGTCAGGGATGGTCTAGATAATACTTAGCAAGGGAAAAATCCTACGCTCAGGAGCAAAGGAAGATGTCTTCCAGAGAGGAGCCCAGAAAAGAGTCATGTTATCGTATAAATCACTGAATGGGGATGTGAAGGTTCCTTTAACACTACAGCTGGAAGCAAAACCACCTCAGGAAGTGCGGGGGGTGTACTGCCTGCAGGTGGGAAAACTTTCCAGGATTTTAGCTTGGAGCCCTTCGCCGCAGAGCAGAGGATAGAGAGCATTGAGGTACGCATGTAGCGAGGCACAGGAGGAAACTGAGGGAGGAATCATGGGAGAACAGGAATGTCTCTTCACTGATCACAATGGGGAGGGTGACCAGGACAGAATGGCTGATTCAGCATCTGTGCACCCAGGCAACCAACCTGTGTCTCAGGCTTTGAGAGGGAACTGTAGAACTCACCTCCCAGAGAGGAGCAGTCACACAACTGACCTCTTAGGGAATAGACAGAGCGTTGATGGATGGTACCTGAATCCAGCTCTTGATTTTTCAGGACATTGTTCCTGAAGTGCTCATGAAAACCAACTCTGTCTCTTTAAAACAGGATGTGGATCCAACTGAATAAAGGGCAGTTAAGGGGGAGGGGTAGCTCAGTGGTTTGAGCATTGGCCTGCTAAACCCACAGTTGTGAGCTCAATCCTTGAGGGGGCCACTTAGGGATCTGGGGCAAAAATCAGTACTTGGTCCTGCTAGTGAAGGCAGGGGGCTGGACCTGCTGACCTTCTAAGGTCCCTTCCAGTTCTAGATGATAGGTATATCTCCAATTATTTATTTGTCTGTGAAAATGCTAATGACACACCTGACAGAGGGGAGGAAGAAATATCCTGGGCTGGTAAGACACAAAAAGCAGCTGTGAAAGAGCTGCCAGGACAAGATACACCTCTTAGCCCAGAGAGCACAGATCACAATCCTCTAGGAAAGAGGTGGAGAAGGTCCCAGTGCTAGGAGTGGGGATTGCAGGAAAGCCCGAGAGGAGAGGTGGATCTTTTGAATGAGCATAACCCTGGAGTTGGGAAGCAGCTCCACAGAGGGTAGCCAACATGCAAAGTCCCCTTACATCCTTACCTCACCACACCCTGGAATGCCAAGACCCAAAAGATGACCTTCAACTGCAATCCCTACTGAAGGGGACACTGAGGGGAAAGGAAACCCAGTAAATAAACACATGTTCAGGCTCAGGGAGGAGTTGAAAGACACAATGGGTATTGAACAAACCAAACTGTCCAAGCAGAAGGCCTGGTATAATAAAAAATATTTGAAAACACCTACCTGTGATAAAAGATTTAGTGTTATTGTTAAATCTCATGATCCAAAGTTTGAAGCAAATGATAAATCTTATACTAAAGAATTTGGTACTGATGGTAAATCCTATGAAAAGGTGTAACATGCATGATTTTGGGGGAAAGCTTTTGGACATGCTAGCAGTAGTAAACAAGAGCTGTATGGGGATACTGTTTCTCAGCTAACACAGTAAACAGGCTCAAAGCCTGTCACAGCAGGGAAACCATAATAAACCTGGCCTGATGTGTGGACGGGGATACTAAGGCACATCACTGCATTACATTAGTGAATATCTGTATTGGGTTACCACCGGTTAGAAAAGCACAATGGTTAACAATGCTGCAAAGATACAAAGAGAGGTTTTCTAGAAACCCAGAAAAGCCACACAAAACTTTTGAAGAACACATGTGGAAAACACTGCAGTGCTTACAACTCTTGAGAGTTGCATGTTCAAAACTTGAAGAGGGTCTTGGGCAGGCTGCCTTCGCATTAGTCAGTGACTAACTCTCCTGCATTAAACTAAGGAGGGAGGTGTGATATTCTGCACCTCAAAGCAACACCCTGGCACCCTCACTTAACGTTGTAGTTATATTCCTGAAAAATGCAACCTTATGCGAAATGATGTTAAGTGAATCCAATTTCCCCATAAGAATTAATGTAAATGGTGAGGGGTTAGGTTTCAGGGGGGAAAAATCACCAGACAAAAGACATTATATACATATACAGTATAAGTTTTAAACAATTTTAAACAAACGGTTTAATATTGTACACAGCAATGAGTGATTGTGAAGCTTGGTTGAGGTAGTGGAGTTAGAGGGTAGGATATTTCCCAGGGAATGTCTTGCTGCTAAATGATGAACCAGCACTTGGCGGAGCCCTTAAGGGTTAACACGTTGCTGTTAATGTAGCCTCACACCCTACAGGTCAGCATGGACTGAGGCAGGAGGGAGGAAACACAATAGTTGTAGGGCAGTGGCTTCAAACACTTCCTTGCAAAAACTGAACATGATGATGAACCCATGGTACCCAGCTGGAGCACACCACTCCCTCCTCCTGACAGCACATGCAGGGCTGAACAGATGCTGACTTTCCAAAGTGCTGGGGTGTGTGTGCATGACTGCATTGCTCCTTTAAGTATGCTGACCCCACTTAAAGTATGCTGCCCTTTTAATCAGGTCAGCAAGTTCAGACAGGAAGCAGCTGCTTCCAGCAAGCTCCCACCATTCTGTCCCTGAGCTCTGTCATAGAATCATAGAATATCAGGGTTGGAAGGGACCTCAGGAGGTATCTAGTCCAATCCCCTGCTCAAAACAGGACCAATTCCCAACTAAATCATCACAGCCAGGGCTTTGTCAAGCCTGACCTTAAAAACCTCTAAGGAAGGAGGTTCCACCAGCTCCCTAGGGAACCCATTCCAGTGCTTCACCACTCTCCTAGTGAAAAAGATTTTCCTAATAGCCAACCTAAACCTCCCCCACTGCAACTTGAGACCATTGCTCCTTGTTCCGTCATCTGGTACCACTGAGAACAGTCTAGATCCATCCTCTTTGGAACCCTCCTTCAGGTAGTTGAAAGCAGCTATCAAATCCCCCCTCATTCTTCTCTTCTGCAGACTAAACAATCCCAGTTCCCTCAGCCTCTCCTCATAAGTCATGTGCTCCAGCCCCCTAATCATTTTTGTTGCCCTCCGCTGGACTCTTTCCAATTTTTCCACATCCTTCTTCTAGTGCGGGGCCCAAAACTGGACACAGTACTCCAAATGAGGCCTCACCAATGTCAAATAGAGGGGAATGATCGTCCCTCAATCTGCTGGCAATGCCCCTACTTATAAGACCAAAATGCCATTAGCCTTCTTGGCAACAAGGGCACACTGTCAACTCATATCCAGCTTCTTGTCCACTGTAACCCCTAGGTCCTTTTCTGCAGAACTACTACCTAGCCACTTGGTCCCTAGTCTGTAGCAGTGAATGGGATTCTTCCATCCTAAATGCAGGACTCTGCACTTGTCCTTGTTGAACCTCATCAGATTTCTTTTGGCCCAATCCTCTAATTTGTCTAGGTCCCTCTGTATCCTATCCCTACCCTCCAGCGTATCTACCACTCCTCCCAGCTTAGTTCCATCTGCAAACTTGTCCCTCTCCTCTGCTTTGTGGAGAGGGGGTACAGAGCCGGGGGGCAGGGGGACATCCTGATATCAGCACCCCTCTCCATCCTCTCCCCAGCAAGCAGGAGGCTCCCGGGAGCAGCTTGAAGGCAGAGGGCAGGAACAGCATGGCAGTCGGGGGAGGGCCACCTGAATTGCTGCTGGGCAGCTGCTGAGCAGCATGCCTTACAGGGAAGTTTGGGGAGCTGATGGGGGGAGCTGCTCCCCTCCCCCCGTGGTTCTCATTCCCAAGAGGAGGGGCTGCTCTTCCAGAGAATCCTGCAAGCAGTGGACAAAGCAGGCAGACAAACAACATTATAAGGGAGCATTGTGCAACTTTAAATGAGCATGTTCTCTAATAGAGCAGCAACGTAACAAGGAGACAATGTTATCCAGGACAATGTTAAGTGAGGAGTTAATGTATTTACCACAGTGATATGATTATGATGTGTTTTATATAAAGTATGTCATGTATGGTTTCAATGGAAAAGCTTTGATTTGCTAAATATGATTACTCTATTTGTGTACGTGTATCATTTTTGTACCTAAAGTTATGTATATTGTCTACGTATCGGTATTTCAAATGTGCTTGCTCCTGAGTAACATCCACAAGGTAGTTTACAAGCAGTCTAGCCAGCACATTCTAGATGGACCATTCAAGGTAACGACCCATTAAGAAACACAATAGGCCTTAGAACCAGACCAGGACCAGATGGTATCACCCAAGAGTTCTGAAGGAACTCAAATGTGAAATTGCAGCACTACTAACTGTAGTCCGTAGCCTATTACTAAAATCAGCTTCTGTATGGAAGGCCTGGAGGATAGCTAATATGACACCAATTTTTAAAAAGGGCTCTAGAGGTGATCCTGGCAATTATAGGCTGGTAAGATTGATTTCAGTACTGGGCAATCTGGTTGAAACTATAGTAAAGAACAAAATTGCCAGGCACATAAATTAGCATAATTGTTGGATAAAAGTTAAAATGGTTTTTGTAAACGGAAATCATGCCTCACCAATCTACTAGAATTCTTTGAGGGGATCAACAAAGATGTGGACCAAGGGAATCCAGTTTATATAGTGTACTTAGATTTTCCAAAAGCCATTGACAAGGTACCTCACCAAAGGCTCTTAAGCAAAGTAAGCTGTCATGGGACAAGAGGGAAGGTCCTCTCATGCATTGGTAACTGGTTAAAAGATAGGAAACAAAGGGTAGGAATAAATGGTCAGTTTTCAGAATGGAGAGAGGTAAATAGTGGTGTCCCCCAGCAGTCTGTACTGGGACCAATCCTATTCAACATATTCATAAATGATCTGGATAAAAGGGTAAACTGTGAGGTAGTAAAATTTGCAGATGATACAAATCTACTCAAAATAGTTAAATCCCATGCAGATTGCGAAGAGCTACAAAAGGAACTCTCAAAACTGGGTGACTGGTAAACAAAATGGCAGATGAAATTTAATGCTGATAAATGCAAAGTAATGCATATTGAAAAACATAATCCCAACTATACATATAAAATGATAGTGTCTAAGTTATCTGTCACCACTCAAGAATGAGATGTTGTAATCATTGTAGATAGTTCTCTGAAAACATCCAATCAGTGTGCAGTAGCAGTCAGAAAAATGAACAAAATACTTTGGAATCATTAAGAAAGGGATAGATAATAAGAGAAAATATCACATTGCCTCTATATAAATCCATGGTACGCCCACATCTTGAACACTACATACAGATGTCGTTGCCCCATCACAAAAAAGATATATTGGAATTGGAAATGGTTCAGAAAATGGCTAAAAAACAACAACAACAACAACAACAAACCATCACCACCAAACCCCAACCAATTAGAGGTATGGAACAACTGCCATATGAGGAGAAATTAAAAAGACTGGGACTTTTCAGCTTGGAAAAGAGGTGACTAAGGGGGGATATGATAGAGGCCTCTAAAATCATGAGTGGTGTGGAGAAAGTGAATAAGGAAGAGTTATTAGTTCCTCATCACACGAGAACTAGGGGTCACCAAATGAAATTAATAGGCCCCAGATTTCAAACAAACCAAAGGAAGTATTTCTTCACAGTCAACCCATGGAACTCCTTGCCAGGGGATGTTGTGAAGGCCAAGACTATAACAGGGTTAAAAAAAGACCTAGATAAATTAATAGAGGATATGTCCATCAATGGCTATTAGCCAGGATGGGCAGGGGTGGTGTCTCTAGCCTCTGTTTGCTAGAAGCTGGGAATGGGCAACAGGGGATGGATCACTTGATTCATTCTCTCTGGGACACCTGGCATTGACCATTGTCAGAAGGCAGGATACTGGGCTAGATGGACCTTTGGTGTGATCCAGTCTGGCTGTTCTTATGTATGTTCCTGAGTCTCATGAGAAAGCACTGACCTGTCCTAGGCACCTCACTCTTGGAGAGGGCTCTCAACTGACAATTGAACATAGAAATAGACTCCTCTCTCCAGCCCTTGAGCCTTTCCCCTAGAGGCCCAAATCAGTCAGAGTTAGGCGCTTAAGGACCTGTGTGAACCACTAGAAAACCCCCCTGATGGATGAAGATTCCCCATGGACATCCCCTTTCTGAAATCCATCACTGAGCCAGTTCTCACTCTATCTAATGAGTGGTCTAGTGACACTGTCTAGCACTCGTTTGTTAATCTGAATCTCATGTGGTCAAACAACTTGCAATAGTCTATGTCTATTCCATCTCTGCAGTTACCTTTATCAACCAAATTAGTTATCACCTAATAAACGAAATCATGTCTGTCTGATGTGTCATATTTTCTATCAAATCTTGTTCATTGGCATGAATTGTACTCCTACCCTTTAATTCTTTATTAAATAAATCCCCTATTCACTTTTCCATTCTTATGCCCAATACTGATGTCAAACTAAGTGGAATTTAATACCCAAGTCATCCCTTTTTGAATTACATTAGCACTCTATCAGTCTTCTAGGATATCCCTTGTATTCCAGTATTTATTAAAAATTAGCATCAGTGGGGCAAGGATCTCCTCAGACAACTTTTTTAGGACTCTTTTGGTGTGAGATATCTGGGACTGCTGATTTTAAAATATTGCTCCCTTGTAGGTTACCAGTGGACTGGAAAGAAGTTCATGTGATTTGAGTGCATCATGTTGTGTCTTTCCAAATACAACACATATTGGGCTGAGGGCTTTGTTTCAAACAATGTGTTTCCCTCCACACAATAGAAGTTATTAAAGGTCCTGGAAACCTGGCAGGGTTTCTAAATCAATGCGCTATTGTGGGGGTGCACTTCACACACTCAGCTGCACATGCAAACACACAGAATCATAGAACTGGAAGGCAGCAAAGAGTCCTGTGGCACCTTATAGACTAACAGACGTTTTGGAGCATGAGCTTTCGTGAGTGAATACCCACTTAGGTCAAATCCTCAGCTGGGACATGCAGGTGCTGTTATTGCTTTGAGGGCTGACAGGTCTTTGTCTCCTGGTCAGGCCCAGTATTATTCAAATTATTCTATAGTTGGGAATCCCAATGAGCACAGTCGCAACACTCACACTATACAAACTCTTTATATTTACAAATATGGTGTATTAATACATTTAGCACAGTCACAAACACCCCATCTTAGTAAGATAGCGATATTACAGAACGTACATCTGCACAACCATAGACTCACACCACCCCTTGTAGAAAAACCTGAAGTGTTATCCATCCTCATCCTCATCACCGTCCCATCATCACCAGTGGCCATCGTTCTGGTGCATCCCAAGGACCACATCTCCTTCTACTGCCCCTAGGTTGGGATGCCACCTTTATAATATGTTATGCTGACACCGTTATGTTTGATGCATATTCAGTAGGGGATCATTCACTCACGAAAGCTCATGCTCCAAAACGTCTGTTAGTCTATAAGGTGCCACAAGATTCTTTGCTGCTTTTACAGATCCAGACTAACACGGCTCCCCTCTGATACTTGAGAACTGGAAGGGACCTCGAGAGGTCATCAAGTCCAGTCCTCTGCACGCATGTCCAGACTATGTATTATCTAGACCATCCCACAGAGTCCCATGTGCACACACACACATTCCCGACCTGCAAGACCCCATCCAGGAGGCGTGGTCTGAGAACCCCTAACAAAACAGGCCTGCTGGGAAGATGGAGGCGGGGGGAGGGGAGAAACCTCGTTGGAGAATCCCACCAGAACTGAGGCATAAGCTAAGGCTCTGAGCAGCTCGTTAGCTGTGGAGCAGCGTCAGCGCTCAGGTTACTGTGTGCAAGCTACTGGCGAACCTTAGACTCCTACAGGCTTAGGCAGCTGATGAGCAGGGGTTTGAGAAAGTCTGTGGTCAAGGACACTGCTTGCTACTCTGCTTCATCCCCTCACCAGCTGGGAGCAAGAGCAACACATGCTGCTTGCATGGCTTACACCTCTCCAACCATCCCCTCACCAGCCTGGAGCAATGTGGCTCATTCTTTTCCTTCCTGCCCTCCCTGGGCTGGCTATTTTTTGCTCAGCCAATAGGAATGCAGTGGGCTGTCTGGCAGAGCCAATAGCATGGCTGGGAGCTTCTGCAGCACTTTTTTCAAATTAATTTTCCTGAAACAAACAGGGTCAGGGAGTGGTAGGGGTAGGCAGTGTTCACTTGGGTGGTGGCAGCATTACCAGCCTGGCTGGTCTCTTGATATTAGAAGGATCTGATATGTGGTGAAATTGGTTTTCACCGCCCGCCCATCACGGAGTCCGGTATCCGGGCATTTCTGGCTTCTAGTTAACCAGTGTGGTGATACAGATGTTTGTGATTGTTTCTGGCTTGGTATAATCTAATGATAGAACAACCACCAGTCCGTGGTGAATCTGCCTGATTTCTCACCAGTTTGTCCTGAATTTGGCACCCTCAGTGGAGCATGGAGATGGGGAAAGGGAAGTGTTTTGAGCCAAGACCATAGCCCATGAGTCCCTCGCTGTCAATCACTTCTATAGTCTCTCTCAACCTGGCTTGTACAGTACATGAACACAGATATTTTTCTAGTTCAAGGGACCTCCCTTGATTTCAGTGGGGCTGCACTGTAGCCTATAGGGCTCACCTGCTTGCTTGCCTATATATCTTTTTCTGTGGGTTTCTTATTGCCTTATTGCCTTATGGTTTTGATTATTTGTTTTATCATAATAGGTTATAATAAATTTATATTAAAGTAGTTTATCTGTAAGGCAAGGGATTTATAGGCCATATCCTCTATATTGAGCTAAGGCAAAGTTAGCATATACAGATCTGGGACCTTTCACCCAGATAGCAAAGTTGGCTCACATTTGTTCAGGACCTTTCACCTAGATAAATAAGCTAAAGCACAAGGTCCATATATGATGTGTTAAAGCTGGTTGGCATAGGGGCTTTCCTAATTTCTGACCCTTTTAAATATAATGGGTACACCACAACTTGGAAAAACCCAAAATAACCAGTTAGTTTAGAAACAACAAATGTGATACCTAACCACAAAAGGGCCATGGTAACTAACTGACATATATATGATAATAAGTTGAGATCATCGTATACTAACCTGTAGGGAAAAGACAGCCCGACATAAGTTAGGTGACGAATACAAATAAGGAAATGGAGAATGATCCCCTACTGAATATGCATCAAACATAACAGTGTCAGCGTAACGTATTATAAAGGTGGCATCCCAACCTAGGGGCAGTAGAAGGAGATGTGGTCCTTGGGATGCGCCAGAACGATGGCCACTGGTGATGATGGGAGGGTGATGATATCGCTATCTTACTAAGATGGCATGTTTGTGACTGTGCTAAATGTATTAATAAACCATATTTGTAAATATAAAGAATTCGTATAGTGTGAGTATTACGACTGTGCTCTTTGGGATTCCCAACTACAGAATAATTTGAATAATACTGGGCCTGACCAGGGGACAAAGACCTGTCAACCCTCAAAGCGATAACAACACCTATTTGTCCCAGCTGAGGATTTGACCTAAGTCATTTATCTAGAGATGAAGCATCAGCAGAGACAAGTGAACTAGAAGTGTAGAGTCCCAGCTCTGCCATGGATTTGCTGGGTGACCTTGGGCAAATCACTTCCTCAGTCTCAACCACAGCCTCTCCATGTATTAATGCAGGTGATTATTTATTATTTCTAGTGGGCTGCTACCCAAAAGCTCTAATTAGAGTTGCAGAGTCACATGCTGCACTGATTTTACTCCTTGCAGCACATCATTTGCCTCTATGCACTGTGCAGAGTTCCAGGCAGTGTGTGATCCCTGGTAAACAAGCAAGACAAGGCTGAAGACTGTTAACTGTGTGGAAACCTGGTTTTGTGGCTGAAGTTTTTAGCTGTTTCTTTAATAAATTCCTCCTATTTAAAAAGGACGACAACTCCACTGATCACACCACACAAATAACCTCAGAGCAGTGCTGATTCATTGCTACAGCAAAGGTGCGGAGGTGGGGTGGGGGTCAGGATTCCCTATTCTCAGCTCTGCCACTGACTCGTGGTTTTGGGTTAATCACTTTATCGCTGCACATGGCTAAGTAAGCCCATGACATGGGGATAATGCTGTGACACTGCACCCCATATTCTCCACAGTGATATTATGATGTGATTATGACATAATTATACTACATTTTATGCAAGATAAGCCTTGTGAGAGCTCATTGGAGAAGTTATGATTTGCTGACTATGATTATCCTGTTTGTGTACATGTACCATTTTTGAGTGAGATGTTATGAATATTGGCTATGCATCTGTATTTCCAATGGAATTACACCCGGGTAAGATGTTTTCAGTCCAGACAGTGGCTGGGGAAGGGTCTATTCAGGGTAACGAGTCATTAGGAAAATGCAATAGGCTTTAGAAGAAGCTTATCTCCCACTGGGGAAGCCTTCCTGTGAATGCTACAGACAGTCTCCGAGTAATGGCTGCTATGACTCTACAAGGACATGTCATGAGACCACATGTTTCTGGACTCCGTCTTGGGATGTCCGTAGTTTTTCCCACCAACCAGTCTGGGAACCTAGCTTTGAGACAAAGGGTTTTGTCCACCCGAGGAGACTCCTGGAAACACACAAGGAACAACGTCTGAAGTGGGGGAAATGCTGGATCCAGGCTAAAGGGATTTTTACCCTGTGTATTAAACACTTGGGGGTTTCAAGCTGTAAAGCAAGTGCTGCTGTCCCCATAAGAATCTGCTGCCTCCTTGTATCATCTCTTAGGGTGAGACTCTGCTATTCATATCCAGTCTGTTTAGTATTTTAAGCTTAGTTTCCTGTGGCACCTTATAGACTAACAGACGTTTTGCAGCATGAGCTTTCGTGGGTGAATACCCACTTCTTCGGATGCAAGAGAAGTGGGTATTCACCCACGAAAGCTCATGCTGCAAAACGTCTGTTAGTCTATAAGGTGCCACAGGATTCTTTGCTGCTTCTACAGAACCAGACTAACACGGCTACCCCTCTGATACTAAGCTTAGTTTGTATTTTTTGCTTATTTGCTAGGTAATCTGCTTGGATTTTTTGGCTATCACTAAAATATCTTAAAATCTATATTTTGTCTCCACACTGAAGGAGGTGACAGATGTTATAAGCTTACGCCATATGGTTTCCCATGCAGCGCAAAATGGTATATTTTGGGGGTTTTACTCCAGAGGAGGGGGTGTGCCTGAGGAGTTGGGAGAAGCTTTCCCCTGCAGGGGCTTGTAACTGTAGCTGGGTCTGGCCCTACCTGTATGTATGCTGGTGACAGTGCCGGGTGGAAGTCTTTGTAGCTTGTCACAGCAGTACAGTGTTGGAGGGAGCCCAGGCGCGGGGTCAGGGGCTGAGTGGTACCCCAGTTCCATCTGGAACCCCAGGAGGAACCTGTCACAAACGCTGCCTGGCAGCCTAGCTAAAGAGCGTCTAGATGTAGTGATCAAAAGCATCACGCAGAGCGAATGTCAGACTCAGCTTCACCGTTCAGCTTCAGCCCCTGGCCAGTGGGTGCCCTGTAGTTCCAGATAAGGTGCCCTGTATGTGTGTGAATAGCCAGCTAATGGCAGCTGTGCTGTTTATCTCCTCCCTGTGAGCTACTGCAGCCACCCCGACCTCTGCCCAGCACTCTGCCTTCCCAGCTAACACTGGGGCTTCTCCTTCGGCATCTCTCAGCTGTTGTCCTCCAACCTGAAAACTGATCCCTTGCCCTGCCCCCGAGGTCTGGCTCAGGACAAAGGGCTCCCAGCCCATCCCCATTGCAGGGCTCTGCCTGCTACAGGCCCCCCGCCGGGAGGAGAAAAAGGGAGCTGAAAGCGAAGGAAATAAGCCACACAAGGGTCTCTGCCCTCAGGACTCGGTAGCTGAGCTTTAGGGCTCACAAGCTGTAGGATGCACAATCTCACCCGCCTGCCTCAGAACCCTGCTCTCAACCCTCAGCTGCCTTTATACACCTTCCTGGCTTCCCCCTTCACTCCCCACTGGCCTGTCGGCCACAGTGCCGTGTCCTTGCTGCACTCACTGCCGGCTCCTTGTCAGGCTGCAGCAGCTCCCATCCTAATCCCAGAGCAGAGAGAGCCCAGCTGGTGGGAAAGGGAGGTGGAGATGATCCAGCAAGTGATGGGGAGAAGGGAGGAGAGGAGGGAGAGACAGGGGCAGCACCTTGGGGGAAGAATCACAGAAGTGGGTGGGGCCTTGAGGGAAGATGTGGAACACGGGTGGGGCCTTGGGAGAAGAGGTTGGGCAGAGAGCAGGGCTCCAGGGATCCAGTTACCAGTCTGTCATGTTGAGAACGCACAGTAAGGTCAGGAAAAGGTAGGGCCCAGCACCATGTCACCTCCCAGCTCTGCATGGAGCTCAGTCTGAGAGCCAGAGCACCAGGAGAAAACTTTACGTCCCTTTATGAGTAAAGAGCCGGAGCAGCCTGTCCCGGATCTGTTTGGTCCTCACCCCATAAATGATGGGGTTTAGCATGGGGGGCACCAGGAAGTAGACATTGGCAATGAGAACGTGGAAATGCAGGGGCACATTGCGGCCAAACCGGTACGTGAGGGAGGAGAAGAGAGCTGAGCTGTAAAAGACTAAGATGGTACAGAGGTGGGAGATGCAGGTCCCAAAAGTCTTGAGCCGGGCATCCTTTGTGGGGAGGCTGAAGATGGCCCTGAGGATTTGGATATAGGACACGGCGATAAAAAGCACATCCATACTGATCACCAAGATTGCCACAGAGAGACCGTAGTAACTACTGACACGGATGTCAGCGCAGGCCAACTTCACCACGGCCATGTGCTCACAATGTGTGTGTGGGATGATGTTGGTTCTGCAATATGGCCACTGCCTCGCCAGCAAGACATAGGGCAGTACGAGCATGCCACCACGTAGCCCCGCGGCCAGGCCAATCTTGGCCACAATGGGGTTTGTCAGGATAGTGGAATGTCTCAGGGGATCACAGATAGCCACATAGCGATCAAAAGCCATGGCCACAAGGATCCCAGACTCCATCACTATGAAGCAGTGAATCAAGTACAGCTGGGTGAGGCAGGCACTGAAATCGATCTCCCTGGAATTGAACCAGAAGATGCTCAGCATTTTGGGCAGGATGGACGTGGACAGGACCAGGTCAGTGATGGCCAGCATGCAGAGGAAATAGTACATGGGCCCATGGAGGCTCTGCTCTGTCTTCACGATGAACAGGATGGTGAAGTTCCCCAAGACAGCTATGGCGTACATGGCACAGAAGGGGATGGAGATCCAGACGTGGGCCACCTCCAGGCCAGGAATGCCCAGCAGGATGAAGGTGGAGGGGTTGGTCATGTCAGTCATGTTGGAATCTGACATGGAGTAGGGGAGAAGGTGTCCAACTTTGAGGCAGAATGGTGTCTCCTGCATGTACTGTTTGTTCCCCTCACTTCCTGTATGTGCCCAAGGTCAAGGATGATGGTTGCAGTACAAATGCCTGGACAGAGAGAGACAATGTTAATATGAGACACTACATGGACTACTGAAAGCTCTTCTCATTGGTGAAGCAGATTGTTCACTATTCACACACTGAAAATTGACATTTTCATTATTCAGAGAAATGAATTATGAACAAATGACCCTACTAATGCCAATTCCATGTTTTATGGTGCACCATATGTTAATAATTCCTACCCTTCGGGGTCTATGAAACCTTAAAAGGCTCCATCAGGAAACGCTAGTGTGGATACTGGTTACCTGTCATTGTTCATTCATGAAATGAAACCCATGCTAGAGATTCTGTGGTGTAGGGAGTTCCCCATTCACCCAGTTGCTCAAAATGTGAGAATAGAAAAAATCTAAACCTTTGACAAACATGTTTTGGGGGAAGCATCCCAGCTGGAACACATGTCCAGGAAAAGACCAGGCATGATCCAGTCTCTATAAAGGATATAGCACTTCTAAAGGGGATATCTGAGACAGGGGGAGGATGCCATATGAGGACAGATTGAAATGCCCGGGACTGTTTATTTAAAAGAAGAAACAAAAAAGGAGGCATGTGGTAGAGGAGAACAGTATAAAGAATGGAAGCGATTATATTCAAATGGGCAAACAGAGAACAGTCCCCGACCAGTAATACCTGCAGACACTTCGTGCTTCAAAAGGTCTAATTCCCCAAAGATGAAGCAAATTGTGAGCAAAACTGATTGCGAGGAATAATTTAGACAGAAATGTGAATGGCAATTGGCAGTTCTTTAAGAAGAGTTTATTGCATAGCTAAAAAGCCTCAATTCCACAATCAAGAAAGTGAACAACTTTGGCTAAAAACACAGTTAGTGGCAAAGTGAAGGCAGCAGTGAGGAGTGAAGAAGCAGTATATAGTAAATGGGGAAAAGGGAAAATAGATACAAAGCAATACCAACTGGAAATGATGAACGTTGATAAGGGACATTAAAGACATCAGGGAAAACTCCATGCTTGCCAGAGTTAAGGATCACAAAAATGAGGCTATTAAATATATTAAGAAGAAAAGAACTCCTAGAAAAGGTTTAGACCAATTTCTAGAGGGAGAAAGGAAACTTGTTAATGTTGCAGAAAAGGTCGATGTTGTGGAAGTAGAGAAAGAACTGACAGGGATTTGAAGGAGATTTCATTGGCAAACAGTCCCCTCTGGGAGCAGTTGTCAGGCTAAGCTGTAACCCTACTAACGCGAGATTTGTAGAAGCGAGGATTGTGTGAGGCGAGTGGGAAAGAACTGTGTGAGAAGTTGTTGTGACCTTGAGTTAGATACGTACGGAATGTAGACTAGAGTTTAAACTGGTGAGCAAAATAAGCCATCAGGATGACCTATGCATAAACAAAATGCAGCGGTTGCCCATTATTGTTTGTAACAAAAGGTACAAAGGCTGCTGTAATTGTTTGTCAGAGAGAGACCTGTTTAGCTCTCTCCCTCCACGCCATTGCTAGAGATAATAAAGTATCTGACTTTGCTGCACCCGGAAAGAGAGTGAGATGCTGTTTTTCTCTGACAAAGTGTTCAAGAAACATTTCTGCTCTGCATTCGGAAAGGAGCCGTATGAGGTACGCATATCACGTGAGGTGATGAAATACTTTCCAGTCCATTAGCAGTCAGGGAGAATGTGAAAGAGCATCTATAGTAGAACCTTAGTGTTATGAACACCCGATATCCAAACTGACTGTTCATCCACACATCTCATTCGGAACCAGAATTACACAACCAGGAAGCAGCAGAGCCAAAAATAAAATAAAATAAAATAAAATAAAATAAAATACAGAGCATTTCTGTGTTAAACATAAACTATTAAAAAAAATAAAGGGAACATTTAAAAAAATGTTAGGACAATGTTAGGAATCAATGGAAATGCTGGTATGGGATTACTTAAAACAAAAGTCTATGACTATAAATAATGCTAGGTTATCATTTTGGAACAGGGAATGCAGGCCCGACCCACAGACTAGGACACTGTATTATGGAACACAGTGTCTCTGAAAAGGATTTAGGGGTCACTGTGGACACTCAACTCATTGTGAGCTCCCAGTGTGATGCTGTGACCAGACAGGCAGATGTGATCCTTGGATGAACTGGGGCAATGCAAGGATTTTCCCTCTGCACATGGCATTGTTGAAGCCGACTGTGTCCAGGCCCAGGGTCCACATTTCAAAAAAGGATGTTGAAAAATTGAAGAGGGTGCCCAAAAGAGCCACAAAAATGATTTGAGGCTGGAAAAAATGCCAGACAGTGTGAGAGACTTAAAGAGCTTCATCTATTTATATTAAAGAGTAATAACGGGCTCTGTAATCTAGCAGAGAAAGGCAGAGCAAGGCCCAATGGCTGGAAGCTGAAACCAGACAAATTCCAGTTGGAAAAAAGGGACAAATATTTATCACTGAGCGAGATTAACCTTTGGAACAAACTGCAAAGGGAAAAGGCTGATTTTCCAACTCCATGTGTCTGCAGAGCCAGACTGGAGGCTTTTCTGGGAGATCTGCTTGAGGGCTTGTCTACACTGTAGTACCTCAGTGTAGACACTACTTGCACTGAGGTGCTGCTGTAGTACCTCAATGTAGACACTACTTGCACTGACAGAAGCGGTTCCCCCATCAGTGCAGGTAGCCCACCTCCCCGAGAGGTGGTAGCAAGGTTGATGGAAGAATTCTTCTGTCGACTCCATGCTGTCTACACCGAGGTTAGGGTGACACAGCTACATCTCTCAGGGGCTTCCTTTCTTTGGGCAATTCTAAAAAAGGAAATGCAAATTTCAGTTGCATAGCATGCTGTGATGGGAGGTGGTAACATTCATCTACGCATCGCTGGTTAGGCCTCAGCTTGAGCACTGAGTCCAGTTTTGGGCATCAGTGTGTAGAAAGGATGTAGAGAGACTGGAAAGGATCCAGAGGCGAGTGGCACCAATGATCAAAGGGATGGGAGGGAAGCCATACGACAAAGGCTGAAGGAACTGGGTATGTTTAGTTTGGAGAAGAGGAGATTAAGGGAGGACATGGCAGTGGTCTTCAAATACATGTATCAGAGGGGTAGCCGTGTTAGTCTGGTTCTGTAGAAGCAGCAAAGAATCCTGTGGCACCTTATAGACTAACAGACGTTTTGCAGCATGAGCTTTCGTGGGTGAATACCCACTTCTTCGGATGCAAGTCCGAAGTCTTGCATCCGAAGAAGTGGGTATTCACCCACGAAAGCTCATGCTGCAAAACGTCTGTTAGTCTATAAGGTGCCACAGGATTCTTTGCTGCTTCAAATACATGAAAGTCTGCCATAAAAAAAGATGGGGGAAAGTTGTTATCTCTTGCCACAGAGGGCAAAAGTAGAGGCAATGGGTTCAAACTACAGCAGAGCAAATTTAGATGAAATCTCAGGAAAAACTTCCTAACTGTAAGAACAGGAGGACAATGGAAAAGAGATCTTGAGAGGTCATAGAAGCTCTTTTGCTGAAGGTTTTCCAAATGAGGCTGGATAGCCATCTGCATGGGATGGTTTAGACCCAGCAAATCCTGCATCTTAGCAGAGGTTAGACTAGATTGCACTTGTGGTCCCTTCTAATTCTGTGGCTCTATGATTCTCTGATGTAAAATCTCACTGTGGACCAGGCCTTAGTCACAGACAAGTCATGGGGCTGAATACTGGGGTAACTGGGTGAAATTTCATGGTCTGTGTTTTACAGGCGGTCAGACTAGATGATTTAATGGTCACTTGTGGCCTTAAACCCTATGAATCTATTGATAAAGAAAGTTGTTCAGGCATTTGTATTACCATGTGTAATAAAACACAAAAAGGGGACATTCATTTACATTGAAAATTTGAACATATACCAGTGATGAAAGAAAATTGTTTACATAATCTATATTTGGCCTGTGGAACTCCTTGCCACAGACATTATTGCAGCAAAGAGCTTTGCTGAATGTCATTCACAAATGGATGGGTCATTGTAGGTGTTGCTGGTGGCACCACCATTAGCTAAGGCTGTCTGATACCTTCCATTAGAAGACCTGATTTTCAGTCGCTGATAAGTTTGCCAAACTTTAACCATTTGGACTGAAATTTCCCACGCTGGGTGTCTGCTTCTGGCTGAATTGTTTTTGGAAAGTTTCAGGCACAACAGTTTAGCTGACTTCTCAAATGAAACTAGGAGAAAAGATGTATTGCGCATGTTGATAAATTCTTATAGTTCTTCCAGTGAGGACCCCTAGCATCTCCATGTTTTCCAGGAGATAAAAGGCAGATAATAGCTGCACCCCACCCACCCAGTTAACATCTAGAGACCTAGATGCAAGAGCAGGGGGTGATAATGTCTGTGCATTGACACACCACCGGCTCTTGAGGTGTTTACTCAATTCTTATTTCAAGGGGAGTTTTGCCTCTATGAGGTCTGAGCAAACTACATGCCCCAGTTTCAGAATTTGGCCCTCTATTGTACATCTACTAACACCTTTCATCCTGAGAAATCCACTGTAGCACTGAAATGCAGCCGCCTTGGGGCTGGAGGTCATCAGCCGGAGGAGGAGGACAAAGAAAAGAGGGACAAATTTGACCAGTGATATTGGAGCAAACTCATCACCTGTGGCAAGGGCCCTGGGATGTTTAATGTCTGTGCAGAGCAAAAACACTCACAGACTTACTCTCTATCCCAGCACACCCATATTGCACTAGGTTTGTCGAGCAGGGGAGCTCCTCAGCAAGAGATGGTACCTGTGAATACTGAGATGGAAGCGTCTTCCCTGGAAATCCCCCTCAGGTAGCCGTGCCCCACACCTCTCTCAGCCCAGCATCTGCAGCAACATCCCACGCCGAGAGCTGACACAGGGGTGTGCACCACTTATAGTATAGCTCTGTGCAATCCCAGCGGAGTTTGTTCAGCCTCTAGTGGAGAAGCGGCATCTGAATGTAAACAGGCTGGAGACAAGCATATCTGGGCTTCTGTGCTCTTTATCCAGCTTCAGGAGTAAACAGTAATTAAGGGACCTTCCCAAAGGGAGATGAGAACTCTTGGGCTCTGTGCTGAATGAGAGAGGAATTGGCTTCTCTGTGCACTTGTGTATATTTAAACATTTTAGTTAATTACTAAGAAAATTAGGGATAATTACTAGATCCACATAGGGTCTGATACCCTGTAAACGCCCAAGATGGCTGGATAGATAGTAGTCAGATAGATCTGGAGAGAGATCACTCAGGGGAGACAAAAACACTTTGTGCAGGCACACTGGGCTGTCGCTAAGGGATCAGAGATCAGCAATTCTCATCAGTAACCAGGGTGGATAAAAATCAATTATTTTTGTTAAAAATAAAAAAAATCGGATTTTTGTATTTAAATCAGTTTTTTTCGAAAAACGTTTTTTGAGGAGAAAACTTATCTAAAGATAGTTTTAATTAAGATACATTATAGCTCAAAGATATCTCATCATGGAATAAATCTACCAAAAGGGACCCGTGCTCGGTCTAGAAGATACCATCAGAGATGCTTAGTTTTGCAGTTCCCAAACTGTGGATTTGTGTCTCCAGAGGTAATATGCTTGTTAACAGCAACATTTTTTAAAAATAAATAAATAATATATAGAGATGAGAAATAACAGACCCCAACTCTATTGTCCCTCTGCAAGTTTGTGTACACAGAGTCAATCCATTACCTCTCTCTAAAAGTGCAACGTTTCAAAAAGTTCAAAGAATAGAAGATTGTTTGGGTTGGAATAGATCTGGCCAAGGTGAAGAAGTCTGGAGATAAATGTGAGAAGTGAGGGACATATGCTTGTTTTGTTAAAATATTATTTGTTTGCTGTTGAAGAAAATATCCAGAATACTTAACGTTGTTGTTTTAGTTAAATAAAACAGTATCTGTCTAGTGACGTTCTCCTCCTAATGCAGCATAGCAAGAAAATCCTCCAAGTACTAATGATTAACCTGTTGAATTGGAGATAGTTCACCTCCCAGTGACTTCATAAATATCTGCTTCAGTTACCTTTTGTAAATGAAATAACCAACCAATCATCCATTTTCTGATATAGCTGTAAAACTCATCTGAAAAGTTTTCAAAATAAATCACTGTTTAAAAAGGTATAGTGTGTACCTTCTAAAAATGAAACCTACATCTATGTCTGAGTTGTGAAGAGTATGTATTGAGGTTATAACAACCAACAATAATGCACTTTTATGTAAAAATCCATGATTAAATTGAGTCTTCCTGACTAGTGATTTACATCAAATCCACCCTGTCAGTAACTATCATCATCCTGTGCAGCACCTTTCATTGAAAGATCTTGAAAACGCCTATAAAGGAAAGTCACTATGAACATATCCCCATTATACAAATTGGTAAACTGAGGCAGAGGGAGACATGAATTGGCCAGGGTCACACAAACAATGTGTGGCAGGATGACAGAACCCAGGAGTCCTGACTTCCACAGTCTCTCCATCATGCCAGGAGGGAAATGGACTCCCACTCTGGCAGCAACTGTTTGTTGGGTGGGATGCAGAGGGAGCCTGAGCCTTCACCATCCTCTCAAGGTGAATCTGTAGAACTAGCTGGAGGTTGTGAGCTCCCCACTCCTGTGAGGTGTGAACTCCAGGACTCCACTTCCGCTCCCACTGAGAAACCTGCCAATGCATCACAGTCACTGGGGTCGCTTCAGGGGAACAAGCTCAGTAAAGCCAACAGTCACTGAATGTTCCTGTGGATAGGGTGCAGCTGCGGTCCTGATGTGGGGACAGAGGCCTCACCATTCCCCCAAAGCTGCCCTGGAATAAAGGGGGCCCTGTAGGCAGGGTAGAGACTGGATCAGTGTTTGCACTGGATTTATTCGCTCCCTCTCGGTTCATTTCCTCCCAGTCTCTCCCAGGTGGAATTGAATCGAATGTTCCAGGCTGAGTCAGACTTCCCAGCACTGCCCCAACTGGAGGGCGCTTGGATTCCCACAGCTGAACTCGCTGCCTGCGCCCCTGGCTCATCTGGGGTATTTCTCCAGTGCGGAGCATCTGGATTTTTGAGCACTGGAATGAGACTGAATGAATTCTCCTGTCTGAGCATAGCAGGGCCACCATGTCCACCTGCAGTCAGGTTACTAACACTCTGTAGCTGCCCAGCATGGCTTGAACTTCCTCAGTAGCTAAAGGCAAAGGGTGTATGTGTGGGCCAGGCCCTGATTTGGCTGGATTATTGTGTTGATTATTTATGATGATTATTTGTGTTTTGGAAACCTCCAGAGACCCCATTCCAGTTCAGGGCCCCTTCTGCTGGGCCCTTCACACACACAGAAGGAGAAACAGTCCCTGCCCCAAGGAGCTTATAGATCAAATTAAGACAGGACACAGCTACTGTGTGTAACAAACCTGAAAGGGGACAGGAGGGAGATGGGGGAGGAGCAGCACTAAGAACGGGTGGTTCCATAGGCTGCTGGGTGGCGTGAGACAGCGGAAATGCACAGCCCGGCCCTGGCCGTTGGAAGTGTGTCCTGGGCCGTTAAGAGCAGATCACGTATTCAGGGAACTAGACTGGGGCTAGCGAGAACGGGCCATTGAGTGGTGGCATCACCGGACACACAGCTGGAGCGCAGGGCTCTCCGTTAGCTTTTGTAACTCTGCTTTAGTTCTAATCATGCCTCCCTTCTTACAGTGCAGACTGAGCCTCCTTATAAATTCCCAGGACAACCGCTGTTACCAGATGGGAGCTCAGAGGTGAGGGCAGAGATAACAGGGCTGTGGTGAAGGAATGAAGGAGACATCCTGGAGATGGAACAACTGGAAACCCCCAAGGAGTTGAAACTCTTGGGCAATGCAGCAGGCCCCGGGAACAGATTCAGGCAGAGTTTTGAGATATTTCTATGCAGGCCAATGGATTTGGAGAGAAAGGAGACCAGCAGAAAATTGGAGTCTTCTTAACCAGTGCAGGACTTAAGGCTATGGACGTCTTTACTCGCCTGCAACTGAGGCTTTGTCTGCACTAACACTTTTGTTGGGAAAAGTTTTGTCGGTCAGGGATGTGAAAAACTCACACCTAACTGACAAAATCACCAGTGTGGACAGCGCTGTGTCAGCAGGAGGTGCTCATTGAGGGTGGTTTAAGCATGACAGCAGGAGAGCTCTCTCCCATCCGCATAGAGAGGTTACACAGGAGACCTTTGAGCAGCACATCCACAGCAGTACATCGCACCGAGCAGTTGCTGAAATGTCAGGGCAGTTCATATGGATGGATATAAACTGTTCAGGAAGGATAGGCAGGGCAGAAAAGGTGGGGGGGGTTGCATTGTATGTAAGAGAGCAATATGAATGCTCAGAGCTCCGGTATGAAACTGCAGAAAAACCTGAGAGTCTCTGAATTAAGTTTAGAAGTGTGAGCAACAAGGGTGATGTTGTGGTGGGAGTCTGCTATAGACCACCAGACCAGGGGGATGAGGTGGACGAGGCTTTCTTCCGGCAACTAGCAGAAGTTACTAGATCGCAGGCCCTGGTTCTCATGGGAGATTTTAATCACCCTGATATCTGCTGGGAGAGCAATACAGCGGTGCACAGACAATCCAGGAAGTTTTTGGAAAGTGTAGGGGACAATTTCCTGGTGCAAGAGCTGGAGGAACCAACTAGGGGCAGAGCTCTTCTTGACCTGCTGCTCACAAACCAGGAAGAATAAGTAGGGAAAGCAAAAGTGGGTGGGAACCTGGGAGGCAGTGACCCTGAGATGGTTGAGTTCAGGATCCTGACACAAGGAAGAAAGGAGAGTGGCAGAATACGGACTCTGGACTTCAGAAAAGCAGACTGTCAATGGGAAATGCACTGATTTGCTAAGTATGATTATCCCATGTATATGCATGTATCATCTTTGTGTCTGACGTTATGAATATTGACCTGGGACTTGGACACTTATACAAGTGTTTTATTTATGAGTAACACCCCTCAGATAGAATTTATGTTAATGTCAGACAGTTATAAGTAAAATAAATATATACCTATCCCATAGAACTGGAAGGGACGCTGAAAGGTCATTGAATCCAGCCCCTGCCTTCACTAGTAGCACCAAGTACTGATTTTGCTACAGATTCCTAAGTAGCCCCTTGAAGGATTGAACTCACAACCCTTGGGCTAGAAGGCCAATGCTCAAAGCACTGAGCTATCCCTCCCCTCAAGGATATATAGGTCTCTCAATGGGCCATAGAAGAAACACATCTCAACAAGACTATGGAAATGGCTGCCCCTGTTTGTCAGCAATGCATGTAAGGACATGTGATGTGCTTATGTCAACCTGGACACCAACTTGGGCCAGTAACTTTCCACAGAGGCTGTGTGCTTTGTTTGGGACTGTAACGTTCCATGCACAGGGCAGGTGATAAAAAAGGACCCCTGAGGCATCTCCATCTTGTCTTCATTTCTCTGCTCTGGATCTCCAACAAAGAATCTCTGAACAAGGACTGATGACACCCAACATGTTTGGGTTATTTGCAGAGAGACCTTTGCAAGCTACCAGTTTATTCCATCACTGCTGTGATCCTGATCTCTGAACACTGACAAATCACTTGCATGTATATAATCTGTTAGTCATTTATAACTCTTATTCTTTTCTTTTATTATTAACCCTTTAGTATTTAATTGCTAACGATTGGCAACAGTGGGATTATTGGGTAAAATCTGATTTATATATAGACCAGGCTAAATTTCTAATCTCTTGAGATTAGAACCACCTTATATGTGGTGAAACTAGATTTCACTGACTGGGACATGAGCCAATGGCTGGGATGCCTCAGGAGATGGCATTTTTGGCTTCTAGTTAACCAGTGTGGTGAGACAGATGTTTACACTTGTTACAACAAGAAAAGGGAGTTTGACGACTGATTTCTATTTTGCAGTCAAAGTTTTGAGTCTGATTCATACTATAATGAAATAATTTTGTGAGTTTAGGGGCTTTTTTTATTCCATATTTGTTGATTGATAAGAATCTAGAACAGCATCAACAAAATAATGACATCATATAATACACTTATGGGACATACCAAGAGGTAATACTATCTGCACTAATAATAAAAAGACTCTGTACATCAACAGTTCATTTTACAAAGAGGATCTCCAAATGCCTTAAATATTAGTTAACCTCAATGAATTACTGTACTTCATAATAGATAGATGGCTAAACTGAGGTACAGGGACTGAGAAGTTGGCCCATTATTGTGACATCCTGGGTAATTTACTTAATTTCTGCAAAGAGTTCCAGGCAGCCTGTGGTCCCTGGTAAACTAGCAAGACAAGTCTGAAGACTGAGCTGTGTGGAAACCTGTTTTTGTGGGTATACGTTTTAGCTGTTTCTTTAATAAATTCCTCCTGTTTAAGAAGGACAGCAACTCCAGTGATCACAACACACAAATAGCCTCAGAGTGTCGAACACAACCCAGGGCAGCAATGCCAGTTCATGGCCAGAGCAGTGGTGCTGGAGGCGGGTGGGACCAGGTTCGCCGGTTCCTATTCACCACTCTGCCACTGACATCTTGGGTGGCCCTGGATGAATCACTTTACCTCTGCCTGGCTCAGTCCATCTATGACACGAGGATAACACTGTCTGGTAGCCTAGCTAAAGAGCTTCTACATGTACTGACGAGAAGTGTCATGCAGAGCGTACGTTAGACTCAGCTTCAGCCCCAGGGCAAGGGGTGCCATGGAGTTCCGAAGAAGGTGGCGTGTACGTGTGTAAATACCTGCCTAACAGAAGCTGTGCTGTGTATCTCACTCCTGCTGAGATACCGCAGCCACCCCGGCCTCTCCCAGCATCCTGCCTTCCCAGCTAACACAGGGGCTGTTCCTTCCACCTCTCTCAGCTGCTGTCCACCTAGCGCCAAAGCTGATCCCTTGCCCTGCCCCCGCGGCCTGGCTCAGGGCAAAGGGCTCCCAGCCCATCCCCATTGCAGGGCCCTGCCTGCTACAGGCCCCCAGTCGGGGGGAACAAAAGGGAGCGGAAAGCTAAGGAAATAAGCCACACGATGGTCTCTGACCTCAAGACTTTGTAGCTGAGCTTTAGGGCCCACAAGCTGTACGGTGCCCAGTCTCACCCGCCTGCCACAAAATCCTGCTCCCAACCCTCAGCTGCTTTTATACGACTTCCTGGCTTCCTGCTCTGCTCCTGACTGGCCTGTCAGTCCCAGCGCTGCATCCTCCTTGTGCTCACTGCAGGCTCCTGGTCAGGCTGCAGCAGCTCCCGTCCCAGCCCTGGAGCAGAGGAATTCCTGCTGGCAAGGGATTGAGGTGGAGATGATCCAGCAAGTGGCTGTGGGTGGGGAGAAGTGGAACAAGCACAGGGGTGGGGCTTTGGGGGAAAGAGTCAGAAGAGAGGTGGGGGCGTGATGGAAGAGATGGAAAAGGAGGTGGGGCATAGGGGGAATCGGTGGAGCAGGGAGCAGAGCTTTGAGGGAATAGGCGGCGTAGGGCGTAACTTGTACACAGACCGGTTTCCCAGCTTGTCACGCTGACACAGCACAGCAAGGCCAGGAAAAGATACAGTATCACTATGACTACCCAGGCAGTGATTGCGGGAAGGGGGCCAGGCACCATGTCACCAGGCAGCTCTGCATGGAGCTCAGCCTGAGAGCCAGAGCACCAGGAGGAAAATTTACGTCCCTTTATGAGTAAAGAGCCGGAGCAGCCTGTCCCGGATCTGTTTGGTCCTCACCCCGTAGATGACGGGGTTTAGCATGGGGGGCAGCAGGAGGTACACATTGGCAATAAGAACGTGGAAATGCAGGGGCAAATTGTGGCCAAACCGGTGCATGAGGGCGGAGAAGAGACATGGGATGTAGAAGGCTAAGATGGCACTGAGGTGGGAGCTGCAGGTCCCAAAAGTCTTGAGCCGGGCGTCCTTTGTCGAGAGGCTGAAGATGGCCCTGAGGATCTGGGTATAGGACACAGCGATAAAAAACACATCCAGACCAATCACACAGAATACCACAAAAAGCCCATAATAACTACTGGCACGGGTGTCGGCGCAGGCCAACTTCACCATGGCCATGTGTATGCAATACTGCTGAGGGATGATGTTGGTTCTGCAATATGGCCATTGACTTGCCAGGAAAGGAAAGGGCAATGCAAGCAAACCGCTGCGCAGCATCACGGCCAGGCCAATCTTGGCCACCACAGGGTTTGTCAGGATGGTGGAATGTCTCAGGGGATCACAGATGGCCACGTAGCGATCCAAAGCCATGGCCACGAAGATCCCAGACTCCATCACTGAGAAGCAGTGAATGAAGTACATCTGGGTGAGGCAGGCACTGAAATCGATCTCCCTGGAACTGAACCAGTATATTGCCAGCATTTTGGGCAGGATGGATGTAGATACCACCAGGTCAGTGATGGCCAGCATGCAAAGGAAATAGTACATGGGCCCATGGAGACTCGGGTCTGTCTTCACGGTGAACAGGATGGTGAAGTTCCCCAAGATGGCTATGACATACATGGTGCAGAAGGGGATGGAGATCCAGACATGGGCCCTCTCCAGGCCAGGAACGCCCAGCAAGATGAAGGTGGAGGGGTTGGTGAAGTCGGTTGTGTTGGAATCTGACATGGGGTAGGGGAGAAGGTGTCCAAATCTCAGGCAGAACGGTGTCTTCTTCATGTACCGTATTCTTCCTTTATATGCCCAGGTTCTGTGTTGAAGATCGCAGTGCAAATGCCTGGGTTGAGAGATAATGTTAATATAAGACATTACATGCAACACTGGAGGCTGTTCTCATGGTTGAAGCAGATTGGTCACTCTTCACAGACTGAAAAATGACATTTTCATTAATTCAGATAAATGAATTATGAATAACTGAACCTATTAATGCCAATTCCTTATTGTATGGGGCTCCTTGTATCAATAATTTCTGCATGCCTTGGTCTGAGAATCCTTAATAGGCACCAACAGGAAATGTGAGTGTGGATACTGATGCAATGAAATCCAGACTAGGGAGTCCAGGCTGAAGGGAGTTCTGCATTCACCTGTTGCTCAAAATCTGATATTGGGAAAAAATGAAACCGTTGCCAAGACATGTGCCAGGGGAAAACATTCCAACTAGAACATACCTCAAGGAAAAGGCCTGGGCATCACTAATTGCAGCTCCATGGAAACACCTGCTCATTTGCAACATTGGCCAAAACAAAGACAACGTTCAAATGCCTAAGGAATGGGATGAAGAATAACCAGCTCTGGCTTTGTGCTCAGTTCTGGTTACTCAGTCGATCTAAAAGGCTTGCCATATGCAGACAAATTGAAAAGTCTGGGGTGGTTTAGTTTAGAGAAGAGACAAAGCAGGGGGCATATGATAGAGGAGAGCAAAATGAAGAAAGAACTGATGACATTTAAATGGACAAACACAGAACAGTTCCCAACCAGTAACATCTATAGACCCTTATTACTTCAAATGGGCTAATTCCCCAAGGCTGTAGCAAATTATCAACAAAACTGATTGTGAGGAAAAATTTAAACAGAAACAACAGGAATGAAAATTGGGAGTTCTTTCAGAAGAGTTCATTAGATATTCAGAAAGTCACAATTCCACAGTCAAGAAAATAGAGAACTTTGGACAAACCCTGGTTCAATGCCAAAATGAAGGCAGCAAATGAGAGGGGAGATTAAAGTAGAACATATGGGGAAAAAAAGAAAACAGATAGCAAGCAATACAAAAATTGATAATTGATAAGGGATGTTAAAGACTTCAGGGAAAAATCTGTGCTTGATGGGGTAAGGATTACAAAAAGGAGGTTTTAAAGTATATTAAAAACTAAAGAACTCCTAGAAAAGATTTAGGCTGATTCCTGGAGGGAGAAAGTAAACTTGTTAATCTTGCAGAAAAAGAAGATGTGTTCAAAAAGATTGTTGCTCTGCGTTTGGAAAGAAACAGTAGGATTTCATTCTTTAATGAGAGTACATGTTTGGTTGATCAAAGGAATGATGCAAATGCAATAGACTTTGATTTCTCTGAGGCATTTGATTTAGTAGGGGAAAACATCCTGATACAAAAATAGCACTGTATAATATCAGTAGAACACATGTGAAATGGACTTAAAGCTGCCTAACTGACAGATTTTAGAAAGCTGTTGTCAATTGGCCATTGTCAGCAAAGGCGGAGGGTGGGGGGAAGAGAGCGTTTCTAGTGGGGTTCTGCAGGGATCAGTTCTAGGCCCAATGCTATTCAATATTTTCATCAATGGTCTGGAAGAAAATAGAAAACCACTGCAGATAAAATCTGTGGACTACCCAAAGATTGGCAGAATGGTTACAATGAGGAGGCCAGAGCAGGCACACTGTATTGTTGAATTGGATTCATTCAAAGAAAATGTTTTAATACAGTCATATGCAAACTGATTCTCTCAGGATAGGACATGCAGGCCTGACCTACAGGCTAGGGCACCATATTTTGGAACGCAGGGACCTGGGGAAGGATTTAGGGGTCATTGTGAGCAACCAACATTGTGAGCAACCAACATTGTGAGCTCCCAGTGTGATGATGCAGCCAAAAGGGCTGATTGTGATCATCGGATGCATAAACAGGGGAGTGGTGAGTTGGATAGAAGGGTAGGATTTTATCTCTGCATGTGGCATTAATGAAATTGACTGTGTCCAGTCATATTTCAAAAGGGATGTTGAAAAATTGGAGAGGATGAAGAAAAGGGCCACAAAACTATTTCAGGTTGGACAGAGAAACTCTTAAAGAAGTTCATTTATTCAGTATTCTTAAATACTACTAATCTAGAAGAGAAAGGCAGAGCAAGAACCAAAGACTGGAAGCTGGGGAAATTAGCCATTGGAACAAACTGCAATAGGAAGTGATGGATTCTCCAACTCCCCATGTCTGCAGATCCAGAATGGTCCCTTTTCTAGAAGATCTGCTTGAGGGTTTCTCTACACTTAGAATGCTACAGTGGCACTGCCATAGCGATTCAGCGTTGAGTCTAACACTGACAACTGGGGTTCTCCCATCAGTGTATGTAATCCACTTCCCTGAGAAGTGAGAGCTAAGTTGACGGAAGAATTCTTTTGTTTACCTCATGGTGTCTACACCAGGGTTAGGTTGATATAACTACATCTCGCAGAGGTGTGGATTTTTTCTGATGCTTCAAAAAAAGGCAAATGCAACGTTAGATTGTATTAGGGGATGCATAGTTTGCAAGTCACAGTAGGATATAGTACCGCTCTGTTCAGCTCTGCTTAGGCCTTAGTTAGAATGGTGAGTCCAGTTTCGGTCACTGCTGTATAGAAAGGATGTAGATTACCTGGAGAGGATCCAGAGGCCAGTGACAAAGACGATCACAGGGAGGAAATACAAGCCATATGAGCAACGGCTGAAGGAACCAGGCAAGTTTAGTTTGAAAAAGATGAATTTAAGGGGGGGACATAATAGGAGTCTTCAGATAGTTGGAAGGCTGCCATAAAACACTAGAGGACATTTGTCCTATCTTGCTGCAGAGGGCAGGAGAAGAGGCAATGTGTTCAAACTACAGAACAGCAGATTTTGATGAAATATCAGGAAAAAACTTCCTAACTGTAAGAATAGGAGAACAATTGAACAGACCCTCTGGAGGCTGTGGAAGTTCCTTCACTGGAGGTTTTCTAAAGGAGAAGGGAAATTCATCTGTCTGGGATGGTTTAGTCATGATGAATCTTGCATCATGGTAGGCGGTTACACTAGATGACCCTTTTGGTTCCTTCTCATCCTATGGCTCTATGATTCTACAATGTAAAATCCTACTGAGGAGCAGGACATAGTCAAACAGAAGTCATGGAGATGAATATAGGGGTAACTGGGTGAAATTTAATAGCCTGTGTTGTACAGAAGGACAGACTGGATGATTTAATGGTCCCTTCTGACCTTGAACCCTATGAATCTATCAAAAAAGAAACCAGATCAGGCAATTAGATTTACTGTATCGAATATCATGAACAAGGAAACATTCAATTACATTGAAAGTCTGCACTTATAACACTGAGAAAAGAAAACAGTTAATCGAATCCGTATTTGGCCTGTGGAACTCCTTTTCCCAGACTTTATTGGATCAAAGAGTTTAACTGAATAGGATTCACAAATGGGGAAACTTTTGGGAAAGGGGGAGCCTATACAGGAAGGATGGGCTCCACCTGAACCAAAATGGAACCAGATTGCTGGCACTTAAAATTAAAAACATTATAAAACAATTTTCAAATTAAAGGCTGGAGGAAAGCCAACGGATACAGAACAGCATGTGGTTTGGATAAATACATTCCTAGGGGTCTGATCTATTAATGGAGATTATCTAAGTCCTAGTAAGAACCAGAAGATAGAAAATGATAAAGTACAGACCCCTGGGTCTGAAAACTGATCATTTTTACCTACTTTTTGTTTCCTTTTAACCGGTTACCAGTCCATGAGAGCGTCTTCCCTCTTATCCTGTGGCAGCTGACCTTGCTTAACAGCCATTTGTAAGATACCCAGTCAATGGTTTTCTGAAAGTCTAAATACACTATGCGCACTTGATTCCCCTTGTACACATGCTTATTAACCCCCTCAAAGAATTCTAGCAGATTGGCGTGGAGTGATTTACCTTTACAAAAACAATGTTGACTTTTCCACAACAAACCGTGTTCATCTATATGTCTGACAATATTGTTCTTTACTATAGTTTCAACTAATTTGTCTGATACTGAAATCAGGCTTCCTGGCCTGTAATTGCTGGGATCACCTCTGGAGCCCTTCTTAAAAATTGTCATCACATTAGTACATTAGTTATCTTCGAGTCATCTGGTACAGACGCTGATTTAAATGATATGTTACAGACTACAATTAGTAGTTCTGCAATTTCACATTTGGATTCCTTCAGAATTCTTGGGTGAATCCCATCTGGTCCTGGGGACTTATTACTGTTTAATTTATCAGTTTGTTCCAAAACCTCCTCTAATGACACTTCAGTCTGGGACAGTTCCTCAGGATTGTCACTTAAAAAGAATGGCTCAGATTTGGGAATCTCCCTCACATCCTCAGTTGTGAAGACAGATGCAAAGAATTCATTTCATTTCTCCACAATGACCTTATCATCCTTGAGTGCTCTTTTAGAGCTGCAATCGTCCAGTATCCCCACTGGTTGCTTAGCAGCTTCCAGCTTCTAATGTACTTGCTATTACTTTTATGAGTTTTTGACTAGCTGTTCTCAAAAATTTTTTTCCCCTTCCTAGTTATATTTTTACACTTCATTTGCCAGAGTTTCTGCTCCTTTCTGTTTTATTCACTAGGAATAAACTATTTGAACGATGTCCTTTAGCCTCTCCCTGCTTCCTTTACCTTGTTGTTTAGCAAGGATAGCATTTTTTATTTTTTTTAATTTGGGGTATACATTTAAGTTGAGCCTTTATTATGGTATCTGTAAAAAAGTTTCTCTGTACCTTGCATACCTTTCACTTTTAGCATTGTACCCTTTAATTTCTGTTTAACTAACCTCCTAATTTTTGTATATTTCATCTGCCTGAAATTAAATGCTACAGTATTGGGTGCTTTTCCTGGTACAGGGACGTTAAATTTAATTATACTATGGTTATTATTACCATGCAGTCCAGCACGACTTGTTTTGTACTTTTGATATATTTTGTACTCTGGTATTACTGTGTCTCATTGATTATCCTCATTCCACCAAGTTTCTGTGATGCCTCTTATATCAACATCCTCATTTAATAGGAGGCACTCATTTTATTTTATTTATTTTACTCAGGTTCACCCATTTTATTATTTAGACTTTTAGCATTGGTATGTGAGCACTTTAAAAATGTGTCTCCTTTTAGCTGTCTGCAATTACACAATGTAATTGAATGGGACACTTTTTCATTTGACTCTTTCTGATCAGTCCAGCAGATTAAAATAAGGCTCCCCACACCCGTTAACAGCCCGCACCCTGAAATGCAAGAGGAGGGGGTGACAGTGTCTGTGCATTAAGTCACAGCTGTCTCCTGAGGTCTTTACTCACTTCTTACTCCACGGGGAGTTTTGCCTCAGTGGGGCTTGAGCAAAGTGTAGGCCATGGCCTCAGAATTTGGCCTTGCATTGTACATCTCCTATTGCCTTTCATCCTGAAGGATGCCCTGTGCCACTACAATACAGCCACCTTGGGGCTGGAGGTCATCAGCTGGGGTGGGCGGGAGGAGGGGATGCAGCAGGGTGGGACACTTTGGACAGTGATACTGGATCAAACTCATCACCTTTGGCCAGAGAGCTGGGGTGTTTAATGGCTTTGCAGAGCGGAAAGGATCACAGATCTAATCTCTGTCCCATCACACCTATGCTGCATTGGGATTATCGAACAGGTGAGCTCCTCTGCAGGAGATGGGTACCTGTGAATACTGAGATGGAAGCGTCTTCCCTGGGAATCCCCCTCAGGTAGCCGTGTTCCACACCGCTCTTACCACAGCAACTACAGCGGCATCCACGCCGAAAGCTGACACAGAGGTGTGAACTGTTTAAATTATAGCTCTGTGCAATCCCAGTGTGGTTCACTCAGCCTCTTGGGGAGAAGTGACATCTGAATGCAAACAGGCTGGACACCGGAGGCACTCTAGCCAATCTTTCTTTTCCTATGTCTGCGCTTCTGTGCTCTTTATCCAGCTTTTGGAGTAAACAGTAATTAAGGGACCTTCCCAAAGGGAGATGAGAACTCTTGGGATCTGTGCTGAGTCAGAGAGGAATTGGCTGCTCTGTGTATTTGTGTATATTTAAAAATTATAGTTGATTGGTATGAAAACTAGGGATAATGCCTAGGTCTCCATGGAGTCTGATACCAAGTAAATGGCCAGGATGAATGGGTAGATAGTAGACAGACAAATCTGGAGAAAGATATCAGAGGGGAGACACTAGCCCTTTTTTTCAGGTACATGAGGCTATTGCTAATGGATCAAAAATCTTTAATTCTCATCTGTGACTATAATCATACCCAGCAGCACGTTTTATTAAAGGATCTTTAAAATTCCTTCCACAGAAAAGTCACTATGAATATATCCCCATCATACAGATAAGTAAACTGAGACACAGGGAGATATGATTTGGCAAAGATCACACAGAGAATGACAGATAATACATCAGTCCTGATTTCCCTACCATAGCCATGGTCTCGCCATCAGTAAATGAATGCATGACAAGAGGGAAATGGACTCACCATGTAGCAGAGTCCGTTTGTTGGGCGGGTATGATGGAATTTCCTGAGGTACAACCTGGAACTAGGGTACCGCCGAACCCTGTGGTATATCAGTCTGGTCCCCTTCTCACACTGTGAGACTGTGAGAAGATGCAGTCATCTCAGATCTTGGACTTTCACAGCCATTCACAGACAAAGACACACCCACGTGTAGTTACAGGAGTGCTTTTACTAACCACTCAGGATCTAACAATACAGAGGCTCCAGCCAGCTCACCCCAGCTCTCCAGCCTTAGACCCCAGGGTGGTACCATCATTCCCTGATTAAAAGTTTCACCTGTGTAACTATTACCCAGTGTGCCGCTCATAGAATCATAGAATCTCAGAGTTGGAAGGGACCCGAGGAGGTATCTAGTCCAACCCCCTGCTCAAAGCAGAACCATTTTCCAGCTAAATCATCCCAGCCAGGGCTTTGTCAAGCTGAGCCTTAAAAACCTCTTAAGGATGGAGATTCCAGCACCTCCCTAGGTAACCCATTCCAGTGCTTCACCACCCTCCTAGTGAAATAGTGTTTCTGAGAACCAGTACAATGCCGGCCCTACCATTGTCGGCGACCCTGGTGGCCTTTCCTGGAGTCCATCATGTGGAGCCACCCAACGATGTCATGGCAGCAGAGGGGGGTGGTACCAAGCCCATGTCAGAGTCCCTTCCTGAGGATGCCTAAGATAGAGTCCCCCCAGCCCTCTTGTCATCTGAGCTCTGTATCGACACTGAGGCGATTGCTGCCTCGGTTGCTGGCGGGCAGGACTCTGGGGCCGTGGGGAGGAGTTTTCAGCTCCCTCTTTGAGGAGAACAAGGCCCTGGGCCTGACCCCAATCCCCCAGGGGGAGGATGACCCCTTGCCAGCGGGCCTCAGTCTGGGCAGTGCCTTGGTCTCACTGCCCCCTTCTCCCCCTTTTTCCTTCTTCCCCAGGCTGCTGCCCCCGATCTCAAGCTTGGGGCACTCCTGGAGTCATCCCCCTGCCTGGCCGCAGATGGCACCTCATTCCTGGCTGCCGAGCCCCTGGTGGCAACAGCCAGTGCTGAGCGGCCGGGCCCCGGGGTCTCGGGTGCACTCCCTCCCGAGGCAGAGTGATGACCTCCCTTCCCAACTGAGAGCCCTATTACAGATGCCACCATGCCTGACATCATGGCTATGGGTGCTGTTTGTTGTGGTGCCCAGGCCATGCGTTGGTGAGGCCGTCCCTCCTGTTCCCGTCCCCTCGACCTCTGAACCAGGTCCAGAGGTGCCACATCCCAGTGGTGCAGCTGCCAGGGATCCTGATCCCATTTCTGCTCCTGCTCCTGCAAGTAGGCGCATTCCTGTCCCTGCCTCTGTTCCCACCCTGGATGCATTGCTTGCCACCTCCTTCCTCTCCATCCCCCATACTGCCTCTGCCTCTGCCGCCGCCAGGGTTATTTCATTTCCCCTGTCCCCAGACAACCCTCAATGGGTTGTTTTCATGTCTCCCATCTCTGACCCTTTAGGGGCTGCTCTCTTCCCTCCATCGCCCCTTGCCCAGCTCAAAATGGAGATGAGTAGGGCAGCAACAGCACTAGGCACATCACTGGGGTCTTCCCCCCATTTGCCCATCTCCATGGGCCATGGGATTGTCACAGGGGCCCAGCTCTCCCCACTGCTCTGAAGGAGGAACTGCGCCATTTCCTGTAGGAAAGTCCTCCGGGATGAGAGCGATATTTTGAAGGAGGAGAGGGGGACCGAGAGGCAGGACATCATGGCCTAACAGTGGCAATTTCCGTGATTCCCTGCTGGCTTTTGGGGTCGGTCACAGATTGTTGTGAGGCCTGTGAGGATCCTCCCCGGCCCTCACTATGCAACCGACCATCTTTGCCACCTTGAACACCCTGGGCTGTAGGGTGGTTTTCCACAGGTGTAAGGTGCTCTCCTTCCTTTGGGGGGTAGTACTTTGTGATTTCCCTGCAGGAGACCCACATGGCTCATGTCGTCGAGGAGGACAAAGAGGAGGGCTGCTGCGGGACATTGTAGAGGGGGCTCTTCCTGGACTGAGTGACTTTATATCTTTGCTCCTGTTGTTGTAAGGAGTAAGTGGGAGCTGTGTGCAGTGCTCCCCCTAGCCCATGTCTCCCCCCCCCATCCTCTCCACGACCCCTACGTACGATCGGGATCTTCTCTTCGCCCCCTCGCCCAGGCTCTTTGCTTTGCCCCTTCTATCAGCTGGGACTATTGCACCGGCAAGCATGGACTGCAGAAAAACAATAGCACGTTGGCGCATGTGCCTCTCCCCCTCGCCGTGGACTTACCCTCCCTTCCCTGCTATATTTGGCTGGTAGCCTCCCTTTGCTCTGACAAGTAGCCTCCTTCCAGCCGTTTGCCACTTTCCTCTTGCTGCCCATTTCAATTTCCCCGACTTCTGCCTTGGCATCTAGGAATTTGTTGTTGTTGTTGCTAGTTTGCCAGCTCCAGTTTGGCCCTGGAATGTGTTACTCAGCCTGCCCTGCCCTCCTTGCTAGCTGTGCTGAATCGCTTTACCTCTAAGGGGTGAAGTAGATATGTGGACAGTGTTGGCACTGGGTTTTGTTGCAGGGTTTGGTTCCTGGGTTAGTGGTTTTTATCGTGTATGTGTCACTGTATTAGAATTAAAAGTGGCAATTCTTCAACAAAAGAAACCTTCAAAAACAGCTACTGACTGCCACTCGCTTTCTTCTTCCCCACTACTCAAATCACCTACTGGGCACCTGACCAGAAGGACCAATGAGGAAGAAGATAGTTTCAAATCTGTGGCGGAGGGGTGGGAGTTGTTTGTGGCGCTCATTGTTTGTTCCATCCCAAGACAGAGGGCGAGACCAAGCAGATACAACATCTTCTAAAAACATACCTGGACTGATCCATCTAAAATTACACAAATTGTAAGTAAGGCAAGGAAAGATGTTAGGTAATATTTTTGGCTTGTGAATTTTCAATGCTACAAAGGAGGTCGGTTCTACGTTTTTGCTTCCTCAAGCAAAAAAAAATTTTGTTGCCCCCCACCCTGGCCCTGGGCTCCCCCAGCCAGCAACCTCTGCCGTCCTAGTGCTGGGGTCCCTCCTTTCCCCCCACAAGTTCCCTCCAGCCACCGGCACTCCCTCATGCTGCCCCAGCCCTGGGCGCTGTCCCGCAACCTGCACCCTCCTGCTGTCCCAGCCCTGGGTCAATGGTAACTTGCTCCCAGGGCAGGTCATTCAGCAGGAATTTTGGATGTGCACAGAACACAGGCAGGACTGGTTCCCATATGGTTACAGAACGGCAGTAAAGAGGAACAATTTTTAGCTTGTGTGATTATTGGGGGATATCTGGATGCATATTGTAAGACTGTCCTCCATAAATGAGGAAAAGTTGAGGTGCCTTTGTTATTCTTTTGTTCCACTCTTTCTTTCTATGGGGAATTTGCCAATGCAGTATCACTGTCTTCCTTTTAAACAAATAAAACTTAAAAAAAAAAGGCAATGGCTGGTGAAAATAGCAATTCCAGTCCTAAAAACCACTGGGAAGTATTTCTTGCTTATTCATTTCTAATCCTAGTTTTTCTATAGCAAGTTCAGTGGATCAGCGTATTTGATTTGGGAGAAATGAAGTAACGGCTGCCCAAATTGAGCTTGAGCACTCCTGAATTTTGAGGTGTTCAAATCTGGAAGGCAGGGGCTAGATTCCCTTTCTGAATATTAGCTACATCTGGAAAGGAAAAGTCAATGTCTGCTTCCATGGCTCAGAAGTGGAAATCCTCCTACATGCCTGGTACTGTATCTAAAGCTGCCCAGGTCCTCTAGCAGAGCCTCCCCTCCCTTACTTTTCATTTTAAATTCTAGTGGGATCCACGTACCTCCCTTGCTAGGCTTCAGCTAGAGAGGGGCACTGTCCATTTAGTCCACCCAATTCCTTCTTTGGGGGCTGCAAGTTGAGGTCACACCAGTATCCCTAAGCCAGTCTGGGGATGTCTTCTGAAGGGGATATCTGGGCCAAAGCCTCCTACTCCTTGGGCACACTTGTTCCCCATTCACAGTGCCACCCCTTTCGACTCACAGCATGGCTCAGCTACCTCACTCCCTACCCCTCCCTTTCCTGTTGATAGCTACCAAGGGATTGCTGGGAAATGTAGTTCTTTCCCTGCTCCAGGGCTGGCTCTATAGTCAGGGAGCCAGTCAAGAAACTACAGCTCCCAGAGTCCCATGGGTTCTCAGCTCCCATTCACGATCCCCAGCTGCTCCCTGGCTCTGCTTCTGTGGGGTTGGGAGAAAGGAGGAAGTCAGTTTAAAAAAAAAAGGATGGCCCAAATGCCACCCCCTGGAAATGTGCTGCCCCAAGCACCTGCTTGTTTTGCTGGAGCCTAGAGCCGGCCCTGCTACAAAGGTAGTTTTAGTCCTGTGTTTGTAATTGGGAAGTTGAGTCCAGAGGGGAATCCTCTGTGTTTTAAATCTATTTATTACCCTGTGAGGTTACCTTCCATCCTCATTTTGCAGATGTGATTCTTTTACTTTTTTCTTTATAATAAAGTTCTTCTTTTAAGAACCTGATTGATTTTAGTGTCCTAAAAACAAAGGGTGTGGTCTGTACTCACATTGCTGTAGCTAGAGTGTATTTAATTTTAAAGAAATGCTTCCACCTATTAAGAGCATGGATTAATGATAACCAGAAGGTATTGGTTTCCCCTTTGAGTTTTTGGTAAAGGTCCCAAAAATCAATTTGCAGAGCCTGCCATGGACCTTCATATATTTGGCATCATAAAGGAGCATTTGTTTTTGTGGGGGTAGGATTATTCTGTGCGTAAACCAAACGACTTGCACAGTACGGGTATATGTTTCCCTTCATGCATGGCCACCAACCTATCGGGGTGACATGCTGCATGGTTTTTTTCCATCTCCTGATGGTAGTTCTGTTACCCAGGGTTCTTTTAACCCAGACCTCTTGATAACTTGTACTCCGTGTGAGGTGGTGTCAGGAAATAAATGAGGGGAGACATGGCCGTCCGGCCGATAGATGGCTGGCACAGACAGGACAACACAAGAGCGCTTTCACTTAAAGCTAAACTTTACTTTTTCTCGAGCACTTACACACGTCCGCAACAGGTTAGTAAAATACACCCCACCCTCAATAATTGCCAAAGCTGAGTGTGGCTCTCGAGTGGCACAGCGTAGCCCATCTGCTGGTGTGGAACACAAGATGCATCCAGAGGAGAGCCCAGTCCAACTACCTCAAACTTTCCCCCCTTAATTATAGATTAGTAATACAATGACATGTCCCTTAAAGAAAACTTGTTAAGTGAGCAGTTCCAATGGTCAAGCAAGAAGTTCCTTCTGATTATTGATTAACCAGCTGTTTTTTTTTTCCTGTGGGCACATCCTTCTCTTCTAAAATGTATCAGCAACTTCAACACAATTCTTATCAGGAAGGATGTGGGGTCGAGCTGCCCTTTCTGTGGCACCCAAAACCCCCTCCCTCCTGCCTTGGTCAAGCTGAGGCTGCTGCATGGCCACTTTACAGCCTGCTGACTTGGCTGCTTTTAGCAATAGGCAATAGTGGTTTCAGGCACTTTACTGGTTTGCCAAAACCTCACCGTACATGTCATGTACCAAATCGATCATTTCCCTCCATTTGCATGCTTGTTTCTCCAAATTCAAGCAACTTCTTTTTTCAAGACATTATAGAGTGGACCTGCAATGTGAGCAAAGTTAGAGATAAAGTCTCAATGGTATCCTGCTAAACCTAAGAAAGAATGTAAAGCAGTTATGTTAGTGGGCATGGGTAGTTCCCGAATTGAATCCACCTTTAGTTGTGCAGCTGATCGACCTCCTTGAGACAATGTGATACATGAAGGAAACTTCTGAGCCCACTAGTTGTACCTTTGTTGGGTTACACTTTAATCCTGAGTCCTTCATGATTTGAAAAAAAGTTCATTTCGACGCTCCAGGTGTTTCTCTTGAGCTTCTGTAGCTAAACAAACGTCATCTCCATATTGAAATAGAAGAGATGGTTTAGAAAACCTTGACAAAATTCATTTAATTTGCCCATGGAAAATGGCTGAACTATTATGTAGCCCTTGGGGTCAGACTTGAAATGGAAACTGACCCCTTTAAACTGTGTAAGCTGGGCAACATTCACTTCCCTTAGACACATGTCACTTGATTAAACTTTCAATAGTAAATAGTAAGACGACATGCCCCATTTGGTTTTTGTACTGGGCAGATTGGAGAGTTGCATATTGAAATACGCTTATGAATGATGCCCTGCTGAAGCAATGATTCAGTGGTTTTAGCAATATGTGGTGAGGCCTGTAAAAATGGAAAAAAATGTAATTCCTAGGAAAATCTAAAATGTCTCCCTTGCAAGCAACAGGGATGGGGCCACAAATGAAGAGGTGGAGCATTTACCAACAATTAGAAAAGTGGCAACTCTATGTATTGTGCATAGATCAGTTCCCTAATTTGCCACACCAACATAGCATAGTAAGGTCAGAAAAGGATTTAATGTCCCTCTGATTGTCTAGTACCATGTCACCAACCAGCTCTGCACAGAGGTCTGAAAGCCAGAGCACCAGGAGAAAAATGTTAGGACCCTTAATGAGTAAAGAGCCGGAGCAGCCTGTCCCGGATCTGTTTGGTCCTCACCCCGTAGATGATGGGATTTAGCACAGGAGGCATCAAGAGGTAAATGTTGGCAATGAGAACGTGGAAATGCAGGGGCACATTCTGCCCAAACCGGTACATTAGGGAGAAGAAGAGATTTGGGATGTAAAAGGCTAAGATGGAACAAAGGTGAGAGATGCAGGTCCCAAAAGTCTTGAGCCGGGCGTCCTCTGTAGGGAGGCTGAAGATGGCCCTGAGGATCTGGGTGTAGGAGAGGGCTATAAAAAGTACATCCAGACCAATCACACAAAATACCAGAAAGAGCCCGTAATAACTACTGATACGGGTATCAGCGCAGGCCAGCTTCACCACAGCTATGTGTGCACAGTATGACAGAGGGATGATGTTGGTTCTGCAATATGGCCACTGCCTTACCAGTAATGGAAATGGTAATGCAAGCAAACCGCTGCGCAGCATCATGGCCAGGCCGATCTTGGTCACCATGGGGTTTGTCAGGATGGTGGAATGTCTCAAGGGGTGGCAAATGGCTACATAGCGATCAAAAGCCATGGCCAAAAAGATCCCAGACTCCATCACTGAGAAGCAGTGAATGAAGTAGAGCTGAATGAGGCAGGAACTAAAATTGATCTCCCTGGAATTAAACCAGTATATTGCCAGCATTTTGGGCACAATGGACGTAGATACAACCAGGTCGGTGACGGCCAGCATGCAAAGGAAATAGTACATGGGCCCATGGAGACTCAGGTCTGTCTTCACGGTGAACAGGATGGTGAAGTTCCCCAAGATGGCTATGGCGTACATGGTGCAGAAGGGGATGGAGATCCAGATGTGGGCTGCCTCAAGGCCAGGAATACCCAGCAGGATGAAGGTGGAGGGGTTGGAGAAGTGGGTTTTGTTGGAATCTGACATGCAGTAAGGGAGAAGGTGTCCAACTCTGAGGCAGAACGGGGTCTCCTGCATGCACTGTACGTTCCCCTGACTTCCTGTACATGCCAAGGCTCTAGGGTGATGGTCGCAGTACAGTTGCCTGGATAGAGAGACAAAACTAATATAAGACACTACATATGCTATTGGAGGCTGTTCTCATGAGTGAAGCCATTTGGTCACTCTTCACATGCTGAAAAATGACATTTTCATTATTGAGAGAAATTAATTATGAACAACAGACCCTATTAATGCCAATTCCTTATCTTAATGGGGCTCCTTGCATCAATAATTCCTACATGTCATGGTCTGAGAAACCTTAATAAGCACCAGCAGGAAACATGAGTGTGAACATTAGTTATCCATTGTTGTTTTTAATGTGATGAAAGCCAGGCTAACTAGTCCATGCTGTAGGGAGATCTACATTCACCTGATTGCTCAAAATCTGACACTGGGGAAAAACAAACAAACCGTTGCCAGGACATGTGCCAGGGGAAAATCTTCCAGCTAGAACATACCTCTGGCAAAAGATTTGGCTGTCATTGATAGCAGCTCCATGGAAACAAATGCTCATTCTCAGCAGTGGGCAAAACAAAGGCAACATTCGAATGCCTAAGGAATGGGATGAAGCATAACTTGCCAAGTCTCTCTGAAAGGGTTGCCATATGCAGACAGATTGAAAAGTCTGGGATGTTTTTGTTTAGAAAAGAGACAAAGAAGGGGGCATATGATAGCGGAGAGCAAAATGAAGAATGAACTGATGACATTCAAATGGACAAACAGAGAAGAGTTCCCAACCCTTAGTATCTATAGACCCATATTACTTCAAATGGGCTAATTCCCCAAAGCTGAGGCAAATTATCAGCAAAACTGATTAGGAGGAAAAATGTAGACCAAAAAACAGGAAGGAAAATTGGGAGTTCTTTCAGAAGAGTTGATTAGATATTCAAAAAGTCATGATGCCACAGTCAAGAAAATAGAGAACTTTGGACAAACCGCAGTTCAGTGGTAAAGGGAAGGCAGCAGATGAGAGGGGAGATCAAAGTAGAGCATATGGGGAAATGGAAAATAGACAGAAAACAATACAAATTGGAAGTTATGAAAATTGATAAGGGATGTTAAAAACACAAGGGAAAAATCCATGCTAGGCAGTGTTCAGGATCACAAAAAGGAGGTTATTAAGTATATAAAGAACCAAAGAAATCCTAGAAAACGTTTTATACTGATTCCTAGAGGGAGAAAGTAAACTTGTTAATCTTGCAGAAAAAGAAGATGTGTTCAAAAATATTTTTGTTCTGCATTTGAGAAAGAACAGCATGAGGTGCTTATATCACCTAAGGTTATGAAACACTCTCCAGGCCCTTAGCTGTCCAGGAAGGTGTTAAAGAACATGTGTAACAGAAACTTACAATTATGAACACCAGAGTTACAAAATGACCAGTCCACCACACATCTCATTCGGAAACAGAAGTACACAGTAAAGTTGCAGCAGAGCCCCCCAAAATTTATTATGCAATGCAGGGACCCTGAAATGGATTTAGGGGTCACCCTGGGCAATGAAATAATCATGATCTCCCAGTATGACACTGTGGCCAAAAGGGGTGATGCGATCTTCGGATGCATAAACAGGAGAGTGGTGATTTGGAGCAGAGGAAGGATTTTACCTCACACATGGCATTGGTGAAATTGACTGCGTCCAGTCGCAGGGTCCATATTTCAAAGGGGATGTTGAAAAATTGGGGAGAGGGCAGAATAAAGCTACGAAATTTATTGGAGGCTGGAGAAAATGCCTGTCAGTGAAAGACTGAAAGAACTTCATTTATTCACATTGAGTTGTAACAACGGGCTCTGTAATCTAGGAGAAAAAGGCACAGCAAGAACCAGTGGCTGGAAAGTGGGGTGATTAACCGGTGGAAGATACTCCGACGGGAATTGGTGGATTCTCCAACACCCCATGTCTGCAGATCCAGACTGGTCCCTTTTCTAGAAGATCTGCTTGAGGGATTCTCTACACTTAGAATGCTACATTGGCACTGCCATAGCGATTCAGTGTAGAGTCTAACACTAATGGCTGGGGTTCTCCCATCAGTGTATGTAATCCACTTCCCTGAGAAGTGATAGTTAGAATAATAGAATATCAGGGTTCAAATTTACCTCAGGAGGTCACCTGGTCCAACCCCCTGCTCAAAGCAGGATGAAGACCAACTAAATCATCCCAGCCATGGCTTTGTCAAGCCGGGCTTTAAAAACCTCTAAGGAAGGAGATTCCACCACCTCCCTAGGTAACCCATTCCAGTGTTTCACCACTCTTGTCATGATTTTTTCCTGCCTAATATCTAAGCTAAACTGCTCTGAATGCAACTTGAGACCGTTATTCCTTGTTCTGTCATCTGGTGCCACTGAGAACAGTCTAGATTCATACTCTTTGGAACCACCTTTCAGGTAGTTGAAAGAAGCTATCGAATCCCCCCTCACTCTTCCCTTCTGCAGACGAAACAATCCCAGTTCCCTCAGCCTCTCCCCATAACTCATGTGCTCCAGTCCCCTAATCATTTTTGTTCCACTCCGTTGGACCCTTGCCATTTTTTTTCACATCCTTCTTTTAGTGTGGGGCCAAAACTGGATACAGTACTCCAGATGAGGCCTCACCAATGTCGAATAGAGGGGAATGATCACATCCCTCGATCTGCTTGCAATGTCCCTACTTATACAGCCCAAAATGCCGCTAGCCTTCTTGGCAACAAGGGCACACTGTTGACTCATATTGAGGTTCTCGTCCACTGTAACCCCTAGGTCCTTTTCTTCAGAACTGCTGCCTAGCCATTCGGTCCCTAGTCTGTAACAGTGAATGGGATTCTTCCGTCCTAAGTGCAGGACTCTGCATTTGTCCTTGTTAAACCTCGTCAAATTTCTTTTGGCCCAATCCTCTATAATTTGTCTACATCCCTCACTATCCTATCCCTACCCTCCAGCGTATCTACCACTCCTCCCAATTTATAGGGGCGGCTCTAGGAATTGCGCCGCCTCAAGCAGGGCGGCACGCCGCAGGGGGTGCTCTGGCGGTCGCTGGTCCCGCGGCTCTGGTGGACCTCCTGCAGACGTGCCTGCGGAGGGTCCAGTGGTCCCGCGGCTCCGGTGGACCTCCCGCAGGCACGCCTGCGGATGCTCCACCAGAGCCAAGGGACCAGTGAACCTTCCACAGGCACCCTTGCGGGAGGTCCACCGGAGCCGCCTGCCGCCCTCCCGCGGCACGCTGCCCCAAGCACGCGCCTGGCGTGCTGGGGTCTGGTGCCGGCCCTGCCAATTTAGTGTCATCAAAACTAAAACTAGATTTAGCGAAGAATTTTTTTGTTGTCCTCCTGGTGTCTAAACCGGGGGTTAGGTTGATATAACTACATCTCTCAGAGGTGTGGATTTTTTCTGCTTCTTCAGAAAAAGATAAATGCAATGTTAGTTAGTACTAGCGGCGGCATATCATGCAAGTCACAGTAGGCTATACTACCGCTCTGTTCAGCGCTGGTTAGGCCTCAGTTAGAGCAGTGAGTCCAATTTTGGTCACTGCTGTAGAGAAAAGATGTAGAGAAACTTGAGAGGATCCGGAGACAACTGACAAAAATGATTCAAGGGATTAAATGCATTAAAAGCCATATGAAAAAGCTGAAGGAACAGGTCATGTTTAGTGCTGAAAGGGTGTATTTAAGGGGGGACATGATAGCAGTCTTCAAATGGTTCGAAATGCTGCCATAAAAAGTTGGAAGGAAGTTGTTCTCTTTTGCCAAAGCGGGCAGGAGAAGAGGCAATGGGTCAAACTACAGAATAGCGGATTGAGATGAAATATCAGGAAAGAAAAACTTCCTAAAAGTAAGAATAGGAGAAGAATGGAACAGATGAATACAGGGGTAACTGGGTGAAATGTAATAGCATGTGTTATACAGAAGGACAGACTGGATGTTTTAATGGTCCTGTTTGAATCTGAACCCTATGCATCTATTGATAAAGAAACCAGATCAGGCAATTAGATTTTCTGTGTCTCATAACATGAACAAGGGCACATTCAATTACACTGAAAGTCTGTGCATATAACACTGAGAAAATAAAATAGTTAATCGAATCCATATTTGGCATGTGGAACTCCTTGCCCCAAACTTTATTGGATCAAAGAGTTTAGCTGAATGGGATTCACAAATGGGGAAACTTTTGGGAAAGGAGGAGCCTATACAGGAAGGATGGGCTCCACCTGAACCAAAATGGAACCAGATAGCTGGCACTTAAAATTAAAAATGTTATAGAACAATTTTAAAATTAAAGGCTGGAGGAAAGCCAATGGATACAGAACAGCATGTGGTTTGGATAAATACAACCCTAAGGGTAGGATCTATTAATGGAGATTATCTAAGTCCTAGTAAGAATGAGAGGATGGAAAATGATAAAATACAGACCCTTGGGACACACCACTATTTACCTTTCTCTATTCTGAAAACTAACCATTTTTACCTACCTTTTGTTTCCTATCTTTTAACCGGTTACCAGTCCATGAGAGCGTCTTCCCTCTTATCCCGTGGCAGCTGACCTTGCTTAAGAGCCATTGGTAAGGTACCCAGTCAATGGTTTTCTGAAAGTCTAAATATACTATGCACACTGGATCCCCCTTGTACACCTCCTTATTAACCCCCTCAAAGAATTCTAGCAGATTGGTGTGGAGTGATTTACCTTTACAAAAACAATGTTGACTTTTCCACAACAAACCGTGTTCATCTATATGTCTGACAATATTGTTCTTTACTATAGTTTCAACTAATTTGCCTGATACTGAAATCAGGCTTAGGGGGCCTGTAATTGCCGAGATCACCTCTGGAGCCCTTCTTAAAAATTGTCGTCACATTAGTACATTAGTTATCTTCGAGTCATCTGGTACAGAAGCTGATTTAATTGATATGTTACAGACTACAATTAGTAGTTCTGCAATTTCACATTTGAGTTCCTTCAGAATTCTTGGGTGACTCCCATCTGTTCTTGGTGACTTTTCACCATTTAATTTATCATATGTTCCAAAACATACTCTAATGACACCTCATTCTGGGACAGTTCCTCAGATTTCTCATTTAAAAAGAATGGCTCAGGTTTAGGAATCTCCCTCACATCCTCAGCCGTGAAGACCGATGCAAATAATTCATTTAGCTTCTCCGCAATGGCCTTATCGTCCATGAGTGCTCCATTAGCACCGCCATCGTCCAGTGGCCCCACTGGTTGTTTAGCCGGCTTCCTGCTTCTAATGCAGTGGTTCTTTAATTTTTGTACTGGTGATCTCTTTCATATAGCAGGCTTCTAAGTGCTACCCTGCCTTATACATTAAAAGCACTTTTCAAAATATTTAACATCATTATAAATACTGGAAGCAAAGCAAGGTTTGGGGTGGAGGCTGACAGCTCGCGGCTCCCCATGTAATAACTTCACGACCCCCTGAGGGGTCCCAACCCCCAGTTTGAGAAACCCTGTTTAATGCACTTGCTATTACTTACTGTAGCCCACAACCTCAGAATTTGGTCATGCATTGTACATCTACCATCACCTTTCATCCTGAAGGATGCCCTGTGTCACTGCAATACAGACATCTTGGGGCTGGAGGTCATCAGCTGGGGTGGGCGGGAGGAGGGGATGCAGCAGGGTGGGACACTTTGGACAGTGATACTGGATCAAACTCATCACCTTTGGCCAGAGAGCTGGGGTGTTTAATGGCTTTGCAGAGCGGAAAGGATCACAGATCTAATCTCTGTCCCATCACACCCATGCTGTCGAACAGGTGAGCTCCTCTGCAGGAGATGGGTACCTGTGAATATTGAGGCAGAAGCATCTTCCCTGGGAACCTCACTCACGTAGCCGTGTTCCACACTTCTCTTACCACAGCAACTACAGGAGCATCCACGCCGATAGCCGACACAGAGGTGTGAACTGTTTATATTATAGGTCTGTGCAATCCCAGTGTGGTTCTCTCAGCCTCTAGGGAAGGAATGACATCTGAAAGGAAACAGGCTGGACACCGGAGGCACTCTAGCCAATCTTTCTTTTTCTATGTCTATGCTTCTGTACTCTTTATCCAGCTTTTGGAGTAAACAGTAATTAAGGGACCTTCCCAAAGGGAGATGAGAACTCTTGGGCTCTGTGCTGAGTCAGAGAGGAATTGGCTGCTCTGAGTATTTGTGTATATTTAACAATTATAGTTGATATACGAAAACAAGGGATAATGCCTAGGTTTCCATGGAGTCTGATACCAAGTAAATGGCCAGGATGGATGGGTAGATAGTAGACAGACAGATCTGGAGAAAGATATCAGAGGGGCGACACTAGCCATTTTTTTCAGGTACATGAGGCTATTGCTAATGGATCAAAAATCTTTAATTCTCATCTGTGACTATACTCATACCCTGCAGCACCTTTTATTAAAGGATCTTTAAAATTCCTTCCAGAGAAAAGTCACTATGAACATATCCCCATCATACAGATAAGTAAACTTAGGCACAAGGAGATGTGAATTCAGAAAGGTCACACAGAGAATGACAGACAATGCATGAATTCTGATTTCCCTTGCATAGCCATGGTCTCTCCATCAGTAACTGAATGCATGAAAAGAGGGAAATGGACTCACCATGTAGCAGAGTCCGTTTGTTGGGCGGGTGTGATGGAATTTCCTGAGGTACAACCTGGAACTGGGGTACCTCCGAACCCTGTGGTATATCAGTCTGGTCCCCTTCTCACACTGTGAGACTGTGAGAAGATGCAGTCATCTCAGATCTTGGACTTTCACAGCCATTCACAGACAAAGACACACCCACGTGTAGTTACAGGAGTGCTTTCACTAACCACTCAGGATCCAACAATACAGAGGCTCCAGCCAGCTCCCCCCAGCTCTCCAGATTGGACCCCAGGGTGGTACCATCATGTCCTGATCAAAAGTTTCACCTGTGTAACTATTACCCAGTCTGACGCTCATAGAATCATAGAATCTCAGGTTTGGAAGGGACCTGAGGAGGTCACCTAGTCCAACCCCCTGCTCAAAGCCGGACCAGCCCCAACTAAACCATTCCAGCCAGGGCTCTGTCAAGGCTTTTTAAAAACCTCTAAGGATGGAGATTCCACCACGTCCCTACGCAACCCATTCCAGTGCTTCATCACCCTGCTCATGAAATAGAGTTTCTGAGAACCAGTATAATGCCGGCCCTACCATTGTCGGTGACCCTGGTGGCCTTTCCTGGAGTCCATCATGTGGAGCCGTCCGACTATGTCATGGCAGCAGAGGAGGGTGGTACCAAGCCCATGTTGGAGTCCCTTCCTGAGGATGCCTAAGATAGAGTCCCCCCAGCCCTTTTGTCATCTGAGCTCTGTATCGACACTGAGGCGATTGCTGCCTCGGTTGCTGGCGGGCAGGACTCTGGGGCCGTGGGAGGAGTTTTCAGCTCCCTCTTTGAGCAGAACAAGGCCCTGGGTCTGACCCCAATCCCCCAGGGGGAGGATGACCCCTTGCCAGCGAGCCTCAGTCTGGGCAGTGACTTGGTCTCACTGCCCCCTTCTCCTCCTTTTTCCTTCTTCCCCAGGCTGCTGCCCCTGATCTCAAGCTTGGGGCACCCCTGGAGTCATCCCCCTGCCTGGCCGCAGATGGCACCTCATTCCTGGCTGCCGAGCCCCTGGTGGCAACAGCCAGTGGTGAGCAGCCGGGCCCCGGGGTCTCGGGTGCACTCCCTCCCGAGGCAGAGTGATGACCTCTCTTCCCAATTGAGAGCCCTATTACAGATGCCACCATGCCTGACATCATGGCTATGGGTGCTGTTTGTTGTGGTGCCCAGGCCATGCGTTGGTGAGGCCGTCCCTCCTGTTCCCGTCCCCTCGACCTCTGAACCAGGTCCAGAGGTGCCACATCCCAGTGGTGCAGCTGCCGGGGATCCTGATCCTATTTCTGCTCCTGCTCCTGCAAGTAAGTGCATTCCTGTCCCTGCCCCTGTTCTCACCCTGGATGCATTGCCTGCCACCTCCTTCCTCGCCATCCCCCATACTGCCTCGGCCTCCACCCCTGCCGGGGTTATTTCATTTCCCCTGTCCCCAGATGACCTTCAGCGGGTGGTTTTCATGTCTCCCATCTCTGACCCTTTAGGGGCTGCTCCCTTCCTTCCATCGCCCCTTGCCCTGCTCGAAATGGAGATGGGTTGTGCAGTGACAGCACTACAAGCACAGCACTGGGGTCTTCCCCCCATTTGCCCATCTCCATGGGCCGCGGGATTGTCACAGGGGCCCAGCTCTCCCCCACTGCGCTGAAGGAGGAACTGCGTCATTTGCTGTAGGAAAGTCCTCCGAGCTGAGGGGGATGTTTTGAAGGAGGGGAGGGGGACCGAGAGGCAGGACATCATGGCCTACCAGTGGGCCGGCAATTTCCATGATTTCCTGCTGGCTTCTGGGGTCGGTCACAGATTGTTGTGAGGCTTGTGAGGATCCTCCCCGGCCCTCACTATGCAACCGACCATCTTTGCTAGCTTGAACACCCAGGGCTGTAGGGTGGTTCTCCGCAGGTCTCAGGTGCTCTGCTTCCTTTGCGGGGTAATACTCTGTGATTTTCCTGCAGGAGACCCACACGGCTCCAGCCGCCAAGGCTAGCTGGCAGCTGTAGTGTGTGTGGGGGGGGCGGAGGGCTGTACTTTAGCCATCTGAGTGCTCATTTGGCCGGGGTGGCCACCCTGTTCTCCCCGACCTACTGCCCAAGGTGCTGGGGGTCGCTGAGGCCATGCTGCGTTGCCTGGGGAGCAGTGGGCGCTGCCTGGAGTTCTCTGTCCAGTGTCCCCCCCGGATCCCTAGTCTGGAACCTCTGACATTCACTCCTGACCCTGTTACTCTTTAGTTGTCCCCTGTATTTAGCTGGAGTCCAGGTCCCAGGGGACTTCCTCCAAGGCTGGGGGAGGGGCTGTAGAAGCAGCGTTGTGTCTGCCCAGCTCCTGCCATTTCCAATAAGGCTTCTCTCCGCTGGCTGGCCCATCTCTCCAGCTGCTCTGCTGGCTGGACGTCTACCTGGCTGCTGCTGCTGCTGCTGTGCAGGGGGGACGCGAGGAGCCCACCACCATTCCCGGGGCTCGCTTGGCTGCTTGGGCGCTGGTGGCTACTGCTGCTGCTTCCGAGCCTTCTGCTGCTGTCGCCGAGGTGGGCAAAGAGGAGGGCTGCTGCGGGACATTGCAGAGGGGGCTCCTCCTGGACTGAGTGACTTTATATCTTTGCTCCTGTGTGGGTGCTTGCTCCTGCTGTTGTGGGGAGTAGGTGGGAATGGCGTGGAGTGCTCCTCCTATCCCATCTCTTCCCCCCCCTCACCATCTCCACCACCCCTACTTATAATCGGGACCGTCTCTTCGCCTCCTCGCCCAGGCTCTTTGCTGTGTCCCTTCTACCAGCTGGGACTATCGCACCAGCAAGCCTGGACTGCAGAAAAACAAGCGCACGTTGGCGCATGTGCCTCCCCCCCTTGCCGTGGACTTGCCCTCCCTTCCCCGCTGTATTTGGCTGGTAGCCTCCCTTTGCTCAGCCCAGTAGCCTCCTTGCAGCCGTTTGCCACTTTCCTCTTGCTGCCCATTTTGATTCCTCCTACTTCTGCCTTGGCATCTAGGAATTTGTTGTTGTTAATTTGCCAGCTCCAGTTTGGCCCTGGAATGTGTTACTCAGCCTGCCCTGCCCTCCTTGCCAGCTGTGCTGAATCGCTTTACCTCTAAGGGGTGAAGTAGATATGTGGGGGACAGAGCTGGCACTGGGGTTTGTTGCAGGGTTTGGTTTCTGGGTTAGTGTTTTTATCGTGTAGTGTGTCATTGTAGTAGACTTAAAAGTGGCAATTCTTCAACAAAAGAAACCTTCAAAAACAGCTACTGACTACCACTCGCTTTATTCTTCCCCACTACTCAAATCACCTACTGGGCACCTGACCAGAAGGCAGAATGAGGAAAAAGATAGTTTCAAATCTGTGGCGGGGGTGGAGGAGTGGGGGGGGTTTGTGGCTCTCATTGTTTGTTTCCTCCCAAGACAGAGGGAGAGACTAAGCAGGTACAACATCTTAAAACATACCTGGACTGAGCCATCTAAAATTACAGAAATTGTAAGTAAGACAAGGAAAGATGTTAGGTTATTTCTGTTTTGGCTTGTGAATTTTCTATGCTGCAAAGGTTGTTTTATTCCTTTTTTTGTAACTGGGAAGGTGAGTCCAGAGTGGATTCCTTTGTGTTTTAAACCTCTTTATTACCCTGCGAGGTTACCTTCCATCCTGATTTTGCAGGTGTGATTCTTTTACTTTTTTCTTTATAATAAATTTCTTTTTTTAAGAACCTGATTGATTTTAGTGTCCTAAAAACAAAGGGTGTGGTCTGTACTCACATTGCTGTAGCTAGAGTGTATTTAATTTTAATGAAATGCTTCCACTCATTAAGAGCATGGATTAATGATAACCAGAAGGTATTGGTTTCCCCTTTGAGTTTTTGGTAAAGGTCCCAAAAATCAATTTGCAGAGCCTGCCATGGACCTTCATATATTTGGCATCATAAAGGAGCATTTGTTTTTGTGGGGGTAGGATTATTCTGTGCGTAAACCAAACGACTTGCACAGTACGGGTATATGTTTCCCTTCATGCATGGCCACCAACCTATCGGGGTGACATGCTGCATGGCTTTTTTCCACCTTCTGATGGTAGTTCTGTTACCTGGGCTTCTTTTAACCCAGACCTCTTGATAACTTGTACTCTTTGTGAGGTTGTGTCAGGAAATAAATCAGTAGAGACCCGGCCGTCCGGCCGATAGATGGCTGGCACAGACAGGACAACACAAGAGCTCTTTCACTTAAAGCTAAACTTTACTTTTTCTCGAGCACTTACACACGTCCGCAACAGGTTAGTAAAATACACCCCACCCTCAATAATTGCCAAAGCTGAGTGTGGCTCTCGAGTGGCACAGCGCAGCCCATCTGCTGGTGGGGAACACAAGATGCATCCAGAGGAGAGCCCAGTCCAACTACCTCAAACTTTCCCCCCTTAATTATAGATTAGTAATACAATATGTCCCTTAAAGAAAACTTGTTAAGTGAGCAGTTTCAATGGTCAAGCAAGAGGTTCCTTCTGATTATTGATTAACCAGCTGTTTTTTTTTTTTATTTTTTTCCTGTGGGCACATCCTGCTCCTCTAAAATGTATCATCATCTTCAACACAATTCTTATCAGGAAGGCTGTGGGTTCGAGCTGCCCTTTCTGTGGCACCCAAAACCCCCTCCCCTCCTGCCTTGGTCAAGCTGAGGCTGCTGCATGGCCACTTTACAGCCTGCTGACTTGGCTGCTTTTAGCAATAGGCAATAGTGGTTTCAGACACTTTAGTAGTTTGCCAAAATCTCGCCATACTTGGCTTGTACCAAATCGATCATTTCCCTCTGTTTGCTGCTTGTTTGTCCAAATTCAAGCAACTGCTTTTTTCAAGAGATTATAGAGTTGACCTGCAATGTGAGCAAAGTTGGAGATAAAGTCTCAATGGTATCCTGCTAAACCTAAGAAAGAATGTAAGGCAGTTATGTTAGTGGGCATGGGTAGTTCCCGAATTGAATCCACCTTTAGTTGTGCAGCTGATCGACCTCCTTGAGACAATGTGATACATGAAGGAAACTTCTGAGACCACTAGTTGTACCTTTGTTGGGTTACACTTTAATCCTGAGTCCTTCATGATTTGAAAAAAAATTCATTTAAACACTCCAGGTGTTTCTCTTGAGCTTCTGTTGCTAAACAAACGTCATCTCCATATTGAAATAGAAGAGATGGTTTAGAAAACCTTGACAAAATTCATTTAATTTGCCCATGGAAAATGGCTGAACTATTATGTAGCCCTTGGGGTCAGACTTGAAATGGAAACTGACCCCCTACTACTGTGAAAGCTGGGCAACGTTGGCTTCCCTTAGATCCATGGTAGAAAACCATTTTGCTTTGGGATTGATAGACTTAATCAGGTCAGGCATTTTGCATACAACAGCTGTACAAGCTGGACTCACTTGATTCAACTTTCAGTAGTAAATAGTAAGACAACATGACCCATGTGGTTTTTGTACTGGGCAGATTGGAGAGTTGCATATTGAAATACGCTTATGAATGATTTCCTACTGAAGCAATGATTCAATGGTTTTAGCAATATGTGGTGAGGCCTGAAAAATTGGAAGAAAATATAATTTCTAGAAAAATCTAAAATGGCTCCCTTGCAAGCAACAGGGGTGGGGCCACAGCTGAAGAGGTGGAGCATTTACCAACAATTAGAAAGGTGTCAACCCTATGAATTGTGCATAGATCAATTCCCTAATTTGCCATACCAACACACCATAGTAAGGTCAAAAAAGGATTTAATGTCTCTCTGACTGTCTAGTACCATGTCACCAGCCAGCTCTGCACTGAGGTCTGAGAGCCAGAGCACCAGGAGAAAACTTTAGGTCCCTTTATGAATAAAGAGCCGGTGCAGCCTGTCCCGGATCTGTCTGGTCCTCACCCCGTAGATGATGGGATTTAGCAGGGGGGGCATCAAGAGGTAAATGTTGGTGATGAGAACATGGAAATACAGGGGCACATTCTGGCCAAACCGGAACATGAGGGAGAAGAAGAGATTTGGGATGTAAAAGGCTAAGATGGAACAAAGGTGAGAGATGCAGGTCCCAAAAGTCTTGATCCGGGCATCCTTTGTGGGGAGGTTGAAGATGGCCCTGAGGATCTGGGTGTAGGACAGGGCAATAAAAAATACATCTAGACCAATCACACAAAATACCACAAAGATCCCGTAGTAATTACTGACACGAGTGTCAGCACAGGCCAGCTTCACCACGGCTATGTGTGCACAGTACTGCTGGGGGATAATGTTGGTTCTGCAATATGGCCACTGCCTCACCAGTAATGGAAATGGCAATGCAATCAAGCTGCTGCGCAGCATCACAGCCAGGCCAATCTTGGTCACCACGGGGTTTGTCAGGATGGTGGAATGTCTCAGGGGATGGCAGATGGCCACATAGCGATCCAAAGCCATGGCCAAAAAGATCCCAGACTCCATCACTGAGAAGCAGTGAATGAAGTAGAGCTGGGTGAGGCAGGAACTGAAATCGATCTCCCTGGAATTAAACCAGTATATTGCCAGCATTTTGGGCACAATGGATGTAGATACAACCAGGTCAGTGATGGCCAGCATGCAAAGGAAATAGTACATGGGCCCATGGAGACTCAGGTCTGTCTTCACGGTGAACAGGATGGTGAAGTTCCCCAAGATGGCTATGATGTACATGGTGCAGAAGGGGATGGAGATCCAGACATGGGCCGCCTCCAGGCCAGGAACACCCAGCAGGATGAAGGTGGAGGGGTTGGAGAAGTCGGTTGTGTTGGAATCTGACATGCAGTAAGGGAGAAGGTGTCCAACTCTGAGGCAGAAAGGTGTCTAGTGCGTGTACTGTACGTTCCCCTGGGTTCCTGTATGTGCCCAGGCTCTAGTGTGATGGTCGCAGTACACTTGCCTGGATAGAGAGACAAAACTAATATAAGACACTACATATGCTATTGGAGGCTGTTCTCATGGGTGAAGCCGTTTGGCCACTCTTCACATACTGAAAAATTACATTTTCATTATTGAGAGTAATTAATTATGAACAACAGACCCTATTAATGCCAATTCCTTATCTTAATGGGGCTCCTTGCATCAATAATTCCTACATGTCATGGTTTGAGAAACCTTAATAAGCACCAGTAGGAAACATGAGTGTGAACACTAGTTATCCATCATTGTTTTTAATGTGATGAAATCCAGGCTAACTAGTCCATGCTGTAGGGAGAACTACATTCACCTGGTTCCTCAAAATCTGACACTGGGGAAAACCAACAAACCGTTGCCAAGACATGTGCCAGGGGAAATCTTCCAACTAGTACATACCTCTGGGAAAAGACATGGCTGTCATTGATAGCAGCTCCATGGAAACAAATGCTCATTCTCAGCAGTGGGCAAAACAAAGGCAACGTTTGAATGCCTAAGGAATGGGATGAAACATAACCTGCTCTGGCTTTGTGCTCAGTTCTGCTTACCCAGTCTCTCTGAAAGGGTAGCCATATGCAGACAGATTGAAAAGTCTGCGATGGTTTAGTTTAGAGAAGAGACAAAGAAGGGGGCATATGATAACAGAGAGCGAAATGAAGAACAAACTGATGGCATTCAAATGGACAAACACAGAAGAGTTCCCGACCAGTAATATCTATAGACCCTTATTACTTCATATGGGCTAATTCCCCAAAGCTGAGGCAAATTATTAGCAAAACTGATTGGGAGGAAAAATGTAGACAAAGAAACAGGATGGAAAGTAGGGAGTTCTTTCAGAAGAGTCGATTAGATATTCAAAAAGTCATGATGCCACAGTCAAGAAAATAGAGAACTATGGACAAAGCCCAGTTCAGTGGCAAAGTGAAGGCAGGAGATGAGAGGGGAGATCAAAGTAGAGCATATGAGGAAATGGGAAATAGACAGAAAACAATACAAATTGGAAGTTATGAAAATTGATAAGGAATGTTAAAAAAACAAGGGAAAAATCCATGCTAGGCAGTGTTCAGGATCACAAAAAGGAGGTTATTGAGTATATAAAGAACCAAAGAAATCCTAGAGAAAGTTTTAGAGTGATTCCTAGAGGGAGAACGGAAACTTGTTAACCTTGCAGACAAAGGAGATGTGTTCAAAAATATTTTTGTTCTGCATTTGAGAAGGAGCAGCATGAGGTGCTCATATCACCTAAGGTGACGAAACACTCTCCAGGCCATTAGCTGTCCAGGAAGATGTTAAAGAACATGTGTAATAGAACCTTACAATTACAAACACCAGAGTTACAAAATGACCAGTCCACCACACATCTCATTCGGAACCAGAAGTACACAGTAAAGTTGCAGCAGAGCCCCCCAAAATTCATTATGCAATGCAGAGACCCTGAAATGGATTTAGGGGTCACTCTGGGCAATGAAATAATCATGATCTCCCAGTGTGACACTGCGGCCAAAAGGGCTGATGCGATCTTCAGCTGCATAAGCAGGGGAGTGGTGATTTGGAGCAGGGGAAGGATTTTACCTCACACATGGCATTGGTGAAATTGATTGTGTCCAGTCGCAGGGTCCATATTTCAAAAGGGATGTTGAAAAATTTGAGAGGGGCTCAAAAAAGCCAAAAAAAATATTGGAGGCTGGAGAAAATGCTTGTCAGTGAAAGACTTAAAGAGCTTCATTTATTCACATTGAGTTGTAACAACGGGCTCTGTAATCTAGCAGAGAAAGGCAGAGCAAGAACCAGTGGCTGGAAGCTGTGGTGATTAACCGGTGGAAGATACTTCAACGGGAATTGGTGGATTCTCCAACTCCCCATGTCTGCAGATCCAGACTGGTCCCTTTTCTAGAAGATCTGCTTGAGGGATTCTCTATACTTAGAATGCTACAGTGGCACTGCTATAGAGATTCAGTGTAGAGTCTAACACTAATGGCTGGGGTTCTCCCATCAGTGTATGTAATCCACTTGCCTAAGAAGTGATAGTTAGAATAACAGAATATCAGGGTTCAAATTTACCTCAGGAAGCCATCTGGTCCAACCCCCTGCTCAAAGCAGGATGAAGACCAACTAAATCATCCCAGCCAGGGCTTTGTCAAGCTGAGCCTTAAAAACCTCTAAGGAAGGAGATTCCACCAACTCCCCAGGTAACCCATTCCAGTGATTCACCACTCTCGTCATGATTTTTTCCCCCTAATATCCAACCAAAACTGCCCCAAATGCAACTTGAGCTCTTTACTCCTTGTTCTGTCATCTGGTACCACTGAGAACAGTCTAGATTCATCCTCTTTTGAACCCCCTCACTCTTCCCTTCTGCAGACGAAACAATCCCAGTTCCCTCAGCCTCTCCCCATAACTCATGTGCTCCAGCCCCCTAATCATTTTTGTTGCTCTCCACTGGACTCTTGCCATTTTTTTTCACATCCTTCTTGTAGTGTGGGGCCCAAAACTGGACACAGTACTCCAGATGAGGCCTCAACAATGTCAAATAGAGGGGAATGATCATGTCCCTCAATCTGCTGGCAATGTTCCTACTTACACAGCCCAAAATGCCTTTAGACTTCTTGGCAACAAGGACACACTGTTGACTCATATCGAGGTTCTCGTCCACTGTAATCCCTATGTCCTTTTCTGCAAAACTGCTTCCTAGCTACTCGGTCCCTAGTCTGCAGCACTGCATGGGATTCTTCCGTCCTAAGTGCAGGACTCTGCATTTGTCCTTATTGAACCTCGTCAGATTTCTTTTAGCCCTGTCAAGGTTCCTCCCCAACTCTGAACTTTAGGGTACAGATGTGGGGATCTGCATGGACACTTCTAAGCTTAATTACTAGCTTAGATCTGGTAACACTGCCACCAGCCAGAAATTTCAGTGTCTGGATCACTTTCTGTCCTCCAAAACCTTCCCCTCCCTGGGAAGCCTTGAGAGGCTTTTTCACCAAGTTCCTGGTGAACACTGATCCAACCCCTTGGATCTTAACACAAGGAGAATTTAACCATCCCCCCTCCCTTCCACCACCAATTCCTGGTGAGTCCAGATACAATCCCCATGGATCTTTACACAAGGAAAAAATCACTCAGGTTCTTAAAAAGAAAGCTTTTAATTAAAGAAAGAAAGGTAAAAATTATCTCTGTAAAATCAGGATGGAAAATACTTTACAGGGTAATCAGATTCCTATAGCCCAGAGGAACCCACTCTAGTCTTAGGTTTAAAGTTACAGCAAACAGAGGTAAAATCCTCTCAGCAAAAAAGGAACATTTAAAAGTTGAGAAAACAAAAATAAGACTAACACGCCTTGCCTGGCTATTACTTACAAGTTTGAAACATGAGAGACTGATGCAGAACGATTTGGAGAGCCTGGATTGATGTCTGGACCCTCTTAGTCCCAAGAGCGAACAACCCCCAAACAAAGAGCACAAACAAAAGATTTAGGGAAGAATTTTTTTGTTGTCCTCATATTGTCTACACCGGGGGTAGGTTGATATCACTACATCTCTCAGAGGTGTGGATTTTTTCTGCTTCTTCAGAAAAAGACAAATGCAATGTTAGTTTGTATTAGAGGCAGCATAGCATGCAAGTCACAGTAGGATATAGTACCGCTCTGTTCAGCGCTGGTTAGGCCTCAGTTAGAGCAGTGAGTCCAATTTTGGTCACTGCTGTAGAGAAAAGATGTAGAGAAACTTGAGAGGATCCAGAGACAACTGACAAATATGATTCAAGGGATTAAATGCATTAAAAGTCATATGAAAAAGCTGAAGGAAAAGGGCATGTTTAGTGTTGATAGGACGTATTTAAGGGGGGACATGATAGCAGTCTTTAAATGGTTTGAAATGCTGCCATAAAAAGGTGAAAGAAAGTTGACTCTTTTGCCACAGCGGGCAGGAGAAGAGGCAATGAGCTAACAGTAAGAATAGGAGAAGAATGGAACAGATGAATACAGGGGTAACTGGGTGAAATTTAATAGCCTGTGTTATAAAGAAGGACAGACTGGATGTATAATGGTCCCGTCTGAATCTGAACCCTATGAATCTATTGATAAAGAAACCAGATCAGGCAATTGGATTTTCTGTGTCTCATAACATGAACAAGGGAACATTCAATTACATTGAAAGTCTGTGCATATAACACTGAGAAAAGAGAACAGTTAATAGAATCCGTATTTGGCCTGTGGAACTCCTTGCCCCAAACTTTATTGGATCAAAGAGTATAGTTGAATGGGATACACAAATAGGGAAACTTTTGGGAAAGGGGGAGCCTATACAGGAAGGATGCGCTCCACCTGAACCAAAATGGAACCAGATTGCTGACACTTAAAATTAAAAACGTTATAGAGCAATATTCAAATTAAAAGCTGGAGGAAAGCCAACGGATACAGAAGAGCATGTGGTTTGGATAAATACATCCCTAAAGGTAGGATCTATTAATGGAGATTATCTAAGTCCTAGTGTCAAGATTCCTTCCCCACTCTGAACTTTAGGGTACAGATGTGGAGGACCTGCATGAGAAGCTCTAAGCTCAGTTAACAGCTTAGATCTGGTCTGGCTGCCACCACCCCTAAGCATTCCCTTCCCTGGGTAGCCTTGAGAGACTTCACCAATTTCCTGGTGAACACAGATCCAAACCCCTTGGATCTTAAAACAAGGAGAAATTAGCCATCCCCCCTCCTTTCTCCCACCAACTCCTGGTGGATCCAGATCCAACCCCCTTGGATCTAAAAACAAGGAAAAATCAATCAGGTTATTTAAAAAAAAGGCTTTTAATTAAAGAAAAGAAAGGTAAAAGAAAATCCTCTGGGAGAGATTAGCATACCAGCTACTCTCACAGACAACAGATTCAAAACATAGAGGATGTTCCCCTGGGCAAAAACTTAATTACACCAATGAAAATACCCAAATATCCAATTTGATTCTTCCTCTAATTGCACAAGACAGGTTACAAAGAAATAAACATAAACCTATTTATTCCTTTCTAAAACTTACTACTCTGATAAGAAGCTGGTTCCTTGATCTTTTTCACTCTGGCTGAAACTGAAAAACTGACTAAACAAAGGAAACTTCCCTCCTTCCTTTTGAAACATCTTGTTCCCCCATTGGTTCCTCTGGTCAGGTGTCAGCTAGGCTAGGTGAACTTCTTAACCCTTTACAGGTAAAAGAGGCATTAACCCTTAACTATTTGTTTATGACACCTAGTAAGAACCAGAGGATGGAAAATGATAAAGTACAGACCCCTGGGACACACCACAATTTACCTTTCTCTATTCTGAAAACTAACCATTTTTACCTACCTTTTGTTTCCTATCTTTTAACCGGTTACCAGTCCATGAGAGCCTCTTCCCTCTTATCCCGTGGCAGCTGACCTTGCTTAAGAGCCATTTGTAAGTTACCCAGTCAATGGTTTTCTGAAAGTCTAAATACATTATGTGCACTGGATCTCCATTGTACACATGCTTATTAACCCCCTCAAAAAATTCTAGTAGATTGGCGTGGAGTGATTTATCTTTACAAAAACAATGTTGACTTTTCCACAACAAACCGTGTTCATCTATATGTCTGACAATATTGTTCTTTACTATAGTTTCAACTAATTTGCCTGATAGAGAAATCAGGCTTCCTGGCCTGTAATTGCCGGGATCACCTCTGGAGCCCTTCTTAAAAATTGTCATCACATTAGTACATTAGTTATCTTCGAGTCATCTGGTACAGAAGCTGATTTAATTAATATGTTACAGACTACAATTAGTAGTTCTGCAATTTCACATTTGAGTTCCTTCAGAATTCTTGGGTGAATCCCATCTGGTCTTGGTGACTTTTTACCATTTCATTTATCATTTGTTCCAAAACATACTCTAACGACACCTCATTCTGGGGCAGTTCCTCAGATTTGTCACTTAAAAAGAATGGCTCAGGTTTGGGAATCTCCCTCACATCCTCAGCCGTGAAGACCGATGCAAATAATTCATTTAGCTTCTCCACAATGGCCTTATCATCCATGAGTGCTCCGTTAGCACCGCGATCGTCCAGTTGCCCCATTGGTTGTTTAGCTGGCTTCCTGCTTCTAATGCAGTGGTTCTTTAATTTTTGTACTGGTGATCTCTTTCACATAGCAAGCTTCTGAGTGCCACCCTGCCTTATACATTAAAAGCACTTTTAAAAATATTTAACACCATTATAAACGCTGGAGGCAAAGTGAGGTTGGGGTGGAGGCTGACAGCTCCCCCCATGTAATAACCTCATGACCTCCTGAGGGGTCCCGACCCCATTTTGAGAACCCCTGTTTAATGCACTTGCTATTACTTTTTTCAGTATTTCGCTAGCTGTTCTTCACATTATTTTTTGTCCTTCCTAGTTATATTTTTACATATCATTTGGATATGTAAAGGAGTTTATGCTTCTTTCTATTTTATTCACTAGAATTAAACTCCTTTAATGATGCCTTTTAGCTTCTCACTGCTTCTTTGACCTTCTTGTTTAGCCACGATGACACTTTTTTGGTTCTCTTTTAATCTTTTTTTTTTTTTTTAATTTGGGGTATACAGTCAAGTTGAGCCTCTATCATGGTGTCTTTAAAAAGTTTCTTTGAACCTTGCAGAGATTTCACTTTTGGGACTGTACCTTTTAATTTCTGTTTCATTAACCTTATTTTTGTCTACTTCCCCAGCCTGAAATTAAATGATATGATGTTGGCCCTCTCTGGTGTTTTCCTTGGTAAAGGGATGTTAAATTTTATTATATTATGGTCACTGTTACCAAGCGGTCCAGTTATATTCACCTTTTGGACATGATCCTGTGCTCCACTTAGGACTAAATCAAGAATTACCTCTCCTGTAGTGGGTTCCAGGTGCAGCTGCTCCAAGTAGCAGACACGTGAGGTGTCAAGCAACTTTATCTCTTCATCCTGTCCTGAGGTGACATGTACCAAGTCAATATTGATATAATTGAAATCCCGCAATATTATTATTGAGTTTTTTTTATTTTAACAGCCTCTCTAAGCTCCCTGAGCATTTCATATCATCATCCTGGTCAGGAGGTTAGTAAGATATCCCTACTGCTATATTCTTATTATTAGAGCACGGAATTACTATCCATAAAGATTCTATGGAACAGTTTGATTCATTTACTATTTTTACTTCATTGATTCTATGCTTTCTTTCACATCTAGTGCCTCTCCCCTACCAGCACAACCTGTTTGGTCCTTTCGATATATTTTGTACCCTGGTATTACTTTCTCCCGTTGATTATCCTCATTCCACCAAGTTTATGAGCACTTTAAAAACGTGTCTCCTTTTAGCTGTCTGCAATTACACGATGTAATTGAATGGGACACTTTTTCATTTGACTCTTTCTGATCAGTCCAGCAGATTAAAGTAAGGTAACAGCTCCCCCCACCCACCCATTAAAAGCCAGAGCCCTGAAATGCAAGAGGAGGGGGGGTGACAGTGTCTGTGCATTAAGTCACAGCTGTCTCCTGAGGTCTTTACTCACTTCTTACTCCAAGGGGAGTTTTGCCTCAGTGGGGCTTGAGCAAAGTGTTGGCCATGGCCTCAGAATTTGGCCTTGCATTGTACATCTACTATCACCATTCATCCTGAAGGATGCCCTGTGCCACTGCAATACAGCCACCTTGGGGCTAAAAGGTAATAATTGGAGATATACCAATCTCCTAGAACTGGAAGGGACCTTGAAAGGTCATCAAATCCAGCCCCCTGCCTTCACTAGCAGGACCAATTTTTGCCCTAGATCCCTAAGTGGCCCCCTCAAGGATTGAATGCACAACCCTGGGTTTAGCAGGCTAATGCTCAAACCACTGAGCTATCCCTTCCCCTGGAGGTCATCAGCTGGGGTGAGCGGGAGGAGGGGATGCAGCAGGGTGGGACATTTTGGACAGTGATACTGGATCAAACTCATCACCTTTGGCCAGAGAGCTGGGGTGTTTAATGGCTTTGCAGAGCGGAAAAGATCACAGATCTAATCTCTGTCCCATCACACCTATGCTGCATTGGGATTGTTGAACAGGTGAGCTCCTCTGCAGGAGATGGGTACCTGTGAATACAGAGAGGGAAGCGTCTTCCCTGGGAATCCCCCTCAGGTAGCCATGTTCCGCTCCTCTCTTATCACAGCAACTACAGCAGCATCCACGCAGAAAGCCGACACAGAGGTGTGAACTGTTTATATTATAGCTCTGTGCAATCCCAGTGCGGTTCACTCAGCCCCCCTGGGGAGAAGTGACATCTGAATGCAAACAGGCTGAACACTGGAGTCACTCTAGCCAATCTTTCTTTTTCTATGTCTGCGCTTCTGGGCTCTTTCTCCAGCTTTCGGAGTAAACAGTAATTAAGGGACCTTCCCAAAGGGAGATGCGAACTCTTGGGCTCTGTGCTGAGTCAGAGAAGAATTGGCTGCTTTGTGTATTTGTGTATATTTAAAAATTATAGTTGATTGGTGTGAAAACTTGGTCTCTCCATCAGTAACTGAATGCATGAAAAGGGGGAAATGGACTCACCATGTAGCAGAGTCCGTTTGTTGGGCGGGTGTGATGGAATTTCCTGAGGTACAACCTGGAACTGGGGTACCTCCGAACCCTGTGGTATATCAGTCTGGTCCCCTTCTCACACTGTGAGACTATGCAGTCATCTCAGATCTTGGACTTTCACAGCCAAACACAGACAAAGACACACCCACGTGTAGTTACAGGAGTGCTTTTACTAACCACTCAGGATCCAACAATACAGAGGCTCCAGCCAGCTCACCCCAGCTCTCCAGCCTTAGACCCCAGGGTGGTACCATCATTCCCTGATTAAAAGTTTCACCTGTGTAACTATTACCCAGTCTGCCGCTCATAGAATCATAGAATATCAGAGTTGGAAGGGACCTGAGGAGGTATCTAGTCCAACCCCCTGCTCAAAGCAGAACCAATTTCCAGCTAAATCATCCCAGCCAGGGCTTTGTCAAGCTGAGCCTTAAAAACCTCTTAAGGATGGAGATTCCACCACCTCCCTAGGTAACCCATTCCAGTGCTTCACCACCCTCCTCGTGAAATAGAGTTTCTGAGAACCAGTACAATGCCGGCCCTACCATTGTCAGCGACCCTGGTGGCCTTTCCTGGAGTCCATCATGTGGAGCCGTCCGACTATGTCATGGCAGCAGAGGAGGGTGGTACCAAGCCCATGTTGGAGTCCCTTCCTGAGGATGCCTAAGATAGAGTCCCCCCAGCCCTCTTGTCATCTGAGCTCTGTATCAACACTGAGGCGATTGCTGCCTCGGTAGCTGGCGGGCAGGACTCTGGGGCAGTGGGGAGGAGTTTTCAGCTCCCTCTTTGAGGAGAACAAGGCCCTGGGTCTGACCTCAATCCCCCAAGGGGAGGATGACCCCTTGTCAGCGAGCCTCAGTCTGGGCAGTGACTTGGTCTCACTGCCCCCTTCTCCTCCTTTTTCCTTCTTCCCCAGGCTGCTGCCCCTGATCTCAAGCTTGGGGCACTCCTGGAGTCATCCCCCTGCCTGGCCGCAGATGGCACCTCACTCATGGCTGCCGAGCTCCTGGTGGCAACAGCCAGTGCTGAGCGGCCGGGCCCGGGGTCTCGGGTGCACTCCCTCCCGAGGCAGAGTGATGACCTCTCTTCCCAATTGAGAGCCCTATTACAGATGCCACCATGCCTGACATCATGGCTATGGGTGCTGTTTGTTGTGGTGCCCAGGCCATGCGTTGGTGAGGCCGTCCCTCCTGTTCCCGTCCCCTCGACCTCTGAACCAGGTCCAGAGGTGCCACATCCCAGTGGTGCAGCTGCTGGGGATCCTGATCCCATTTCTGCTCCTGCTCCTGCAAGTAGGCGCATTCCTGTCCCTGCCCCTGTTCCCACCCTGGATGCATTGCCTGCCACCTCCTTCCCCTCCATTCCCTATACTGCCTCTGCCTCCGCCCCCGCCAGGGTTATTTCATTTCCCCTGTCCCCAGACGACCCTCAATGGGTTGTTCTCATGTCTCCCATCTCTGACCCTTTAGGGGCTGCTCTCTTCCCTCCATCGCCCCTTGCCCAGCTCAAAATGGAGATGAGTAGGGCAGCAACAGCACTAGGCACATCACTGGGGTCTTCCCCCCATTTGCCCATCTCCATGGGCCATGGGATTGTCACAGGGGCCCAGCTCTCCCCACTGCTCTGAAGGAGGAACTGCGCCATTTCCTGTAGGAAAGTCCTCCGGGCTGAGAGCGATATTTTGAAGGAGGAGAGGGGGACCGAGAGGCAGGACATCATGGCCTACCAGTGGCAATTTCCGTGATTCCCTGCTGGCTTTTGGGGTCGGTCACAGATTGTTGTGAGGCCTGTGAGGATCCTCCCCGGCCCTCACTATGCAACCGACCATCTTTGCCACCTTGAACACCCTGGGCTGTAGGGTGGTTTTCCACAGGTGTAAGGTGCTCTCCTTCCTTTGGGGGGTAGTACTCTGTGATTTCCCTGCAGGAGACCCACATGGCTCATGTCGTCGAGGAGGACAAAGAGGAGGGCTGCTGCGGGACATTGTAGAGGGGGCTCTTCCTGGACTGAGTGACTTTATATCTTTGCTCCTGTTGTGGTAAGGAGTAAGTGGGAGCTGTGTGCAGTGCTCCCCCTAGCCCATGTCTCCCCCCCCATCCTCTCCACGACCCCTACTTACGATCGGGATCTTCTCTTCGCCCCCTCGCCCCAACTCTTTGCTTTGCCCCTTCTACCAGCTGGGACTATTGCACCGGAAAGCATGGACTGCAGAAAAACAAGCGCACGTTGGCGCATGTGCCTCTCCCCCTCGCCGTGGACTTGCCCTCCCGTCCCTGGTAGCCTCCCTTTGCTCTGACAAGTAGCCTCCTTCCAGCCGTTTGCCACTTTCCTCTTGCTGCCCATTTCAATTTCCCCGACTTCTGCCCTGGCATCTAGGAATTTGTTGTTGTTGTTGCTAGTTTGCCAGCTCCAGTTTGGCCCTGGAATGTGTTACTCAGCCTGCCCTGCCCTCCTTGCCACTTTACCTCTAAGGGGTGAAGTAGATATGTGGACAGAGTTAGCACTGGGTTTTGTTGCAGGGTTTGGTTCCTGGGTTAGTGGTTTTTATCGTGTAGTGTGTCACTGTATTAGAATTAAAAGTGGCAATTCTTCAACAAAAGAAACCTTCAAAAACAGCTACTGACTGCCACTCGCTTTCTTCTTCCCCACTACTCAAATCACCTACTGGGCACCTGACCAGAAGGACCAATGAGGAAGAAGATAGTTTCAAATCTGTGGCGGAGGTGTGGGAGTTGTTTGTGGCGCTCATTGTTTGTTCCATCCCAAGACAGAGGGCGAGACCAAGCAGATACAACATCTTCTAAAAACATACCTGGACTGATCCATCTAAAATTACAGAAATTGTAAGTAAGGCAAGGAAAGATGTTAGGTAATATTTTTGGCTTGTGAATTTTCAATGCTACAAAGGAGATCGGTTCTACGTTTTTGCTTCCTGAAGCAAAAAAAAATTTTGTTGCCCCCCACCCTGGCCCTGGGCTCCCCCAGCCAGCAACCTCTGCCGTCCTAGTGCTGGGGTCCCTCCTTTCCCCCCACAAGTTCCCTCCAGCCACCGGCACTCCCCCATGCTGCCCCAGCCCTGGGCGCTGTCCCGCAACCTGCACCCTCCTGTTGTCCCAGCCCTGGGTCAATGGTAACTTGCTCCCAGGGCAGGTCATTCAGCAGGAATTTTGGATGTGCACAGAACACAGGCAGGACTGGTTCCCATATGGTTACAGAACGGCAGTAAAGAGGAACAATTTTTAGCTTGTGTGATTATTGGAGGATATCTGGATGCATATTGTAAGACTGTCCTCCATAAATGAGGAAAAGTTGAGGTGCCTTTGTTATTCTTTTGTTCCACTCTTTCTTTCTATGGGGAATTTGCCAATGCAGTATCACTGTCTTCCTTTTAAACAAATAAAACTTAAAAAAAAAGGCAATGGCTGGTGAAAATAGCAATTCCAGTCCTAAAAACCACTGGGAAGTATTTCTTGCTTATTCATTTCTAATCCTAGTTTTTCTACAGCAAGTTCAGTGGATCAGCGTATTTGATTTGGGAGAAATGAAGTAACGGCTGCCCAAATTGAGCTTGAGCACTCCTGAATTTTGAGGTGTTCAAATCTGGAAGGCAGGGGCTAGATTCCCTTTCTGAATATTAGCTACATCTGGAAAGGAAAAGTCAATGTCTGCTTCCATGGCTCAGAAGTGGAAATCCTCCTACATGCCTGGTACTGTATCTAAAGCTGCCCAGGTCCTCTAGCAGAGCCTCCCCTCCCTTACTTTTCATTTTAAATTCTAGTGGGATCCACGTACCTCCCTTGCTAGGCTTCAGCTAGAGAGGGGCACTGTCCATTTAGTCCACCCAATTCCTTCTTTGGGGGCTGCAAGGTGAGGTCACACCAGTATCCCTAAGCCAGTCTGGGGATGTCTTCTGAAGGGGATATCTGGGCCAAAGCCTCCTACTCCTTGGGCACACTTGTTCCCCATTCACAGTGCCACCCCTTTCGACTCACAGCATGGCTCAGCTACCTCACTCCCTACCTCTCCCTTTCCTGTTGATAGCTACCAAGGGATTGCTGGGAAATGTAGTTCTTTCTCTGCTCCAGGGCTGGCTCTATAGTCAGGGAGCCAGTCAAGAAACTACAGATCCCAGAGTCCCATGGGTTCTCAGCTCCCATTCACGATCCCCAGCTGCTCCCTGGCTCTGCTTCTGTGGGGTTGGGAGAAAGGAGGAAGTCAGTTTAAAAAAAAAAGGATGGCCCAAATGCCACCCCCTGGAAATGTGCTGCCCCAAGCACCTGCTTGTTTTGCTGGAGCCTAGAGCCGGCCCTGCTACAAAGGTAGTTTTAGTCCTGTGTTTGTAATTGGGAAGTTGAGTCCAGAGGGGAATCCTCTGTGTTTTAAATCTATTTATTACCCTGTGAGGTTACCTTCCATCCTCATTTTGCAGATGTGATTCTTTTACTTTTTTCTTTATAATAAAGTTCTTCTTTTAAGAACCTGATTGATTTTAGTGTCCTAAAAACAAAGGGTGTGGTCTGTACTCACATTGCTGTAGCTAGAGTGTATTTAATTTTAAAGAAATGCTTCCACCTATTAAGAGCATGGATTAATGATAACCAGAAGGTATTGGTTTCCCCTTTGAGTTTTTGGTAAAGGTCCCAAAAATCAATTTGCAGAGCCTGCCATGGACCTTCATATATTTGGCATCATAAAGGAGCATTTGTTTTTGTGGGGGTAGGATTATTCTGTGCGTAAACCAAACGACTTGCACAGTACGGGTATATGTTTCCCTTCATGCATGGCCACCAACCTATCGGGGTGACATGCTGCATGGTTTTTTTCCATCTCCTGATGGTAGTTCTGTTACCCAGGGTTCTTTTAACCCAGACCTCTTGGTAACTTGTACTCCGTGTGAGGTGGTGTCAGGAAATAAATGAGGGGAGACATGGCCGTCCGGCCGATAGATGGCTGGCACAGACAGGACAACACAAGAGCGCTTTCACTTAAAGCTAAACTTTACTTTTTCTCGAGCACTTACACACGTCCGCAACAGGTTAGTAAAATACACCCCACCCTCAATAATTGCCAAAGCTGAGTGTGGCTCTCGAGTGGCACAGCGTAGCCCATCTGCTGGTGTGGAACACAAGATGCATCCAGAGGAGAGCCCAGTCCAACTACCTCAAACTTTCCCCCCTTAATTATAGATTAGTAATACAATGACATGTCCCTTAAAGAAAACTTGTTAAGTGAGCAGTTCCAATGGTCAAGCAAGAAGTTCCTTCTGATTATTGATTAACCAGCTGTTTTTTTTTCCTGTGGGCACATCCTTCTCTTCTAAAATGTATCAGCAACTTCAACACAATTCTTATCAGGAAGGATGTGGGGTCGAGCTGCCCTTTCTGTGGCACCCAAAACCCCTTCCCCTCCTGCCTTGGTCAAGCTGAGGCTGCTGCATGGCCACTTTACAGCCTGCTGACTTGGCTGCTTTTAGCAATAGGCAATAGTGGTTTCAGGCACTTTACTGGTTTGCCAAAACCTCACCGTACATGTCATGTACCAAATCGATCATTTCCCTCCATTTGCATGCTTGTTTCTCCAAATTCAAGCAACTTCTTTTTTCAAGACATTATAGAGTGGACCTGCAATGTGAGCAAAGTTAGAGATAAAGTCTCAATGGTATCCTGCTAAACCTAAGAAAGAATGTAAAGCAGTTATGTTAGTGGGCATGGGTAGTTCCCGAATTGAATCCACCTTTACTTGTGCAGCTGATCGACCTCCTTGAGACAATGTGATACATGAAGGAAACTTCTGAACCCACTAGTTGTACCTTTGTTGGGTTACACTTTAATCCTGAGTCCTTCATGATTTGAAAAAAAGTTCATTTCGACGCTCCAGGTGTTTCTCTTGAGCTTCTGTAGCTAAACAAACGTCATCTCCATATTGAAATAGAAGAGATGGTTTAGAAAACCTTGACAAAATCCATTTAATTTGCCCATGGAAAATGGCTGAACTATTATGTAGCCCTTGGGGTCAGACTTGAAATGGAAACTGACCCCTTTAAACTGTGTAAGCTGGGCAACATTCACTTCCCTTAGACACATGTCACTTGATTAAACTTTCAATAGTAAATAGTAAGACGACATGCCCCATTTGGTTTTTGTACTGGGCAGATTGGAGAGTTGCATATTGAAATACGCTTATGAATGATGCCCTGCTGAAGCAATGATTCAGTGGTTTTAGCAATATGTGGTGAGGCCTGTAAAAATGGAAAAAAATGTAATTCCTAGGAAAATCTAAAATGTCTCCCTTGCAAGCAACAGGGATGGGGCCACAAATGAAGAGGTGGAGCATTTACCAACAATTAGAAAAGTGGCAACTCTATGTATTGTGCATAGATCAGTTCCCTAATTTGCCACACCAACATAGCATAGTAAGGTCAGAAAAGGATTTAATGTCCCTCTGATTGTCTAGTACCATGTCACCAACCAGCTCTGCGCAGAGGTCTGAAAGCCAGAGCACCAGGAGAAAAATGTTAGGACCCTTAATGAGTAAAGAGCCGGAGCAGCCTGTCCCGGATCTGTTTGGTCCTCACCCCGTAGATGATGGGATTTAGCACAGGAGGCATCAAGAGGTAAATGTTGGCAATGAGAACGTGGAAATGCAGGGGCACATTCTGCCCAAACCGGTACATTAGGGAGAAGAAGAGATTTGGGATGTAAAAGGCTAAGATGGAACAAAGGTGAGAGATGCAGGTCCCAAAAGTCTTGAGCCGGGCGTCTTCTGTAGGGAGGCTGAAGATGGCCCTGAGGATCTGGGTGTAGGAGAGGGCTATAAAAAGTACATCCAGACCAATCACACAAAATACCAGAAAGTGCCCGTAATAACTACTGATACGGGTATCAGCGCAGGCCAGCTTCACCACAGCTATGTGTGCACAGTATGACAGAGGGATGATGTTGGTTCTGCAATAAGGCCACTGCCTTACCAGTAATGGAAATGGTAATGCAAGCAAACCGCTGCGCAGCATCATGGCCAGGCCGATCTTGGTCACCATGGGGTTTGTCAGGATGGTGGAATGTCTCAAGGGGTGGCAAATGGCTACATAGCGATCAAAAGCCATGGCCAAAAAGATCCCAGACTCCATCACTGAGAAGCAGTGAATGAAGTAGAGCTGAATGAGGCAGGAACTAAAATTGATCTCCCTGGAATTAAACCAGTATATTGCCAGCATTTTGGGCACAATGGACGTAGATACAACCAGGTCGGTGACGGCCAGCATGCAAAGGAAATAGTACATGGGCCCATGGAGACTCAGGTCTGTCTTCACGGTGAACAGGATGGTGAAGTTCCCCAAGATGGCTATGGCGTACATGGTGCAGAAGGGGATGGAGATCCAGATGTGGGCTGCCTCAAGGCCAGGAATACCCAGCAGGATGAAGGTGGAGGGGTTGGAGAAGTGGGTTTTGTTGGAATCTGACATGCAGTAAGGGAGAAGGTGTCCAACTCTGAGGCAGAACGGGGTCTCCTGCATGCACTGTACGTTCCCCTGACTTCCTGTACATGCCAAGGCTCTAGGGTGATGGTCGCAGTACAGTTGCCTGGATAGAGAGACAAAACTAATATAAGACACTACATATGCTATTGGAGGCTGTTCTCATGAGTGAAGCCATTTGGTCACTCTTCACATGCTGAAAAATGACATTTTCATTATTGAGAGAAATTAATTATGAACAACAGACCCTATTAATGCCAATTCCTTATCTTAATGGGGCTCCTTGCATCAATAATTCCTACATGTCATGGTCTGAGAAACCTTAATAAGCACCAGCAGGAAACATGAGTGTGAACATTAGTTATCCATTGTTGTTTTTAATGTGATGAAAGCCAGGCTAACTAGTCCATGCTGTAGGGAGATCTACATTCACCTGATTGCTCAAAATCTGACACTGGGGAAAAACAAACAAACCGTTGCCAGGACATGTGCCAGGGGAAAATCTTCCAGCTAGAACATACCTCTGGCAAAAGATTTGGCTGTCATTGATAGCAGCTCCATGGAAACAAATGCTCATTCTCAGCAGTGGGCAAAACAAAGGCAACATTCGAATGCCTAAGGAATGGGATGAAGCATAACTTGCCAAGTCTCTCTGAAAGGGTTGCCATATGCAGACAGATTGAAAAGTCTGGGATGTTTTTGTTTAGAAAAGAGACAAAGAAGGGGGCATATGATAGCGGAGAGCAAAATGAAGAATGAACTGATGACATTCAAATGGACAAACAGAGAAGAGTTCCCAACCCTTAGTATCTATAGACCCATATTACTTCAAATGGGCTAATTCCCCAAAGCTGAGGCAAATTATCAGCAAAACTGATTAGGAGGAAAAATGTAGACCAAAAAACAGGAAGGAAAATTGGGAGTTCTTTCAGAAGAGTTGATTAGATATTCAAAAAGTCATGATGCCACAGTCAAGAAAATAGAGAACTTTGGACAAACCGCAGTTCAGTGGTAAAGGGAAGGCAGCAGATGAGAGGGGAGATCAAAGTAGAGCATATGGGGAAATGGAAAATAGACAGAAAACAATACAAATTGGAAGTTATGAAAATTGATAAGGGATGTTAAAAACACAAGGGAAAAATCCATGCTAGGCAGAGTTCAGGATCACAAAAAGGAGGTTATTAAGTATATAAAGAACCAAAGAAATCCTAGAAAACGTTTTATACTGATTCCTAGAGGGAGAAAGTAAACTTGTTAATCTTGCAGAAAAAGAAGATGTGTTCAAAAATATTTTTGTTCTGCATTTGAGAAAGAACAGCATGAGGTGCTTATATCACCTAAGGTTATGAAACACTCTCCAGGCCCTTAGCTGTCCAGGAAGGTGTTAAAGAACATGTGTAACAGAAACTTACAATTATGAACACCAGAGTTACAAAATGACCAGTCCACCACACATCTCATTCGGAAACAGAAGTATGCAGTAAAGTTGCAGCAGAGCCCCCCAAAATTTATTATGCAATGCAGGGACCCTGAAATGGATTTAGGGGTCACCCTGGGCAATGAAATAATCATGATCTCCCAGTATGACACTGTGGCCAAAAGGGGTGATGCGATCTTCGGATGCATAAACAGGAGAGTGGTGATTTGGAGCAGAGGAAGGATTTTACCTCACACATGGCATTGGTGAAATTGACTGCGTCCAGTCGCAGGGTCCATATTTCAAAGGGGATGTTGAAAAATTGGGGAGAGGGCAGAATAAAGCTACGAAATTTATTGGAGGCTGGAGAAAATGCCTGTCAGTGAAAGACTGAAAGAACTTCATTTATTCACATTGAGTTGTAACAACGGGCTCTGTAATCTAGGAGAAAAAGGCACAGCAAGAACCAGTGGCTGGAAAGTGGGGTGATTAACCGGTGGAAGATACTCCGACGGGAATTGGTGGATTCTCCAACACCCCATGTCTGCAGATCCAGACTGGTCCCTTTTCTAGAAGATCTGCTTGAGGGATTCTCTACACTTAGAATGCTACATTGGCACTGCCATAGCGATTCAGTGTAGAGTCTAACACTAATGGCTGGGGTTCTCCCATCAGTGTATGTAATCCACTTCCCTGAGAAGTGATAGTTAGAATAATAGAATATCAGGGTTCAAATTTACCTCAGGAGGTCACCTGGTCCAACCCCCTGCTCAAAGCAGGATGAAGACCAACTAAATCATCCCAGCCATGGCTTTGTCAAGCCGGGCTTTAAAAACCTCTAAGGAAGGAGATTCCACCACCTCCCTAGGTAACCCATTCCAGTGTTTCACCACTCTTGTCATGATTTTTTCCTGCCTAATATCTAAGCTAAACTGCTCTGAATGCAACTTGAGACCGTTATTCCTTGTTCTGTCATCTGGTGCCACTGAGAACAGTCTAGATTCATACTCTTTGGAACCACCTTTCAGGTAGTTGAAAGAAGCTATCGAATCCCCCCTTACTCTTCCCTTCTGCAGACGAAACAATCCCAGTTCCCTCAGCCTCTCCCCATAACTCATGTGCTCCAGTCCCCTAATCATTTTTGTTCCACTCCGTTGGACCCTTGCCATTTTTTTTCACATCCTTCTTTTAGTGTGGGGCCAAAACTGGATACAGTACTCCAGATGAGGCCTCACCAATGTCGAATAGAGGGGAATGATCACATCCCTCGATCTGCTTGCAATGCCCCTACTTATACAGCCCAAAATGCCGCTAGCCTTCTTGGCAACAAGGGCACACTGTTGACTCATATTGAGGTTCTCGTCCACTGTAACCCCTAGGTCCTTTTCTTCAGAACTGCTGCCTAGCCATTCGGTCCCTAGTCTGTAACAGTGAATGGGATTCTTCCGTCCTAAGTGCAGGACTCTGCATTTGTCCTTGTTAAACCTCGTCAAATTTCTTTTGGCCCAATCCTCTATAATTTGTATACATCCCTCAATATCCTATCCCTACCCTCCAGCGTATCTACCACTCCTCCCAATTTATAGGGGCGGCTCTAGGAATTGCGCCGCCTCAAGCAGGGCGGCACGCCGCAGGGGGTGCTCTGGCGGTCGCTGGTCCCGCGGCTCTGGTGGACCTCCTGCAGACGTGCCTGCGGAGGGTCCGCTGGTCCCGCGGCTCCGGTGGACCTCCCGCAGGCACGCCTGCGGATGCTCCACCAGAGCCAAGGGACCAGTGAACCTTCCACAGGCACCCTTGCGGGAGGTCCACCGGAGCCGCCTGCCGCCCTCCCGCGGCACGCTGCCCCAAGCACGCGCCTGGCGTGCTGGGGTTTGGTGCTGGCCCTGCCAATTTAGTGTCATCAAAACTAAAACTAGATTTAGCGAAGAATTTTTTTGTTGTCCTCCTGCTGTCTAAACCGGGGGTTAGGTTGATATAACTACATCTCTCAGAGGTGTGGATTTTTTCTGCTTCTTCAGAAAAAGACAAATGCAATGTTAGTTAGTACTAGCGGCGGCATATCATGCAAGTCACAGTAGGCTATACTACCGCTCTGTTCAGCGCTGGTTAGGCCTCAGTTAGAGCAGTGAGTCCAATTTTGGTCACTGCTGTAGAGAAAAGATGTAGAGAAACTTGAGAGGATCCGGAGACAACTGACAAAAATGATTCAAGGGATTAAATGCATTAAAAGCCATATGAAAAAGCTGAAGGAACAGGTCATGTTTAGTGCTGAAAGGGTGTATTTAAGGGGGGACATGATAGCAGTCTTCAAATGGTTCGAAATGCTGCCATAAAAAGTTGGAAGGAAGTTGTTCTCTTTTGCCAAAGCGGGCAGGAGAAGAGGCAATGGGTCAAACTACAGAATAGCGGATTGAGATGAAATATCAGGAAAAAAAAACTTCCTAACAGTAAGAATAGGAGAAGAATGGAACAGATGAATACAGGGGTAACTGGGTGAAATCTAATAGCATGTGTTATACAGAAGGACAGACTGGATGTTTTAATGGTCCTGTTTGAATCTGAACCCTATGCATCTATTGATAAAGAAACCAGATCAGGCAATTAGATTTTCTGTGTCTCATAACATGAACAAGGGCACATTCAATTACACTGAAAGTCTGCGCATATAACACGGAGAAAAGAAAACAGTTAATCGAATCCATATTTGGCCTGTGGAACTCCTTGCCCCAAACTTTATTGGATCAAAGAGTTTAGCTGAATGGGATTCACAAATGGGGAAACTTTTGGGAAAGGGGGAGCCTATACAGGAAGGATGCGCTCCACCTGAACCAAAATGGAACCAGATTGCTGGCACTTAACATTAAAAATGTTATAGAACAATTTTAAAATTAAAGGCTGGAGGAAAGCCAATGGATACAGAACAGCATGTGGTTTGGATAAATACATCCCTAAGGGTAGGATCTATTAATGGAGATTATCTAAGTCCTAGTAAGAATGAGAGGATGGAAAATGATAAAATACAGACCCTTGGGACACACCACTATTTACCTTTCTCTATTCTGAAAACTAACCATTTTTACCTACCTTTTGTTTCCTATCTTTTAACCGGTTACCAGTCCATGAGAGCGTCTTCCCTCTTATCCCGTGGCAGCTGACCTTGCTTAAGAGCCATTGGTAAGGTACCCAGTCAATGGTTTTCTGAAAGTCTAAATATACTATGCACACTGGATCCCCCTTGTACACCTCCTTATTAACCCCCTCAAAGAATTCTAGCAGATTGGTGTGGAGTGATTTACCTTTACAAAAACAATGTTGACTTTTCCACAACAAACCGTGTTCATCTATATGTCTGACAATATTGTTCTTTACTATAGTTTCAACTCATTTGCCTGATACTGAAATCAGGCTTAGGGGGCCTGTAATTGCCGGGATCACCTCTGGACCCCTTCTTAAAAATTCTCGTCACATTAGTACATTAGTTATCTTTGAGTCATCTGGTACAGAAGCTGATTTAATTGATATGTTACAGACTACAATTAGTAGTTCTGCAATTTCACATTTGAGTTCCTTCAGAATTCTTGGGTGACTCCCATCTGTTCTTGGTGACTTTTCACCATTTAATTTATCATATGTTCCAAAACATACTCTAACGACACCTCATTCTGGGGCAGTTCCTCAGATTTGTCATTTAAAAAGAATGGCTCAGGTTTAGGAATCTCCCTCACATCCTCAGCCGTGAAGACCGATGCAAATAATTCATTTAGCTTCTCCGCAATGGCCTTATCGTCCATGAGTGCTCCGTTAGCACCGCCATCGTCCAGTGGCCCCACTGGTTGTTTAGCCGGCTTCCTGCTTCAAATGCAGTGGTTCTTTAATTTTTGTACTGGTGATCTCTTTCACATAGCAGGCTTCTGAGTGCCACCCTGCCTTATACATTAAAAGCACTTTTCAAAATATTTAACATCATTATAAATACTGGAAGCAAAGCAAGGTTTGGGGTGGAGGCTGACAGCTCGCGGCTCCCCATGTAATAACTTCACGACCCCCTGAGGGGTCCCAACCCCCATTTTGAGAACCCCTGTTTAATGCACTTGCTATTACTTACTGTAGGCCACAACCTCAGAATTTGGTCTTGCATTGTACATCTACCATCACCTTTCATCCTGAAGGATGCCCTGTGTCACTGCAATACAGCCACCTTGGGGCTGGAGGTCATCAGCTCGGAGTGGGCGGGGGAGGGGGGAGCGGGTTCAGCAGAGAGGGGCACTTTGGACAGTGATACTGGATCAAACTCATCACCTTTGGCCAGAGAGCTGGGGTGTTTAATGGCTTTGCAGAGCGGAAAGGATCACAGATCTAATCTCTGTCCCATCACACCCATGCTGTCGAACAGGTGAGCTCCTCTGCAGGAGATGGGTACCTGTGAATATTGAGGCAGAAGCATCTTCCCTGGGAACCCCACTCACGTAGCCGTGTTCCACACCTCTCTTACCACAGCAACTACAGGAGCATCCACGCCGATAGCCGACACAGAGGTGTGAACTGTTTATATTATAGGTCTGTGCAATCCCAGTGTGGTTCTCTCAGCCCCTAGGGGAGGAATGACATCTGAAAGGAAACAGGCCGGACACCGGAGGGACTCTAGCCAATCTTTCTTTTTCTATGTCTATGCTTCTGTGCTCTTTATCCAGCTTTTGGAGTAAACAGTAATTAAGGGACCTTCCCAAAGGGAGATGAGAACTCTTGGGCTCTGTGCTGAGTCAGAGAGGAATTGGCTGCTCTGAGTATTTGTGTATATTTAACAATTATAGTTGATATACGAAAACAAGGGATAATGCCTAGGTCTCCATGGAGTCTGATACCAAGTAAATGGCCAGGATGGATGGGTAGATAGTAGACAGACAGATCTGGAGAAAGATATCAGAGGGGCGACACTAGCCATTTTTTTCAGGTACATGAGGCTATTGCTAATGGATCAAAAATCTTTAATTCTCATCTGTGACTATACTCATACTCTGCAGCACCTTTTATTAAAGGATCTTTAAAATTCCTTCCAGAGAAAAGTCACTATGAACATATCCCCATCATACAGATAAGTAAACTGATGCACAAGGAGATGTGAATTCAGAAAGGTCACACAGAGAATGACAGACAATGCATGAATTCTGATTTCCCTCGCATAGCCATGGTCTCTCCATCAGTAACTGAATGCATGGCAAGAGGAAAATGGACTCACCATGTAGCAGAGTCCGTTTGTTGGGTGAGTGTGATGGAATTTTCTGAGGTACAACCTGGAACTGGGGTACCTCCAAGCCCTGTGGTATATCAGTCTGGTCCCCTTCTCACACTGTGAGACTGTGAGAAGATGCAGTCATCTCAGATCTTGGACTTTCACAGCCATTCACAGACAAAGACACACCCACATGTAGTTACAGAAGTGCTTTCACTAACCACTCAGGATCCAACAATACAGAGGCTCCAGCCAGCTCACCCCAGCTCTCCAGATTGGACCCCAGGGTGGTACCATCATGTCCTGATCAAAAGTTTCACCTGTGTAACTATTACCCAGTCTGCCGCTCATAGAATCATAGAATCTCAGGGTTGGAAGGGACCTGAGGAGGTCATCTAGTCCAACCCCCTGCTCAAAGCCGGACCAGCCCCAACTAAATCATCCCAGCCAGGGCTCTGTCAAGGCTTTTTAAAAACGTCTAAGGAAGGAGACTCCAGCACGTCCCTAGGTAACCCATTCCAGTGCTTCATCACCCTCCTCGTGAAATAGAGTTTCTGAGAACCGGTACAATGCCAGCCCTACCATTGTCAGTGACCCTGGTGGCCTTTCCTGGATTCCATCATGTGGAGCCGTCCGACTATGTCATGGCAGCAGAGGAGGGTGGTACCAAGCCCATGTTGGAGACCCTTCCTGAGGATGCCTAAGATAGAGTCCTCCTAGCCCTCTTGTCATCTGAGCTCTGTATCGACACTGAGGCGATTGCTCCCTCAGTTGCTGGCGGGCAGGACTCTGGGGCAGTGGGGAGGAGTTTTCAGCTCCCTCTTTGAGGAGAACAAGGCCCTGGGTCTGACCCCAATCACCCAGGGGGAGGATGACCCCTTGCCAGCGGGCCTCAGTCTGGGCAGTGCCTTGGTCTCACTGCCCCCTTCTCCTCCTTTTTCCTTCTTCCCCAGGCTGCTGCCCCCATCTCAAACTTGGGGCATCCCTGGAGTCATCCCCCTGTCTGGCTGCAGATGGCACCTCATTCCTGGCTGCCGAGCCCCTGGTAGCAACAACCAGTGGTGAGCAGCTGGGCCCGGGGTCTCGGGTGCACTCCCTCCCGAGGCAGAGTGATGACCTCTCTTCCCAATTGAGAGCCCTATTACAGATGCCACCATGCCTGACATCATGGCTATGGGTGCTGTTTGTTGTGGTGCCCAGGCCAAGTGTTGGTGAGGCCCTCCTTCCCGGTCCCGTCCCCTCGACCTCTGAACCAGGTCCAGAGGTGCCACATCCCAGTGGTGCAGCTGCCGGGGATCCTGATCCCATTTCTACTCCTGCTCCTGCAAGTAAGTGCATTCCTGTCCCTGGCTCTGTTCCCATCCCTGATGCATTCCCTGCCACCTCCTTCCCCTCCATCCCCCATACTGCCTCGGCCTCCGCCCCCGCCGGGGTTATTTCATTTCCCCTGTCCCTAGACGACCCTCAGCGGGTTGTTTTCATGTCTCCCATCTCTGACCCTTTGAGGATCCTCCCCGGCCCTCTCTATGAAACCGACCATCTTTGCTAGCTTGAACATGCTGGGCTGTAGGGTGCTCATTTGGCCGGGGTGGCCACCCTGTTCTCCCCGACCTACTGCCCAAGGTGCTGGGGGTCTCTGAGGTCATGCTGCATTGCCTGAGGAGCAGTGGGCGCTGTCTGGCGTTCTCTGTCCAGTGTCCCCCCCGGATCCCTAGTCTGGAACCTCTGACATTCACTCCTGACCCTGTTACTCTTTAGTTGTCCCCTGTATTTAGCTGGAGTCCAGGTCCCAGGAGTGTTCCTCCAAGGCTGGGGGAGGGGCTGTAGAAGCAGTGTTGTGTCTGCCCAGCTCCTGCCATTTCCAATAAGGCTTCTCTCCGCTGGCTGGCCCATCTCTCCAGCTGCTCTGCTGGCTGGACGTCTACCTGGCTGCTGCTGCTGCTGTGCAGGGAGGACGTGAGGAGCCCACCACCATTCCCGGGGCTCGCTTGGCTGCTTGGGCGCTGGTGGCTACTGCTGCTGCTTCCGAGCCTTCTGCTGCTGTCACCGAGGAGGGCAAAGAGGAGGGCTGCTGCGGGACATTGCAGAGGGGGCTCTTCCTGGACTGAGTGACTTTATATCTTTGCTCCTGTGTGGGTGCTTGCTCCTGCTGTTGTGGGGAGTAGGTGGGAATGGCGTGGAGTGCTCCTCCTATCCCATCTCTTCCCCCCCCCACCACTGCCACTCCCTCCATCACCCCTGCTTACGATCGGGACCTGCTCATTGCCCCTCGCCCAGGCTCTTTGCTGTGTCCCTTCTACCAGCTGGGACTATCGCAGCAGCAAGCATGGACGGTATACCCCAAATTAAAAAAAAAAAAAAAGATTAAAAGAGAACCACTTGGGCCCTGGGAATAGCTCCCCATCACACCCAGGCGAGTGGGTGGGCCCTGCCTCCATCTTGTGTAGTTCGGTGAGGTCCATGTAGCAGAGGGTGGCAGGGACACTACCGGGAAAAGGAGAGGCCCTGCTCCAGTGGGAGATATACGTTTTCCCCATTGTTCCCCCACTTTACTTCCCCGACCTGATTATTGTTCTGCCCGGACTGTTGGGCAGAGCTTCAGGCTGTGGGTTGCCCAGTTAATTCCCTAATAGTGGGCAATGCCCAGTGATGTGGTGAAGCAGAGTAGCCTCCCACGGACGCAGAGGGGGAGGGACCACCACTAATCCTCTACAGGGAATCTTAAGCGGGATGATGGTAAGAGTAATGTGGAACATGTAAAAAAATGAAATATTTGATTGGAAAGTGGGTAAGGAGCAAAGGTGTTACAAGCTTTGAAGGGATGCTTGACCTTGTTGCTCAAGAATGTTTCTTAAACGTATTGTGACAGGGTCAGGCCAGATGGCTACAGGAGAGTGATAGAAGGCAGATATATTAGCCCCAGGTTAAGTAGGTCCCCTTTCCCTGGGTAAGATAAGGTTCCAGAACAATCAAGAGCTTTCTGGAAACAATTAAGGCAGACAGGCTGATTAGCACACCTGCAGCCAATTAAGAAGCTGCTAGAATCAAGGCAGGCTAATCAGGGCACCTGGGTTTAAAAGGGAACTCACTTCAATTTGTGGTGCGCGTGTGAGGAGCTGGGAGCAAGAGGCGCAAGGAGCTGAGAGGGAGAGGACGTGCTGCTGGAGGACTGAGGAGTACAAGCGTTATCAGACACCAGGAGGAAGGTCCTGTGGTGAGGATAAAGAAGGTGTTTGGAGGAGGCCAGGGGGAAGTAGCCCAGGGAGTTGTAGCTGTCATGCAGCTGTTATAGGAGGCACTATGGACAGCTGCAATCCACAGGGCCCTGGGCTGGAACCCGGAGTAGAGGACGGGCCCGGGTTCCCCCCAAACCTCTCAGCTCCTGATCAGACACAGGAGGAGTTGACCCAGACTGTGGGTTCCACCAGAGGGAAGATCTCTGAGGTGAGCAAATCCGCCAATTAGCGCAGGACCCACCAAGGTAGAGGAGGAACTTTGTCACAGTATGTAAAGATGGTGTAAAACAATGTCCATGGGACAAAAATTTGAAAACTGTGGATGAGATGGCTTCTGTAGCTGATGATTTTCAGCAGACACAAGCATCTATTGTGAATAAACCACAGACAAAGAGGGTTACATCTGGTGGAAAATATGGTTCCTGTTTTACCCTGCCCACCTGTGATAAAAGTTATAGTTTTAGCTAACGATCATTGCTAAAGATCATGATACAACCCAAAGCAAATACTCACCAACAACCACACACCACAGAACAAAAACACTAACCCAGGAACCTATCCTTGCAACAAAGCCTGATGCTAACTCTGTCCACATATCTATTTACGTGACATTATCATAGGAGCTAATTACATCAGCCACACCATCAGGGGCTCATTCACCTGCACATCTACCAACGTGATATATGCCATCCTGTGCCAGCAATGGCCCTCTGCCATGTACATTGGCCAAACCAGATAATCTCTACATAAAAGAATAAATGGACACAAGTCTGACATCAGGAATCATAACATTCAAAAACCAGTATGAGCAAACTTCAACCTCTCTGGCCACTCAGACTGGGAGTGGATGTGTCATTACAAAAACTAATTTCCCCTATTGTTACTCACACCTTCTTGTCAACTCTTTGAAGGAGGCCACCCTCACTACCACTACGAAAGTCATTTTTCCTCCCTTGGTACTCTACCATTGAGAATAGCCCACTTCCACTTTAATTGAATTATCCCATTAGCACTGACCCCCTACTTCATAAAGCAACTCCCATCTTTCATGTACTGTGTATATATACCTGCTACTGTATTTTCCACTCCAGGCATCTGATGAAGTGGGTTTTAGCACACAAAAGCTTATGCCCAAATAAATGTGTTAGTCTCTAAGGTGCCACAAGGACTCCTGTTATTTTTGCTGATACAGACTAACACGGATACCACTGTGAAACTGTTATCTGTGAATTTTTAACCTTAATAGACAAGTCTGAGTTTAGCCCCACCACAATATTTTGATCCACTTTAACCATTTGTGTCTCTTGTGGCAAACCTGCCTGTGACTCAGTTTGAACTGCAGCATTCAAGCAGAAGTATAGGATGACTGTGGTTGCAAGTGGCATTTTTATTGTGTCTGTCACTGAGCTCTTTCGTGTTGGCTTTCTTGCGCAATTACCGTTATTGGTTCTGGTACGTGTGGAAAGATATTTCTCTTGCAATGCCACTATAGCTGATTTGCTTGGTAATACTTATCTACTTTTTTGTTACTTTGTACAATTTTAAACACAGTGGCACTTAATCTGTCCACAATAGAATATAGCCCATCTTATGGGTTACATGAGCTGTGTTCTGGTGCAGCATACGATACAAGCATAACTTGGTTTCCAACTTCCCAAGCATTTTTTTTCTTTCATTTTTGTCAAAATAGGCTTTTGCCTTTTGTTTGGATTTTTCCAATTTGGCAACTACCTGCAAGTGGACCTGACTCAGGTGTTTCTGTAATGCTTGCAGATAGGTTTCAAGCTTTACTCCCTTTAGCTGTGTGTCACTGGCATGATATAAAAGATTCTCTGGCACATGCATAGTTTGTTTAGTTATAATCTCACAGGGTGTCTGATTTGTGGAGGCAGCTGGAGTTTCCCTGAATGCCATTAAAATGAGAGGAATCAGGGTGTCCCGACTGCGTCCATTAGCATCTACCACTTTTACCAGCATACGTTTAATGGTGCGATTTTTTCACTCTACCATCCTTGATGATTGAGATCTGTATGGAATATGCAATTTTTCTTGCATTCCTAACAATTGCAGGCATTTTGGAACACTTGTCCAGTAAAGTGTGCTCCTCTGTATGACTCTACTCTAACAGGGAATTCCCAGCGATAAAATACTTGTTCAACTAGAACCTCTGCTGTGGCTACAGCGTATTTGCTTTTAAAGGAAATGCTGCCCCTCATGTAGCAAGCAGATTGGGGAGGGATAGCTCAGTGGTTTAAGCATTAGCCTGCTAAACCCAGGGTTGTGAGTTCAATCCTTAAGGCAGCCACTTAGGGATCTGGGGCAAAAATTGGTCCTGCTAGTGAAGGCAGGGAGCTGGACTTGGTGACCTTTCAAGGTCCCTTCCACTTCTAGGAGGTTGGTATATCTCCAATTACTACCTTTTATTAATGACAACCAGAAGGTATTGGTTTTCCCTTGGAGTTTTTGGTAAAGGTCCAAAATATCAACTTGCAGAGCCTGCCATGGACCTTCATATATCTGGGATCTTAAAGGCGCATTTGTTTTTGTGAGGGTAGGATTATTCTGCACACAAACCAAACAATTTTTACAGTACTGGTGTACATTTGCCTTCATGCATGACCACCAACCTATTGGGGTGAGGTACTGCATGTTTTTTCCCACCCTTTGATGACTTCCTGATGCTATGTCATGTACCAAATCGATCATTTCCCTCCGTTTGCATGCTTGTTTCTCCAAATCCAAGCAACTGCTTTTTTCAAGAGTTTATAGAGTGGACCTGCAATGTGAGTAAAGTTATGGATGAAGTCTCGATAGTATTCTGCTAAAACTACGAAAGAATGTAAAGACGTTATGTTAGTGGGCATGGATAGTTCCTGAATTGAATCCACCTTTCGTTGTGCAGGTGATCGACTTCCTTGAGACAATGTGATACCCAGAAAGGAAACTTCTGGGACCATTAGTCATACCTTTGTTGGATTACACTTTAATCCTGCATCCTTTATGATTTGAAATAAAATCTTTTAGACACTCCAGGTGTTTCTCTTGAGTTTCTATTGCTAAACAAATGTCAGCTACATATTGAAATTGAAGGAACAATATTTCACACTGTGTAGAGTCAAGCACATAAGTTTATTCCACACAGCACTGGTGGAGTGTCACTTTGTTTGTTAGGCTTAGAGACACCACAGAACAATTAATTACACTAGATTATACAGGCTCATTGGGCGGAGAGAAGCAATGGGGATGGGTTTTCCCAAGCCCTTGGATAGGTTCTAGCAGCAGGACAAGATAAGCACAATAAGCCAGTGGTCTAAAAGATTACAGAATGGTTCCGTCCAAGGCTTAAATTAACATATTGCTGAAATACAGGTAATTACCCCCAAACTATGTATATTAAAGTGTATAGGTTAAATCCTAATTTGGGGTTCCAGGGGAATGAGGTAGCAGCTCTCCCAGTTGACCAAAAGGTACATTCCTGGAGATTTAAAGCAAAAGGCAGTAATTAGTACTTAAAATTAACGATTGTTTATAAATTTACCCTTACATTTCTGTGGGCTGGGATTGGCATATATCTGTGAGGGGAGGGTGTCATAATTTATGTCTATAATATTGGGCCTCTCCCTGAACTCTGTCTGGGATCTGAGGGTATTGTACCACTATCTCTTTCCTACATTACGGAGTAACCATGAGGCCTTTCCCAGCGCTTCATGGGTCTATAACTCGCAATAAGGACACCCAATTACATTGGGAGATATGCTGAATCCGCTCACTGACTTGAAACTCACAAGGTTATCTGTTTACCCCAGCTTCCTCTTAGCTATGTATTGTTCTCTGTTAGCCAGCCCCCATAGCCCAAGCCAAGCTGTGGACTCTGGGCTTAGATGAAAAATTCTCAGGAGAAACTATAGTTAAGCTCTTACATCCATAGCTAATGGATTCTGACCCTTCAAAATAGAAGAGATGGTTTAGAAAACCCTGACAAAATTCATTTCATTTGCCCATGGAAAATGGCTGAACTATTATGTAGCCCTTGGGATCAGACTTGAAATGGAAACTGACCCCCTTCTACTGTGAAAGCTGGGCAACGTTGGCTTCCCTTAGACCCATGGTAGAAACCCGTTTTGCTTTGGGATTGATAGATTTAATCAGGTCAGGCATTTTGCATACAACAGCTGTACAAGCTGGAGTCACTTGATTCGATTTTTGACAATCAATAGTAAGATGCCATGACCCATTTGGTTTTTGTATGAGCCAGATTGGAGAGTTGCATACTGAAATTTCACTCATGAATGATTCCCTGCTGAAGCAATGATTCAATGGTTTTACCAATATGAGGTGAGGCCTAAAAAATTGAAAAAAATTGCCATTCCTAGGAAAATCTGAAATGGCTACTTTGCAAGCAACAGTGGTGGGGCCACAGCAGAAGAGGAGGAGCAATTATCAGCAATTAGGAAGGTGGCAACTCTATGACTTGTGCATAATTTGCCACACCAACACAGCATAGTAATGCCGGAAAAGGATTTAATATCTCTCTGACTGTATCACCAGCCAGCTTTGCATGGAAATCTGAGAGCACCGGGAGAAAATTAGGTGCCTCTATTAGTAAAGAGCCAGAGCAGCCTATCCCGGATTTGTTTGGTCCTCACCCCGTAGATGATAGGATTTAGCACAGGAGGCATCAAGAGGTAAACATTGGCAATGAGAACATGGAAATGCAGGGGCACATTCTGACCAAACCGGAACATGAGAGAGAAGAAGAGACTTGGGATGTAAAAGGCTAAAATGGCACAAAGGTGAGAGATGCAGGTCCCAAAAGTCTTGAGCCGGGCGTCCTTTGTGGGGAGACTGAAGATGGCCCTGAGGATCTGGGTGTAGGACAGGGCAATAAAAATCACATCCAGACCAATCACACAGATTACCACAAAGAGGCCATAGTAACTACTAACACGGGTGTCAGCACAGGCCAGATTCACCACGGCTATGTGTGCGCAGTACGGCTGGGGGATGATGTTGGTTCTACAATATGGCCATTGCCTTACCAGGAAGGGATAGGGCAGTACAACCATGCTGCTTCGCAGCACCACAGCCAGGCCAATCTTGGCCACCACTGGGCTTGTCAGGATGGTGGAATGTCTCAGGGGATCACAGATGGCCACATAGCGATCAAAAGCCATGGCCACAAAGATCCCAGACTCCATCACAGAGAAGCAGTGAAAGAAGTATAATTGGGTGAGGCAGGAACTGAAATCGATCTCTCTGGAATTGAACCAGTATATTGCCAGCATTTTGGGCACAATGGATGTAGATACAACCAGGTCCGTGATGGCCAGCATGCAAAGGAAATAGTACATGGGCCCATGGAGACTCGGCTCCGTCTTCACAGTGAACAGGATGGTGAAGTTCCCCAAGATGGCCGTGATGTACATGGTGCAGAAGGGGATGGAGATCCAGACATGGGCGGATTCCAGGCCAGGAATGCCCAGCAGAATGAAGCTAGAGGGGTTCTTGAAAGCAGTTGTGTTGGAATCTGACATGGAGTAGGAGATAAGGTGTCCAACACTGAGGCAGAACGGTGTCTAGTGCATGTACCATAAGTTCCCCTGACTTCCTGTATGTGACCAGGCTCTAGGGTGATGGTCGCAGTACAAATGCCTGGATGGAGAGTCAATATTCATATGAGACACTACATGCACACCTGGATGCTGTTCTCATGGGTGAAGCAGATTGGTGGCTCTTCACACACTGAAAAATGACATTTTCATTATTTAGATAAATGAATTATGAACAACAGACCCTACTAATGCCAATTCCATATTGTGTGGGGCTCCTTGCATCATTAATTCCTACATGTCATGCTTTGAGAAACCTTAATAGGCACCAGCAGGAAACGTGAGTGTGAACACTGGTTATCCATCATTGTTCCTGTTAAGGCTGAATTCCAACTCTGTCACTCCAAGTGCAGCTATGGGGCTCACAAGGATTTTAAAAAATATTACTTGCCTTAAGGTTTAAGGCTTGTACTAAGCTCCCAAGGTTTCACGTTTTCTCTTACGCTAGCTTGGCAAATGCTGCCACCACCCAAAATCAACCCTCCCCACCCCTTTGATCCCAGGAAGGAGCACTTGTGACTTCCTCCCTGAGGGGTACCATCCAGAGAAGAGCTGAGAAAGAAAACAAAGGAAATTAGCTGTGGCTACCAGCTAATCAAACAACATGCACAAACCTCTTAGGACACCAAACATCCAATCCTGTTCGTAAAAAAGGTAAATGTTATTAAAAGTGAAAAGAAAGAAAATACATCTGGAGCTTAGGCTTTTGCTAGATTTTAAAAGAGCAATTTCAAAAATCAAGCACCCAAAATAGCTTTCTTGAGGGGTCACCTTAAAGGCTATGAGCATACAAAAGCATCTGGGATGAGCACAGAGGAGTCCACAAGCCAGTAAGAAATAAAAGAAATAACCCTAATGGAGTTTAGTTAAACATTCTGATCTACTTACACATTTGGAGTTCAGATAAGTGGTTCTATGCATAATCTGATAATGTATGATCACACCTGGCTTACACTGCCTATAGCATGTCTGCTCCATCCCCCCAGCCCAGAGAACAACAAAGGGAAAGTTTCTTGACCAATTTAAAAAAGTTTTACCTTCCCATTGGCTCTTTTGGTCAGGTGCCCACTTCCTTTACCTGGGGGACTTTTTAACCCTTTACAGGTAAAGCAAGTAAAGAACAGCTACCAAGAGGGATTTTACAGCTAACTGGCTGGCTGGCTGTCCATCAAAGGGAGCAATCCCACCACCCTTTTATTTATCACAGTTCCTTAATGGAATGAAACCCGGGCTAAAAAGTCCATGCTGTAGGGAGATCTGCATTCACCTGCTTGCTCAAAATCTGAGATTTGGGAAAAAAACAAACCAGTGCCAAGAGATGTGCCAGGGGAAATCATCCCAAATAAAACATATCTCAGTGGACGTCGTTGACAGCAGCTCCATAGAAACAAATGCTTGTTCTCAGAAGTGGGCAAAACAAAGGCAACGTTCGGATGACTAAGGAATGGGATGAAGAATAACCTCCTCTGGCTTTGTGCTCAGTTCTGGTTACCCAGTCTCTCTGAAAGACATTGAAAAGTCTGGGACTGTTTTGACTGGAGAAGAGACAAAGAAGGGGGCATATGATAGCGGAGAGCAAAATGAAGAATGAACTGATGACATTCAAATGGACAAACAGGGAAGAGTCCCCGACCAGTAATATCTATAGACCCTTATTACTTCATATGGGCTAGTTCTCCAAAGCTGAGGCAAACTATCAGCAGAACTGATTGGGAGGAAAAATGTAGACAAAACAACAGGATGGAAAGTTGGGAGTTCTTTCAGAAGAGTTGATTAGATATTCAAAAAGTCACGATGCCAGTCAAGAAAATAGAGAACTTTGGACAAAGCCCAGTTCAGTGGCAAAGTGAAGGCAGGAGATGAGAGGGGAGATCAAAGTAGAGCATATGGGGAAATGGGAAATAGACAGAAAACAATACAAATTGGAAGTTATGAAAATTGATAAGGGATGTTAAAAACACAAGGGAAAAATCCATGCTAGGCAGTGTTCAGGATCACAAAAAGGAGGTTATTGAGTATATAAAGAACCAAAGAAATCCTAGAAAAAGTTTTAGAGTGATTCCTAGAGGGAGAAAGGAAACTTGTTAATCTTGCAGACAAAGGAGATGTGTTCAAAAATATTTTTGTTCTGCATTTGTAAAGAAGCAGCATGAGGTGCTCATATCACCTAAGGTTATGAAACACTCTCCAGGCCATTAGCTGTCCAGGAAGATGTTAAAGAACATGTGTAATAGAACCTTACAATTACAAATACCAGAGTTACAAACTGACTGATGCACCATGCATCTCATTTGGAACCAGAAGTACACAGTCAATCAGCACCAGACCTCCCAAAAAATATTATGGCATGCAGAGACCTTCCAAAGGATTTAAGGGTCACTGTGGGCAACAAACTCATTGAGAGCTCCCAGTGCAATGCTGCAGCCAATAGGGCTGTTGCGATCCTTGGCTGCATAAGCAGGGGAGTGGTGAGTTGGAGCAGGGGAAGGATTTTACCTCTGCACATGGCATGGGTGAAATTGATTGCGTCCAGTCCCAGGGTCCATATTTCAAAAGGGATGTTGAAAAATTGGAGAGGGGCCCCAAAAAAGCCAAAAAAATTATTGGAGGCTGGAGAAAATGCCTGTCAGTGAAAGACTTAAAGAGCTTCATTTATTCACATTCAATTGTAATAATGGGCTCTGTAATCTAGCAGAGAAAGGCAGCGCAAGAACCAGTGGCTGGAAGCTGGGGTGATTAACCGCTGGAAGAAACTGTGACGGGAATTGGTGGATTCTCCAACTCCCCATGTCTGCAGATCCAGACTGGTCCCTTTTCTAGAAGATCTGCTTGAGGGATTCTCTACACTTAGAATGCTACAGTGGCACTGCCATAGCGATTCAGTGTAGAGTCTAACACTAATGGCTGGGGTTCTCCCATCAGTGTATGTAATCCACTTCTCTGAGAAATGATAGCTAGATTGAGGGAAGAATTCTTCCGTTGAGATCATGGTGTCTACATAGGGATTAGACTTATATAACTACATCTCTCAGGGTATGTCTACACTACGGGATTATTCCAATTTTACAGAAACCAATATTTGGAAACAGGTTGTATAAAGTCGAGTGCACACGGCCACACTAAGCACATTAATTCGGCGGTGTGTGTCCATGTACCGAGGCTAACGTTAACTTCCGGAGCGTTGCACTGTGGGTAGCTATCCCGTAGCTATCCCATAGTTCCCGCATTCTCGCCCGCCCATTGGAATTCTGCGTTGAGATCCCAATGCATGATGGGGCCAAAAATGTATCACGGGTGGTTATGGCTAAATGTCGTCAGTCAATCCTCCTTCCGTGAAAGCAACGGCAGACAATCATTTCGCGCCCTTTTCCCTGGATTGCCCGGGCAGACGCCATAGCATGGCAACCATGTAGCTTGTTCAGCCTTTTTTCACTGTCACCGTATGTCTACTGGATGCTGCTGCTGACAGACGCGGTACTGCAGTGCTACACAGCAGCATCCCCTTGCCTTTGCAAGTTAGCAAAAATGGTTACGAGCCCTACTGCACCGCCTGCTGCTTTGCAAGTTGACAAAGACGGTTACCAGTCATACTGTACCGTCTGCTGCTGTCATGGGTGCTCCTGGCCGGCCTTGGTGAGGTCAGCCGGGGGCGCATGGACAAAAATGGGAATGACTCCCCAGGTCATTCTCTTCTTTAAGTTTTGTCTAATGGAGAGTCAGTCCTGCCTAGAATATCAGGCAAGCCTACTAAAGAACCAGAGAGGCAAACAGCTACTCTGGGTGAGAGCCCCAGACATCCCGCAGAAATGATGAGCTGCATGCCATTTTAGGGGGTGCCCCTGCAACAACCCCACCCGTTGGTTCCCTCCTCCCCCACCCCTCCTGGGCTACCGTGGCAGTTATCCCCCCACTTGTGTGATGAAGTAATAAAGAATGCAGGAATAACACCACTGACTTTATTGCCTCTGCAAGCAGAGATCAAAGGGGGGAGGGGAGGGCGGTTGTTTTACAGCGAAGCAGAGTGAACCACCATTCTGCACTTGCTCAGCCTATAGCTGAAAATGGGAATCTGTGACAAGCACTAGGATAGAAGCACAGGCGGGACTGAATCTCCATTTGTGTGTGATTGACACTGGTAAAATACAAAATGTCCCAGGATATGTATGTTGGGGGACAGTTCTAAACGGCAGCTTAATTTTTTTATTTGCATCAAAATGTAGAGGTCTAAGTATGTGATTGTGAGCCCTGGTAGTAAGGGGTAGGCGCAACGCGCGGTGCTGCTGACTGGAGAGAGCAGCCTGAGGCAGAAGCCTCCAGCTGCCATGATATTCCAGGTAGGACTGAATCTCTGGATCTGCAGACATGGGGAGTTGGAGAATCCACCACTTTCTATCGCAGTTACTTTATATCGAAGAAAAGGTCTTTGTTGTGTGGACGGGTGCAGGGTTAATTATATTTAACACTGCTAAATTCGAGGTAAACTCATAGTGTAGACCTGGCCTCAGAGGTTGGATTTTTTTCTGCTACTTCAAAAAAAGTCAAATGCAATGTTAGATTGTATTAGCAGAGGGATAGCGTGCAAGTCACAGTAGGAATTAGTACGTAGATTACCTGGAGGGGATCCAGAGGCCAGTGACAAAGATGATGAAAGGGAGGAAATACAAGCCATATGAACAAAGGCTGAAGGAACCCGGCATGTTTAGTTTAAAAAAAGATGAGATTAAGCGGGGGTCATAATAGCAGTCTTCAATAGTTGGAAGGCTGCCATAAAAAGCTGGAGGAAAGTTGCCATATCTTGCTGCAGAGGGCAGGAGAAGAGGCAATGGGTTCAAACTACGGAACAGCAGATTTAGATGAAATATCAGGAAAAAAACTTCCTAACTGTAAGAATAGGAGAACAATTGAACAGACGCCTCTGGAGGTTGTGGAAGTTCCTTCGCTGGAGGTGTTCTAAAGGAGAAGGGAAAGTCAGGGAAAGTCATCTGTCTGGGGTGGTTTAGTCATCATGGCAGGCGGTTAGACTAGATGACCCTTGTGGTCCCTTCTCATCCTAGGGCTCTATGATTTTACAATGTCATCTCCTAGTGAGGAGCAGGACTTAGTCAAACAGAAGTCATGGAGATCAATACAGGGGTAACTGGGTGAAATGTAATAGCCTGTGTTATACAGCAGGACAGACTGGATGATAAAATCATGCCTTCTGACCTTGAACCCTATGAATCTATCAATAAAGAAAATGGATCAGACAATAATGTTTACTGTGTTTTATAACCCGAACAAGGGAACATTCAATTACATTGAAAGTCTGAACATATAACAGCGAGAAAAAAAATTGTTAACAGAATCCATATTTAGCCTGTGGAACTCATTGCCACTGACATTATTGGATAAAAGTGTTTAGCTGAATAGGATTCACAAATGGGAAACTTTTGGGAAAGGGGGAGCCTATGCTGGAAGGATGCGCTCCACCTGAACCAAAATGAAACCAGATTGCTAGCACTTATAAAGATCATAGAGCAGTTTTTAAACTAATAACTGCAGAAAAACCAACAGCTGCAGAGGAACATGTGGTTCGGAGAAAGACAGCCTTAAGGGAAGGATCTATTAATAGAGATTCTCTAAGTCCTAGTGAGAACGAGAGGATGGAAAATGATAAAATATAAGCAGGATCTCATGAGAAACAATCAAATGAAAAAGTGTCCCATTCAATTACATCCTGTAATGACAGACAGCTAAAAGGACTAAGATTTTAAAGTGCTTATATACCAATGCTAAAATTCTAAATAATAAAATGAGCAAACTAGAGTACCTCGTATCAAATTAGGATATTGATATAAAAGGCATCACAGAAACATGGTGGAATGAGAATAATCAATGGGACACAGTAATACCAGGGTACCAAATATATCGGAAGGACAGAAGAGGTCGTGCTGGTGGGGAAGTGGCACTAGATGTGAAAGAAAGTGTAGAATCAAATGAATTAAAAATCTTAAGTGAATCCACATGTTCTATAGAATCTCTATGGATAGAAATTCCATGAAAAATTATAAGAATATGGCTGTAGGAATATATAACCAGCCACCTGACTAGGATTGTGATCATGACTGTGAAATTTCAGGGAGATTAAACAGGCTACTCAAATTAAAACAAACAAACAAACAAAAAACTAATTAATAATGGGTTATTTCAATAATCTCCATATTGACTGGGTACATGTCACCTGAGAACATGTTGCAGAGAAAAAGTTTCTTGACACCTTAAAGCAGGGGTCCCTAACCCCCGGGCCTGTTAGGAACCGGGCCACGAACCGACCCCTAGCACATCAAGCGGCCTGTCTCCGGCGGGGCCCCTGAGCCCCACCCCGCTCAGAGCCGCGTGGTGAGGGGGCAGGGCTGTGAGCTCCGGGCTGAGCTCAGCTGCCTCCTCTCGGCGTGGAGCTCACAGCCCCGCCCCCTCCCCACGCGGATCTGAGCGGGACGGAGCTCAGGCCCCGCCGGAGACACACTGCAGCTGTCGGGCGAGGCACTGAGGTTCCGGGTGAGGAGGGAGCCGGGGGTAAGAGGCCAGGGCCGGGGGGGTTGGCTAAGGGGCAGGGAGTCCTGGGGACAGTCAGGGCACAGAGAGGGGGCGGAGGTTGGGGTGGCGGTCAGGGGGCAGGGAATGGGGGGGTTGGATTGTGGGTGTTCCGGGGGGGGTCTGTCAGGACTCAGCGGGGGGAGGGGATAGGGGTTGGGGCAGTCAGGGGACAGGGAGCAAGGGTGGGGTCCCAGGGTGGTGGGGTCTCTGGGGGATGGTGAGGGGACAAGGAGCAGGATGGGTCGGGGATTCTGAGGGGGGCGGGCAGTCGGGGGGACAGGAAGTGGGTGGGGGTCAGATAGGGGGCAGGGCTCCCACTAATTCTGCATTATGGTCAGTTGTATAATTATTTCATTATATATTACAATAATAATAGAAATAAAAGTACAAAAATAAATGTAATGCGCTTGAATCGTCCCAAAACCATCCCACAGGTCCGCGGACATTTTTTTTTCTACGAAACCAGTCCCTGGTGCCAAAAAGGTTGGGGACCGCTGCCTTAAAGGACTGCTTCCTGCAGCAGCTATTCTTGGAAAATACAAGAAGAGAGGCAATGCTTTGTGTAGTGATAGGTGGAGCAGAGGATCTGGTCCAAGAAAGCCTTCAATTTTGGAAAGGGGAACTACACAAAAATGAGGAGGTTAATTAAACAGAAATTAAAGTGGACAGAGCCAAAAGTGAAATCCCTGCAAGCTGTGTGGAGACTTTTTAAAGATACCATAATAGAGGCACAACTTGAATGTATACCCAAAATTAAAAAACATAAAACAAGAACCAAAAATGTGCCACAGTGGCTAAACAACAAAGTAAAGAAAGCAGTGAGAGGCAAAAGGGCATTGTTTAAACAGTGGAAGTTAAATACTGTTGAAGAGAACAGAAAGGAGAATAAACTCTCTGGCAAATGAAGTGTAAATATATAACTAGAAAGGCCAAAAAATAATTTGAAGAACAACTACCCAAAGACTCAAAAACTAGGAGCAAAATGTTTTTTTAAGTACATCAGAAGCAGGAAGCCTGCTAAACAACCAGTGGGGCCACTGGACAATTGAGATGAAAAAGGGTCACTTACGGACAATAGGGCCATTGTGGAGAAACTAAATGAATTCTTTGCATTGGTCTTCACGACTGAGGATGTGAGGTAGATTCCCAAACCTGAGCCATTCTTTTTAGGTTACAAATCTGAGGAATTGTCCCAGATTGAGGTGTCATTAGAGGAAGTTTTGGAACAAATTTATAAATTAAAAAAGTAATAAGTCACCAGGACCAGATGGGATTCACCCAAGAGTTCTAAAGGAACCCAAATGTGAAATTGCACGACTATTAACTGTAGTCTGTAACGTCTCATTTAAATCAGCTTCTGTTCCACATGACTGGAGGATAGCTAATGTGATGCCAATTTTTTAAAAAGGGCTCTAAAGGTGACCCCGGCAATTAGAGGGCAGTAAATCTGACTTCATTACCGGGCAAACTGATTGAAACTATAGTAAAGAACAATATTGTCAGACATGTAGATATACATAATTTGTTTGGAAAGAGTCAACATGTGTTTTGTAATGGGAAATCACGGATCTGGTGGAAATAGGGTACTTAGATTTTCAGAAAGCTTTTGACAAGGTCCTTCACCAAAGGTGCTTAAGCAAATTAAACTGTCATGGGATAAGAGGGAAGGTCCTCTCATGGATTGGTAACTAGCTAAAAGATAGGAAACAAAGGATAGTATAAATGGTCAGTTTTTATAATGGAGAGAGGTAAATACCAATGTTCCCTGGTAGCAAAAATGATTAGGGGTATGGAAGCGCTTCTCTGTGATCAGAGATTAAAAAGACTGGGACTTTTCAGCTTGGAAAATAGATGACTAAGAGAGGATATGCCTGAGGTCTGTAAAATCATGACTGGTGTAGAGAAAGTACATAAGGAAGTGCTATTCACCCCTTCTTATAACACAAGAATTTAGGGTGACCAAATGAAATTAACAGGCAGCAGGTATAAAACAAATAAAAGTAAGTATTTTTAACACAACACACAGTCAGCCTGTGGAACTCCTTGCCAGAAAATGTTTTGAAGGTCAAGATTATAATAGATTTCAAAAAAGAACTAGATAAATTCATGGAGGATAGGTCCATCAATGGCTATTAGCCAGGATGGGGAGGGAAGGTGTTCCTAGTCTCTGTTTGTGAGAGCCTGGGAAGAAGCAACAGGGAATTTATCATTTCATGATTTCCTGTTCTGTTCATTCACACTGGGGCATCTGATACTGGCCACTGTTAGAAGAGAGGATACTAGGCTAGATGGACCTGTGGTCTGGCCCAGTATGGGTATTATTATATTCTTATTTTCTTATGGATTGGCCATTGTAGGTGGTGATGGTGGCACTACTTTTAGTTAAGGCAGTCTGGTACGTTCAATTTCAAGACCTTATTTTCAGTTGGTTATAAGTTTGCCAAACTGTCACTGTTTGCACTGAAAATAATTCCATACTGGGTTTCTGCTTCTGGCTGACTTGTTTTTTGAAAGTTTCAGGCATTACAATTCTTCAGACTTCATTAATGAAGCTAGAAAAAAATATGTTTTGCCCATGTTGAAAATTGTAGAATTGTTCCAGTGAGGAGTGCTATCACCTCTATGTGTTCCAGCAAATTAAAGTCAGGTAACAGCTCCCCTCCCCCTCACTCGTTAACAGCCAAGCCCTGAAATCCAAAAGGATGAGGTGACACTCTCTGTATATTAACACACATCTGGCTCCTGAGGTCTTTTCTCAGTTCTAACTCCAAGGAGACTTTTTCCTCAGTGAGGCCTGAGGAAACTATGGGCCATAGCCTCCGAATTTGGCCTTGCATTGGACATCTACTAACACCTTTCATACTGAAGGATCCACTGTGTCACTGAAATACAGACACATTGGGGCTGGAGGTCATCAGCTTGGCATGGAGGGGGCAGCAAAGTGGGACAATTTGGCCGGTGATACTGCAGCAAACTCACCACCTGTCTCCAGAGACCTGGGATGTTTAATACCTCTGCACAGCGGAAAGGATCACAGACCTAATCTCTATCCCATCATGGGTTTGTCGGACAGGTGAGCTCTTCAGCAAGAGATGGGTACCTGTTAATGATGAGATGGAAGTGTCTTCCCTGGGAATCCCCCTCAGGTAGCCAGATCCCCCACCTCTGTTACTCCAGCATCTGCAGCAGCATCCCACGCCGAGAGCTGACACAGAGATGTGCACTATTAATAATATAGCTCTGTGCAATCCCAGTGTGGTTCACTCAGCCTCTAGGGGAGCCTCTGGAGACCAACCTTTCTGGGCTTTTGTATCCTTTATCCAGCTTTAGGAGTAAACAGTAATTAAGGGACCTTCCCAAAGGGAGATGAGAACTCCTGGTCTCTGTGCTGAGTCAGAGAGGAATTGGCTGCTCTGTGCACTTGTGTATATTGAAAAATTATAGTTGATGATTAAGAAAACTAGCGATAATGCTTAGATTTGCATAGCGCCTGACACCCTGTAAATGCCAAGGTGGGATGTGTTGTAGTAGACAGAGATATCGAGAGATAAATGACTGATGGGAGACCTGAGCACTTTTTGCAGGTATGTGGGGATGTCGCTAATGGATCACTGATCTTTAATTTTCATCTGTGAGTATCATCATAACATGTAGCACCTTTTATTAAAGATTCTTCAAATTACTGAGCAGAGGAAAGTCACTATGAACAGATCTCCATCATACAGATAGGTAAACTGAGGCACAGGGAGATGTAAATTGGGAAAGGTCACACAGAAAATGACGGACAGAATGAATCATATAATCATTGAATTTCAGGTTTGGAAGGGACCTTAGGAGGTATCTAGTCCAACCCCCTGCTCAAAGCAGGACAAATGCCCAACTAAATCAGCCCAGCCAGGGCTTTGTCAAGCCGGGCCTTAAAAACCTCTAAGGAAGAAGATTCCACCACCTCCCTAGGTAACCCATTGCAGTGCTTCACCACCCTCCTAGTGCAAATTTTTTCCTAATATCCAACCTAAAACTCCCCCACTGCAACTTTAGACCATTACTCCATGTTCTGTCATCTGCTACCACTGAGAACAGTCTAGATCCATCCTCTTTGGAACCGCCTTTCATGTAGTTGAAACCAGCTATCAAATCCCCCCTCATTCTTCTCTTCTGCATACTAAACAATCCCAGTTCCCTCAGCCTCTCCTCATAAAACATGTGCTCCAGCCCCCTAGTCATTTTTGTTGCCCTCCGCTGGACTCTTTCCAATTTTTCCACATCCTGCTTGTAATGTGGGGCCCAAAACTGGACACAGTACTCCAGAAGAGGCCTCACCAATGTCGAATAGAGGGGAATGATCACGTCCCTCGATCTGCTGGCAATGCTCCTACTTATACAGCCCAAAATGCCATTAACCTTCTTGGCAGCAAGGGCACACTGCTGACTCCAGGGCTGGCTCCAGGCAACACCTGACCAAGCACATGCTTGGGGCGGTACCTTGGGGCGGGGTGGCGCTTGTTATTTATTTATTTATTTTGGTTAGTTGGGGCAGCGCTGAAGGGTTTTTTTGTTTTGTTTTGGCGGCGCGGCGCTCGGGGGTGTGGGGCTTCGGGAGGCGCAGCGCTCAGGGGTGCGGGGGCTTCGGGTGGCGCAGAGCTCGGAGGGGGGCTGGGGGCTTTGGATGGTGCGGCGCTGGGGGGCCAGGGTCTTCGGGTGGCGCAGCGCTGGGGAGGGCGGGGGCTTTGGGCAGCGTGGTGCTGGGCAGGCAGGGGCTTGCATGGCACAGCACTCGGGGGCGGGGGCGGGGGCTTCAGGTGGCACACCACTGGTGGGGCGGGGCTTCGGGTGGCGCGGCACTGGTGGGGCGGGGGCTTGTGTGGCGCTTGGGGTGGGGCTTCGGGCGGCGTGGGGCTTGGCAGGGGGCGGGGGGTTCAGCGGCGCAGTGCTGTGCGGGGTTCGATGGCACTCGGGGGGGTTCGGTGGCACGGCACTTGCAGGGGGGGTACGGCGGGGCGGCGCTCTTCTTTTTGCTTGGGGTAACCCCTAAGTCCTTTTGTGCAGAGCTGCTTCCTAGCCATTTGGTCCCTAGTCTGTAGCAGTGAATGGGATTCCTCCATCCTAACTGCAGGACTCTGCACTTGTCCTTGTTTATCCTCATTAGATTTCTTTTGGTCCAATCCCCTAATTTGTCTAGGTCCCTCTATATCCTATCCCTACCCTCCAGCATATCTACCACTCCTCCCACTTTAGTGTCATCTGCAAACTTGCTGAGGGTGCAGTCCATGCCATCCTCTAGATCAGGGGTCCCCGACACGGTGCCTGCGGGCACCATGGCACCCGGGGGGGGGCATCTAAATGCACCCGCCTCCTGGATGGTGGTCAAACATCCGCCAAAATGATGCCAAATTTCTGCTGCATTTTGGCGGCGACGCCTCTCGATGACGCCGCTTACCGTCGACAAGCGATGTCATCGAGAGGCATTGCCGCCGAAATGCCGCCGAAATTCGGCAGCATTTCGGCAGATGCTCCACTGCCACCATGGTCCATCTTCTGGCGCCCGCCAGACAAAAAGGTTGGGTACCACTGCTCCAGATTAATGAAGATATTGAACAAAACAGGACCCAGTACCGACCCTTGCAGCACTCCGTTTTATACCGGCTGCCAACTACACACGGAGCCAATGATCACTACACGTTGAGCCCAATAATCTGGCCAATTTTCTATCCACCTTATATTCCCTCCATCCAGCTCATACTACTTTGACTTGCCAGCAAGAATACTGTGGGAGACCATATCAAAAGCTTTGCTAAAGTCAAGGAATAACACATCCACTGCTTTCCCCGCATCCACAGACCCAGTTATCTCCTCATATTTCCAGTGGTGATGGAATTATGATAAGTTTTGTACTAAGTATGCCTTGTGAGGTATCATTCTAAAAGTCTTGAGCTGCTGACTATTAAGAGCTCATTGCTATCATTGTATGTGGCATTATGAAATCTTGCTATGTGTGAGTTATTAAATTATGGTATAATTTAAGCATAAGGCTTGAAACACGCAAAAGCAGCCATTTGGGTACAACAATAGAGTAGCCAGACAGTGTTAATTTCTGTCATCTACATCTATCCAGGGAAGAATCCACTGATACAGGGACTCTCTATAAGGAAGCCTCCTCAGAGGAAGCATGGATACAATGGAAAATGTTTGGCCCATGTGAGTGGACCATCCACGTCACATGCACAGACTTTCCAGCAAGCTGGAAGAAACTTTAAACGATGAGGAGTGACATCATCATTTGTCTTCGCTTCCCCACAGCTCAACACCTGAAAGAACTTCTGGAAAACAAAGGACTTTGAACAGAGGAGGGGAACAAGAATCTGTAAACCTGTTTGTATCATCAGTCAGGATGAGAGATTGATAATCCCAATCTTAGCAAACGTGTTCGTTTTAGATTTCTAGGCTTTTATTCTATTTAAATTTAATCACCCTTCCCTGGGTTCAGCTCTGGCGTCTGCAGTCTTAAGTTCAACAGAGTCATCTCAGTTTGTTTTAGATCCAGAGCCCATAGGAATACAGCAAACCACAAGCACATAACACATACAATTACAAGAACATTTCTCTTTTAGTAATTTCATCAAAGTTACCAATACAGTAAGAACATAAGAACGGCCATACGGGGTCAGACCAAAGGTCCTTCCAGCCCAGTGCCCTGTCTGCTGACAGTGGCCAATGCCAGGTGCCCCAAAGGGAGTGAACCTAACAGGTAATGATAAAGTGATCTCTCTCCTGCCATCCATCCCAAGCCTCTGACAAACAGAGACTAGAGACACCAATTCTTACCCATCCTGGCTAATAGCCATTTATGGATTTAACCTCCATGAATTTACCCAATTCTCTTTTAAACACTGTTATAGTCCTAGCCTTCACAACCTCCTCAGGCAAGGAGTTCCACAGGTTCACTGTGCGCTGCGTGAAGAAGAACTTCCACTTATTTGTTTTAAACCTTCTGCTCATTAATTTAATTTGATGGTCCCTAGTACTTATATTATTGGAACAAGTAAATAACTTTTCCTTATTCACTTTCTCCACACCACTCATGATTTTATATACCTCTATCATATCCCCTCTTAGTCTTCTCTTTTCCAGGCTGAAAAGTCCTAGCCTCTTTAATCTCTTTCTTCATATGGGACCCATTCCAAACCGCTAATCATTTTAGTTGCCCCTTTCTGAACCTTTTCTAGTTCCAGTATATCTTTTTTGAGATGAGGAGACCACATCTGTACACAGTATTCGAGATGTGGGCGTATCATGGATTTATATAAGGGCAATAAGATATTCTCCGTCTTATTATCTATCCCCTTTTTAATGATTCCTAACATCCTGTTTGCTTTTTTGACCACCTCTACACACTGCGTGGACGTCTTCAGAGAACTATACACGATGACTCCAAGATCTTTTTCCTGATTCGTTGTAGCTAAATTAGCCCCCATCATATTGTATGTATAGTTGGGGTTATTTTTTCCAATGTGCATTACTTTACATTTATCCACATTAAATTTCATTTGCCATTTTGTTGCCCAATCACTTAATTTTGTGAGATCTTTTTGAAGTTCTTCACAGTCTGCTTTGGTCTTAACTATCTTGAGCAGTTTAGTATTGTCCGCAAAGTTTGTCACCTTAATGTTTACCCCTTTCTCCAGATCATTTATGAATAAGTTGAATCGGATTGGTCCTAGGACTGACCCTTGGGGAACACCACTAGTTACCCCTCTCCATTCTGAGAATTTACCATTAATTCCTACTCTTTGTTCCCTGTCTTTTAACCAGTTCTCAATTCATGAAAGAATCTTCCCTCTTACCCCATGACAACTTAATTTATGTAAGAGCCTTTGGTGAGGGTCCTTGTCAAAGGCTCATGTCAAATCATGAAAGTAACAGCATATATAATTCCAAAGACGTATCTGTACCATTGACTGTTACTATAGACATTCTTACCTCCTCCTAGGTGGTGTTAGAGTGTGTTGGACCTCTCATAGTCTCTTGGTCCTCACATGGATTGATTGTTAATACGGGTTCCTGCTGGAGTCTCCCAAAGGGAGCTCAATTTGCTATTCTTGGGCACCCCTTTTTATGCACTGACTTTGACTATATCTACTTAGAGGATTGGGCCAAAAGAAATATGATGAGGTTCAACAAGGACAAGTGCAGAGTCCTGCACTTAGAATGGAAGAATCCCATGCACTGCTACAGACTAGGGACCGAATGGCTGGGCAGCAGTTCTGCAGAAAAGGACCTAGGGGTTACGGTGGACGAAAAGCTGAATATGAGTCAACAGTGAGCCCTTGTTGCCAAGAAGGCTAATGGCATTTTGGGTTGTATAAGTAGGGGCATTGCCAGCAGATCGAGGGACGTGATCATTCCCCTCTATTCAGCACTGATGAGGCCTCATTTGGAGTACTGTGTTCAGTTTTGGGCCTCACACTACAAGAAGGATGTGGATAAATTGGAGAGAGTCCAGCAGAGGGCAACAAAAATGATTAGGGGGCTGGAGCACATGACTTATGAGGAGAGGCTGAGGGATCTGGGGCTATTTAGTCTGCAGAAGAGAAGAATGAGGGGGGATTTGATAGCTGCTTTCAACTACCTGAAAGGGGGTTCCAAAGAGGATGGATCTAGACTGTTCTCAGTGGTAGAAGATGACAGAACAAGGAGTAATGGTCTCAAGTTGCAGAGGGGGAGGTTTAGGTTGGATATTAGGAAAAACTTTTTCACTAGTAGGGTGGTGAAGAACTGGAATGGGTTACCTAGGGAAGTGGTGGAATCTCCTTCCTTAGAGGTTTTTAAGGTCAGGCTTGACAAAGCCCTGGCTGGGATGATTTAGTTGGGGTTGGTCCTGCTTTGAGCAGGGGGTTGGACTAGATACCTCCTGAGGTCCCTTCCAACCCTGAGATTCTATGATTCTATGATTCTACTTCTGTGCATGTACGTGCTGTTATTGTCCCCCTCTTTCTTCTTGGTCATCCCCTTGCAGTCACGAGGGACTCCAGATTCTACAGGCTGCGTAGGGTGATGTGCCACCTTCGCCTTGTGGGTCAGGCACGTGTTATGAAAACATTTCATTGTTCCAGCAATTTTATGTTTAATTTTAACCTTATCTGAATTTGCTTTCGCAAAGTCACCAGAATCTTAGGGCATTAGGTCATTCCTGGGCCATTTCCTGAATATAAGGCCTAAAATAGTTCAGCTAGATCTTGCTGGTTTTAGCCTACAGTTTCCTTGTTTTTCAGCTTGTCTGATTTCTCACCTAGTTCCTTTAAATATTACTCATCCTTATATTTTGCTTAATCTTATACTTTTATAATTCTTTAAACGAATTTCTTTAAGTCAATTTTGATTAACATAGAGTAAGTACACCGAGTATAACGTATTGATTAATCATAACACCACACAATAAATGAATACTAAACTAAAATTACTGGCTACGCTGAGGGAGAGTTATCTGATTATCAAATGATGATTAGATAATAAGTGCTCTGTCACATACATATACCAACATACAGCAATGGTTAATGCGAAAATCAACAATTAATTAATAATCAAATTGTATATATAACTTAAAATTTATGCCTAAAGATTATATGAAACTTAATTTTATCCACGTGTCATTAATTGACATTATTACTAGGGTTTAGCTCCTTCTTTTGGGACTCTTTCAATTGCTGAAGTAATTACTCCTCTGCACTGTGGTACGTGACTGTAATCATAGGGTGCTTCTGGAATTGGATGTGGACTCATGCTCTGTATTTCTTCATAAATCTCAATCTCTTTGCACCCTTCTCTCCCATTGTGCCTGGCTGGTGCTGGTGTTGTGACAGTTCACCACATAGATAAGGGAATAAAAAGTATATGTGATAAGGGGTTGGCCCGTCACACGTATTATTTTAATTTTTCCTCCCATATAACAGAAGGCAATGATGGTGCACATCCTAAGGGTACTATGGCAAATAATCCATCCTTTCCATCCAATTCCCATTCCTTTAGGTGTACTGTCCTGTGAATTATCATGGTCTAAAATTTTGATTATTGCTTGTTTTGCTTTATCCATGGCATTGCTAATTTCATTTAAATATTAATTTCTTTTTTCTAATAATTGTTTCAGCGGTAATGTTAGTGGTGATATATAGTTGTGAAAGATCAGAGTGCTTTGCCTGATCAAATTCTGATAGCCAGGGTTACTAAGAATAACAGTTTTATTTTCAGAGGGGTAGCCGTGTTAGTCTGGATCTGTAAAAGCAGCAAAGAGTCCTTATAGACTAACAGACGTATTGGAGCATGAACTTTCATGGGTGAATACCCACTTTTCAAAAGTGAGTATTGGAGGTATTGTTGTATGACCAATTGTTGTGCGTACCTGTGATTTTAAACAAAAATTTGGATTAATGAACATACATCTACGTTGACCATGATAAAATTCTTTATGATTGGTTACCACATAATACTGTTTGTTGTTGTTGTTGTTGTTGTTGTTGTTGTTTTTCTGCATAGGCCATTTGTTCCATTACAGATCTCCATTTAGTTGGTTGTACTGGGCATGATGCTTACGTCGCATTGTTGGTACCTTTTCAGCAGACCACGTAGTGGAGTTATTACTTCAAACACATTGCATCTAGAGATCCATTGATGCCTTTTTTGAGAGCAACAAGTTATCTGTGGTACTTTCCATGTTTGGGTATCGTAGTGATACACTATTAGCAGAAGTACTTGCATTTGTTCATTGTAAATATTTTCTAGATGGCTTATGGGTTGTACAGTAGCCAATTGATCAAAAAACAGCCTTATCTGGGTTGAACACAATGATAATGGTAATAATATATTGAACAAAATGTATAAGGATTATGACATGTCACAGGGTGTTCTTAAACACACCATGATTCGGATGTGAGGTCACAAGCCCTAGGTTTCTGATTGCCCCAAATGACATTTTTTATTACATTCCATTTGGCATTCAACTTTTTCTTCTCCATACCCTTGAATATACTGTGGACAATACCAATTTATAATTTGCTGGTTTTTAATCAATTTTGGTACCATTTTCATTCTAAAAATTGAAAGCAACTAAGTTTTCCTCCAATATAATGAATTTTGTCCTGATCATTATTGTAGTTTACCAATTGATTAATCTTCTCTTGGATTTTATTAAATAATCTAGTGATTTTATGCATATTATACACTGTCAATTGTTTCTCAGTTGATAATCCATAAATCCCTTTCAATATTGGATCAACTACGTGATTAACTTCTTCCTGAAGTACATAATATGCTTTTTGTTTTTTCAACATTCTCCTTATTTCAAATTGACGTTTTTGTACAACATAACCTTGTAATACTGCTTATGATTTCTGATTGATTTGGTGTTTGTGTTTTCTTCTAGGAGCATGCAGATTATTGTGTTCTTTTAGATCCAAATTAGCTATATCGTGCACTCATTGTTGATAAGCAGTAACCTTATCCACACGGTGTACTGAGGAAAAAAACAAATGCCACCTTGGTGTCCCTGCAGTAATTGAACTTGCTTATTTGCCAATAAGATAGATTTAACACAACAGGGATATGCATGAATTATGCCTGATTGATTAACACCCCTGGCACTGGTGTGGCAGTCAGACCACTAATAGGTCCTTCCTGTAATTTTGGATATTTTACTGAATTTTGAGGTTCACGGTCCCTTTTAACTCTTATTGCCTGTACCTTCACCTTGAAGTATTTGTTAAAAACTCTAGTTCCATCCAAACTTTAATTTCGATACAGGTCTTATACTCTCTCTCACCTTCCTGTTTTAAATCATGAATAGCCATTGTTCCACCTTTTACTGAGCTTCGACATCTGGTTCTATTTTCCCATAATCCATATGGAATTCCATGACTGGCTGGAAAAGAGTGAGTTTCTCCTGAGATATATGTTTTACATTCTCCCCCACTAGATTTCTTCAGTAAGGGAAAGAGTTTGTTTTTCCAATCTACATAAGACTTTTGGTTATTTCTCAATGTTACATATAATACTAGTCTATACGAACCCAACATATGATTTTGTATCTTACATTTATTTCACTCAGAGAGTGCTGAAGCACTGGAATGGGTTACCTAGGGAGAGGGTGGTGTCTCCATCCTTCGAGGTTTTTAAGGCCCAGCTTGACAAAGCCTTTGCTGGGATGATTTAGTTGGTGTTGGTCCTGCTTTGAGCACGGGGTTGGACTAGATGCCTCCTGAGGTCTCTTCCAACCCTAATATTCTATGATTCTATGATTGTTACAATTGTATCATTAGTCCATGTAGTTAACAGTGTTCTGTCCAAAATTTTAGATCTGAATTGTCCTTCGTCTGCTTGACTATCCTAGCTTCAGTAAAGGCACGATCCTTTTTCCAATCTACATAAGGCTATTGTTTATTTTCTTCTATATCATATGCAAGAACAATATGTTTCCCTACTTTTCCTTTGACTTGTTGATAAAACCTATGATGAGGCATTTGGCTACGTAATGTTTTTGGGCAACAGTATGTTTCTGTGGGTTTTTCCACAATACAAGTTTTTGTTTATCATTTAATGTTACATGTAACCCTAGTCTATACAAATCTGACATAAAATTCTGTACCTTACACATTGTTACAGTTGTATCATTAAACCATGTGGTAAACAGTGTTCTGTCTCAAATTTTAGCTATGAATTGTTCTTAGTCTGGTGGGTAATTCCATTTAAAGAAAATCTCAGTTAACAGGCCTGGTGTTTTAAATGACTCTTGGCCTGGTTTTACTCTTTCTTGTACCCAAGTCACTGTTATCTGTGAATTTTTAGCCTTAATAGGCAAGTCTGAGTTTAGTCCCACCATAACATTTTGCTCCACTGCAATCATTTGTGTCTCTGATGGAGAACCTGCCTGTGACTCAGTTTGAACGGCAGCATTCACGTAGAAGTATAGGATTACTGTTGGTGCGAGTGGCATTTTTATTGTGTCTGTCACTGAGCTCTTTCATGTTGGCTTTCTTGCGCAATTATCATAGTTAGTTCTGGTGCCTGTGGAGAAATATCTCCCTTGCGATACTGCTTTAGCTGATTCACATTGTAATATTTATCTACTTTTTTGGTACTTGGTACAATTTTGATTTTATACACAGAGGTACTGTCATAGGTCTCACCCCCCACTCTGAACTTTAGGGTACAGATGTGGGGACCTGCATGGACACGTCTAAGCTTAACTATCAGCTTAGATCTGGTCTTGCTGCCACCATCCAGATTTCTGAGTTACCTGGAAAACTCTCTTCCTCCCCAAAACCTTCCCCTCCCTGGGTACCCTTGAGAGACTCCTCCACCAAGTCCCTGGTGAACACTGATCCAAATTCCTTGGATCTTAAAACAAGGAGAATTTAACCATCTCCCCATCTTCCCCACACCAATTCCTGGTGAGTCCAGATCCAATCCTCTTGGAACTTAAAACAAGGAAAAATCAATCAGGTTCTTAAAAAGAAGGCTTTTAATTAAAGAAAAGAAAGGTAAAAGAAAAAAACCTCTGGGAGACAGCATACAAGCTGATCTCACAGACAACAGATTTAAAACACAGGATGTTCTCCTGGGCAAAAACCTTAATACACACAAGAATTCCCATATTTGATTATTCCCCTAATTGCACAAAAACAAGTTACAAAAGAAAATAAACATAAACCTATTTATTCCTTTCTAAAACTTACTACTCTGATAAGAGGCTGGTTCCTTGATCTTTTTCACTCCCGCTGAAACTGAAACAGACTCTAAACAAAAGAAACTTCCCTCCTTCCTTTTGAAACATCTTGTTCCCCCATTTGTTCCTCTAGTCAGGTGTCAGCTAGGTTAGGTGAACTTCTTAACCTGTTACAGGAAAAAGAGGCATTAACCCTTAACTCTCTGTTTATGACAGGCACTTAATCTGTCCACAATAGTCTATAGCCCAGTTTATGGGTTACATAAATTGTGTTCGGATCCACCGTAGAATAAAAGCATAACTTGGTTTCCAACCTCCCAAGCTTTTTTTAATTTTTTTAATTGTGTCAAAATAGGCTCTTGCCTTTCATTTGAATTTTTTCCAATTTGCAAGCTACCTGATTCAGATGTTTTTGTAATTCTTGCAGATGGGTTTCAAGCTTTACTCCCTTTAGCTGTGTGCCACTGGCATGATATAAAAGATGCTCTGGCACATGCATAGTTTGTTTAGTTATAACCTCACTGGGTGTATGACTTGTGGAGGCAGCTAGAGTTGCCCTGAATGCCATTAAAATGAGAGGAATCAAGGTGTCCCAACTGTGTCCATTTGCATCTGCCAGCTTTTGCAGCGTATGTTTGATGGTGTGATTTCTTCGCTCTACCATCCCTGATGATTGAATATGAATATGCAATTTTTGTTGCACTCCTAACAAGTGTAAGCCTTTTTGGAAAACTTGTTCAGTAAACTGTGTTCCACTGTCTGACTCCACCCTAGCAGGGAGGTCCCAGTGAGAAAATAGTTGGTCAGTTAGAGCCTCTGCTATGACTACAGCGTATTTGCTTTTAAAGGAAATGCTTCCACCCATTAAGAGAATGGATTAATGACAACCAGAAGGTATTTATTTCCATGGACCTTCACATATTTGGGATCTTAAAGGAGCATTCTATTCTGTTGGGGTAGGATTATTCTGTGCACAAACTAAACAATTTTTACAGTACTGGTGTACATTTGCCTTCATGCATGGCCACCAACCTATCGAGTTGAGGCACTGCTTGTTTTTCTCCCACCACTCAATGGCCTCCTGATGGTATGTCATGTACCAAATAGATCATTTCCCTATGTTTGCATGTTTGTTTGTCCAAATTCAAGCAACTCCTTCTTTCAAGAGTTTATAGAATGGAAGTGCAATGTGAGCAAAGTTAGGGATGAAGTTTCGATGGTATCCTGCTAAACCTAAGAACGAATGTAAACCAATTATGTTAGTGGGCATGGATAGTTCCCAAATTGAATCCATCTTTTGGTGTGCAGGTGATCGACCTCCTTGAGACAATGTGATACCCAGAAAGGAAACTGCTTGGCCCATTAATCCTGTGTACTTGATGATTTGAAAAAGTTCAGTCAACACTCTAGGTGTTTCTCTTGAGTTTCTGTTGCTAAACAAATGTCATCTACATATTGAAACAGAACAGAGGGTTCTGGAAACCTTGACAAAATTCATTTCATTTACCCATGGAAAATGGCTGAACTATTATGTAGCCCTTGGGGCCAGACTTGAAATGGAAACTGACCCCCTTCTACTGTGAAAGCTGGGCAAAGTTGGCTTCCCTTAGACACATGGTAGAAAATCATTTTGCTTTGGGATTGATAGATTTAATCATTTTGCATAGAACACCTGTACAAGCTGGAGTCTTTTGATAGTCAATGATAAGCTGACATGACCCATTTGGTTTTTGTACTGGGCAGATTGGAGAGTTGCCTATTGAGATACACTTATGAATGATTGTCTGCTGAAGCAATGATTGAATGGTTTTAGCAATATGAGGTGAGGCCTAAAAAACTGGAAAAATTGCCAGTCCTAGGAAAATCTGAAATGGCTCCTTTTCATGTGACAGGGGCGGGGCCTCAGCAGAAGAGATGGGGCATTTACCAACAATTAGAAAGGTGTCAACTCCATGAATTGTGCATAGACCAATTCCCTAATTTTCCACACCAACAAAGCATAGTAAGGTCAGGAAAGGAATTAACGTCTCTCTGACTGTCCAGCACCATATCACCAGCCAACTGTGCTTGGATGTCTGAGAGCCAGAGCACCAAGAGAAAATTTTAGGTCCCTTTATGAGTAAAGAGCCGGAGCAGCCTGTCCCGGATTTGTCTGGTCCTCACCCCGTAGATGATGGGATTTAGCACAGGGGGCATCAAGAGGTAAACGTTGGCAATGAGAATCTGGAAATGCAGGGGTACATTCTGACCAAACCGGTACATGAGGGAGAAGAAGAGACTTGGGATGTAAAAGGCTAAGATGGAACAAAGGTGGGAGATGCAGGTCCCAAAAGTCTTGATCCGGGCATCCTTTGTGGGGAGGCTGAAGATGGCCCTGAGGATCTGGGTGTAGGACAGGGCAATGAAAATCGCATCCAGACCCATCACACAGAATACTACAAAGAGGCCGTAGTAACTACTGATGCGAATGTCGGCGCAGGCCAGCTTCACCACGGCTATGTGTGCACAGTACGACTGGGGGATGACGTTGGTTCTGCAATAAGGCCATTGCCTTACCAGGAAGGGATATGGCAGTACAACAATGCTGCTGCGCAGCATCATGGCCAGGCCAATCTTAGCCACAATGGACTTTGTCAGGATGGTGGAATGTCTCAGGGGATCACAAATGGCCACGTAGCGATCCAAAGCCATGGCCACAAAGATCCCAGACTCCATCACTGAGAAGCAGTGAATGAAGTAGAGCTGGGTGAGGCAGGCACTGAAATCAATCTCTCTGGAATTGAGCCAGAAGATGCTCAGCATTTTGGGCACAATGGACGTAGATTCTACCAGGTCGGTGATGGCCAGCATGCAAAGGAAATAGTACATGGGCCCATGGAGACTCGGCTCCGTCTTCACGATGAACAGGATGGTGAAGTTCCCCAAGATGGCTGTGACATACATGGTGCAGAAGGGGATGGAGATCCAGACATGGGCGGATTCCAGGCCAGGAATGCCCTGCAGGATGAAGGTGGAGGGGTTGGTGAAGTCGGTTGTGTTGGAATCTGACATGAAGTAGAGGAGAAGGTGACCAATACTGAAGCAGAATGGTCTCTCCTGCATGTACTGTATATTCCCTTGACTTCCTGTATGTTCCCAGGCTCTCAGGTGATGGTCGCTGTACAAATGCCTGGATGGAGAGACAATGTTAATGTGAGACACTACATCCTATGCTACGGGAGGCTCTTCCCATGGGTGAAGCAGATTGGTCGCTCTTCACACACTGAAAAATGACATTTTCATTATTCAGAGTAATGAATTATGAGCAACAGACCCTACTAATGCCAATTCCAAATTTTAAGGGATCCCTTGCATCACTAATTCCTACATGTCATGGTCTGAGAAACCTTATTAGGCACCAGCAGGAAACATGCTTCTGAATACTGTTTATCCATATAGTTCCTGTCAAGACTGAATCCCCACTCTGTCACTCAGCCATTACTGGATTAAAATGTTTAGCTGAATGGGATTCACAAATAGGGACACTTTTTGGAAAGGGGGAGTCTATACAGGAAGGATGCACTCCACCTGAACCGAAATGGAAGCAGATAGCTGGGACTTAAAACTAAAAAGGTCATAGAGCAGTTTTTAAACTAAGAGCTTGGGGAAAGCTGACAGGTGCAGAGGAACGTGGTTCAGACAAAGACATCCCTAAGGATCTGATCTATTAATGGAGATTCTCTAATCTTACTGAGGACGAGAAGATGGAAAATGATAAAATACAGGCAGGGTCTCATGAGAAACAATCAAATGAAAAAGTGTCCCATTCAATTACATCCTGTAATGACAGACAGCTGAAAGGACTCAAGATTTTAAAATGCTTATACACCAATGCTAAACTCTAAATAACAAAATGGGCAAACTAGAGTGCCTCATATCACATGAGGATATCGATATAAGAGGCATCATAGAAACTTGTTGGAATGAGGATAATCAATGGGACACAGTAATACCAGGGTATCAAATATATTGGAAGGTCAGAAGAGGTCGTGCTGGTGGGGAAGTGGTGCTATATGTGAAAGAAAGTGTAGAATCAAGTGAAGTACAAATCTTAACTGAATCAAATTGTACCATAGAATCTCTATGGATAGAAATTCCATGTCTTATAATAAGAATACAGCGGTAGGGGTATATTACAGACCGCCTGAGCAGGATTGTGATCGAGACTATGAAATACTCAGGGCAATTAAATAGGCTATTAAAATAAAAAACTAATTGATAATGGGGGATTTCAACTATCCCCATATTGACTGGGTACATGTCACCTGAGGATGGGAACCCACATGTGGCTAGGCAATTCTTGATGTAGTAATCAGTGGAGCACATTTCAATTTCAGAAAGGGGAACTACACAAAAATGAGGAGGTTAGTTAAACAGAAATTAAAGGTTACAGTGCCAAGTGAAATCCCTGCAAGCTGCATGGAAACTTTTTAAAGACACCAAAGGCTCAACTTGAATGTATAATGGGAGAATAACATGAGGGAGAAAGGAGTCCGGGAGAGCTGGCTGTATTTTAAAGAATCCTTTTCGAGGTTGCAGGAACAAACCATACCGATGTGTAGAAAGAACAGTAAATATGGCAAGCGACCAGCTTGGCTTACCAGTGGAATCCTTGCTGATCTTAAACACAAAAAAGAAGTAAAAAGAAGTGGAAGCTTGGACAAATGACCAGGGAGGAGTATAAATATATTGCTCAGGTAAGCAGGAGTGAAATCAGGAAGGCCAAATCACACTTGGAGTTGCAGCTAGGAAGGTATGTTAAGAATAACCAGAAGAGTTTCTTCAGATATGTTAGGAACAAGAAGAAGGTCAGAGAAAATGTGGGCCCCTTATTGAATGGGGTAGGCAACCTAGTGACAGAGGATGTGGATTGGCCCTTGGTCTGACACATTATGACCATTCTTATGTTCTTATTTTCTTAGGACTGGCCATTGTACATAGTGATGGTGGCACTACTTTTGCTTTTAGTTAGGGCACTCTGGCACGTTCAATTTGAAGACCTTATTTTCAGTTGCTTATAAGTTTACCAAACTGTCACTGTTTAGACTGAAAAATTCCCATACTGGGTTTCTGCTTCTGGCTGAATTGTTTTTTGAAAGTTTCAGGCATAACAGTTCAACTAACTTCATTAATATAGCTAGGAGAAAACATGTCTTGCCCATGTAGAAAAAATTGTATAATTATTTCAGTGAGGAACACTATCACCTCTATGCTTTCTAGCACATTAAATTAAGGTAACAGCTCCACTCCCCCTCACTCGTTAACAGCCAAGCACTGAAATCCAAGAGGAGGAGGTGACACTTTCTGTGTATTAACACACATCTGGCTCCTGTGGTCTTTTCTGAGTTCTAACACCAAGGAGACTTTTGCCTTGGTGGGGCCTGAGCAAACTCTGGTCCATGGCCTCCAAATTTGGCCTTGTATTGGACATCTACTAAGACCTTTTATGCTGAAGAATCCACTGTGTCACTGAAATACAGACACATTGGGGCTGGAAGTCATCAGCTTGCCATGGAGGGGGCAGCAAAGACCTAATCTCTATCCCATAACACCCATGTTCTATTAGGTTTGCCGGACAGGTGAACTCCTCAGCAAGAGATGGGTACCTGTGAATACTGAGAAGGAAGCGTCTTCCCTGGCAATCCCCTTCAGGTAGCCATTTCCCACACCTCTGTCACTCCAGCATCTGCAGCAGCATCCCATGCTGAGAGCTGACACAGAGATGTGCACTATTTATATTATAGATCTGTACAATCCCAGTGCGGGTTCATCCAGCCTCTAGGGTAGAAGGGCCATCTAAATGGAAACAGGCTGGACACAGAAGCACTCTAGCCAATATTTTCATTCCCTTTCTGTTCTTCTGGGTTCTTTATCCATCTATAGGAGTAAACAACAATTAAGTGTCCTTCCCAAAGGAAGATGAGAACTCTTGGGCTCTGTGCTGAGTCAGAGAGGAATTGGCTGCTCTGTGCATTTGTGTATATTTAAAAATTATAGTTGATTGCTAAGAAAACTAGGGATAATGCCTAGATCTGCATAGGGCCTGACACCCTGTAAATGCCAAGGTGGGATGTGTTGTAGCAGACAGAGATATCGAGAGATAAATGACTGATGGGAGACCTGAGCGCTTTTTGCAGGTATGTGGGGATGTCGCTAATGGATCACTGATCTTTAATTCTCATCTGTGAGTATCATCATACCCTGTAGCACCTTTTTTTAAAGGATCTTCAAAATACCTAGCAGAGGAAAGTCACTATGAACACATCCCCATCATACAGATAGGTAAACTGAGACACAGGGAGATGTGAATTGGGAAAGGTCACACAGAGAATGACAGACAGAATGCAGCAGTCCTGATTTCCCTGCCATAACCACGGTCTCTCCGTCACTAACTGAGCGCATGACAAGAGGGAAATGAACTCATGGTCTATCCGGGCCTGGTTGTTTGGAGGATGTGACAGACTTTCCCAGGGTGCAACCTGGAATGGGGTTACCTCCAAACCCTCTGCTAAACCAGTCTAGGCCCCTTCTCGCACTGTGAGACTCTGACAAGGTGCAGTCATCTCAGATCTTCCACTTACACAGCCTTTCGCAGACAGGGACAGAGCCATCTGTACTTACATCAGTGTTTTCACTAACCACTCAGGATCCAACAATACAGAGGCTCCAGCCAGCTCACCCCAGCTCTCCAGCCTGGGACCGCAGACTTATACCATCATGCCCTCACCAAAAGTTTCACCAGTGTAACTAACTTTTTATTACCCAGTCTGCCTATCATAGAATCATAGAATTACAGAATATCAGGGTTGGAAGAGACCTCAGGAGGTATCTAGTCCAACACCCTGCTCAAACCAGGACCAACCACAACTAAATCATCCCAGCCAGGGCACTGTCAAGCCTGACCTCAAAAACCTCTAAGGAAGGAGATTCCACCACCTCCCTAGGTAACCCATTCCAGCGCTTCACCACCCTCCTAGTGAAATAGTGTTTCCTAATATCCAACCTAGATTTTCCCCACTGCAACTTGAGAACATTGTTCTCCCTCAATGTGGAGAGGACAATGCACTAGCCTTTGTTCCTGAGCAGATTTCCCTTTTACATTTCAAAGAATGCGCTTTTAGGTTGAAAAATGTAAAACAGATAAGGTACAGAAAGATAGATTTTAAGTGATTATAAGTAATAGTGGACTGATCAAAGTTGATTACCTAAGAATTAAACAAAATCACAACTTAAGTTCTGTACACTAGAGAGACTTTAAATCAACAGTATCTCATCTTTATAGTATAGATGTGGATGTAAAGTCTCTTGTGGGTGTTACCCAGGAGCAAACACATTTGAAATACTGGTACATAGTCAATATTCATAACTTTCGGTATAGAAATGATACATGTACATAAATAGTGTAATCATATTCAGAGGGTTCATCAGATGCAACAAGAAACTGCCAGACTTCAGCTTCAAGGCAAAAAAATCAATGGAAGAACAGTAGAAACCGTATCCTCTTGAAAGTTCAGTTTATAACAATGTTGGTATGTTGTATTACTCTGAGCAGTTTTCTGTGTTTAACCCATTATGCTATGTCCAGAGGAGGGGGACTCTAACTTGGTGGGAAATAGATGTCTGTCTGTGAATGAAGTGTCTGAATGTCTGTCTAATGTCTCAGAAATGAATCTGTAATTAGATCAAGCACAGAAAGAACTCATTGGTCAGGAAAAAAAATTCAGGAGCAGATTAAATTGGATAGTCAGGTTAAATCCCTGGCTGAGGAAGAAAAGTGAAGATTTTTGATGGGAGAGGAGATCAAAGAAAGTTTGAATGAGCCTAGGCAGCCTTGTGAGCTGATGGCTGTGTCTAGTCAGCAGTTTGGGAAGACAGGGATAGTGGAAGATAAGTGTCCCTATCCCTTACCTGTGTCCTGTGTGGAGAAATGTGACAGTGAAGGGAATGTGCCTGTGTCTGTCAGGGGTATTGACTTGCCTATGGAGGAAGCTACCTCGGTCTCCAAGCAGTTGTCTGTGAACAGTCCTGTGTGCTGGGACAAGGGAAATGAGATCCCAAGCTGTGTGTCTGGTCAAGGAGAATGTGTCTCTGGCTCTTCTTTTTCTGTGGAGCAGACAGAAGGTGCCTTTCAGTCTGTGATGGTTGAGAATAGTGCAGTTGTCTCAGAGTTGGTTCTGGATTCAACTAAAGCCCAGGAAGGGAATGGTCCTAAGTCTGTGTCTGCTGGGGAGAATGGCACTGTGACTAGGTTGCATCCAATTAGTTTCTTAGCAAAATCGCAGAGATCTGACAATTCTGATGCTTGTATTTTGCCTGTTGCTAATGTGTGTCTGGAAAAGGGTGTAGCAGCTCTGTCTGATCAGGGTGATACCCTAGCCAGGGCACAAGGAGAGCACAAAGGTAATTTGATTGTGTTACCAACTGACATTTTGGAAACTTATAGCAAGAAGGAAAAGATTCCTGAGCTTGTGTGTGGAAAGGAAAGGAAAATGCTTCTGACCCTTTAACTATGAAATCAAGCAGTTTGCCTGAAAGGGGATTGTGTAGGAATCCGCCTGATAAGCCCAAGGTGATCCTGGATGTAAGTGAGACCCAGAAAGAGTCTGTTGCTGCTCAGGAAAGTGTTCCTTTACAGCAAGTCCTAGGTGAAGAGGGTAATGGCAGAATTTCGGTGAGGGGTGAATTGTTGCTTAAAGAAGCTCCTAGGAAAAGGAATCCTCATGGTAATCTGTGCAAGCACTTTGATGTAGCTGAAGGGTGTGAAAGTGATTTAATCAAGGAAGTTTCCATTCCTAACAGCCAGAAATTTTCTGTTGTAAATGGATCCACTGACTTTCCTTTTGAAAGATCTAGTGTGGGTAACTTTGAGAAGGTCTCAGATGGCGTAAAAGCTGTTAAGAAAGTTGAACAGCCCTATAACCAAGTGGCTGTGCTTGGCCAGTTTGTGAGGAAGGCAAGGTTGTTGAAAGAGGAAAGTCTTCATGCTGATTCTTTGAGTAAACAGTGTGTGCGTTAGGGTCTAAGGACAGATTTGGGTACTGGTGTTTCAGAGCAGAACAGTTTTAGCGCTGGATGCTTAAGGATGCTGGGGAGAGCAAGCAAACTCTCACCCTTAGACTCTTTGGATTTGTGTAGTATCTCTGCAAGACACTCCAGCCTTGGAATTGGTAGCAGTTAAGGATCTGGAAACTGGTGAACTGGCTCCTGTCTGTGTTGATGCAAATTATCTGGCTGCCAGGAAGAAGAAAGATTTGCTAATAGCTGTTAGCAAAGAGAGCCCATCCAATGAGCCAGTGCATTCTGTTAAGCAAAAAACCTCAAAATTTGACCCCTCAAAACAGGAAGAAAAGAAAAAAAACATTATCATGATAATGGTATTAAGCAAAAGGCATGGCCTAACAAAAATGCTTGTTCTCAGGGTTCCCTCCCAACTCTGAACTCTGGGGTACAGATGTGGGGGCCCCCATGAAAGACCTCTAAGCTTATTTTTACCATCTTCGGTTAAAAACTTCCAGAAGACAAAAATTAGTCCCCTTGTCCTTGGATGGTATTGCTGCCACCACCAAGTGATTTAGACAAAAAATCAGGAAAAGGGTCACTTGGAGTCCCTTGTTCCCCAAAATATTCCCCTCAAACTCTTTCACCCCCTTTCCTGGGGAGGCTTGAAAATAATATACTAACCAATTGGTTACAATGTGAGCACAGACCAAACCCCTTGGTTCTTAGGACACTGGAAATCAATCGGGTTCTTAAAGAAGAATTTTATTTATAGAAAAATAAAAAGAATCACACCTGCAAAAACCAGGATGGAAGGTAACATTACAGGGTAATAAAAATATTTAAAACACAGAGGATTCCCCTCTAGGCTCAGCTTCAAAGTTACAAAAACAGGAATAAAACTCCCTCTTAGTACAGGGCAAATTCACAAGCTGAAACAAAAGATAATCTATCACATTTCCTTGCCCTTACTTACAATTTTTGTAATCTCATATGCTCATTTCAGGTATGTTTTCAGGAGATTTTTTCCTGCCTGGTTTCTCTCTCCATCCAGAGAGGGAACAACAAAGAAAGCCCAAACAAAATACCACCCCCCTCCCCCGCCCCATCAGATTTGAAAGTATCTTCTTTCCTTATTGGTATTTTTGGTCAGGTGCCAGCCAGGTTATTTGAGCTTCTTAACCTCTTACAGGTAAGGATTCAGTACGGTACATTCCTCTGGCTTCTTGTATATGCTCAGGCTCTAGAGTGATGGATGCAGTACAAATGCCTGGATGGAGAGACAATGCTAATATGAGACATTACATACAGTACTGAAGGCTGTTCTCATGGATGAGGCTGATTGATCGCTCTACATACACTGAAAAATGACATTTTCATTATTCAGATAAATGAATTATGAAGAACTGACCCTACTAATGCCAATTCCATATTTTATTGGCCTCCTTGTATTAATAATTCCCACATGTCATGGTCTGAGAAACCTTAATAGGCACCAGCAGGAAAAAAGAGTGTGGATTCTGGTTATCCATCACTGTTCCTTAATGCAATGAAAGCCAGGATAAAGAGTCTATGCTGTAGGAAGTTCTGCACTCACTTGGTTTATCAGAATCTGAGATTGGGAAAACTGCAAATCGTTGCCAAGAGATGTGCCAGGGGAAAAATACCAAATAGAAAATATGTCAGGGAAAAGACATGGGTTTCACTGATAGCAGTTCCATGAAAACAAATGCTCATTCACAGCAGTGGCCAAAACAAAGACAATGTCTGAATGCCTAAGGAATGGGATGAAGAATAAGCTGCTCTGGCTTTGCACTCAGTTTTGGTTACCTAGTCTCTCTAAAAGGGTGCCATATGCTGACACACTGAAAAGTCTGGGACTGTTTAGTTTAGAGAAGAGACAAAGAAGGGGGCATATGATAGCGGAGAGCAAAATGAAGAACAAACTGATGACATTTAAATGGACAAACAGAGAAGAGTTTCCAACCAGTAACATCTATAGACCCTTTTTGCTTTATATGAGCTAATTCCCCAAAGCTGAGGCAAATTTTCAGTAAAACTGATTGTGAGGAAAAATGTAGACAGAAAAACGGGAAGGAAAATTGGGAGTTCTTTCAGAAGAGTTGATTAGATATTCAAAAAGTCACGATTCCACAGTCAAGAAAATAGAGAACATTGGACAAACCCGGTTCAGCAGCATATGAAGGCAGTAGATGATAGGGGGGGATCAAAGTAGAGCATATGGGGAAAAGGGAAATAGACAGACAATAATACAAATTGGAAGTTATGAAAATTGATAAGGGATGTTAAAAACACAAGGGAAAAATCCTTGCTTAACAGGGGTAAGTATCACAAAAAGGAGGTTATTAAATATATTAAAATCCTAGAAAATCCTAGAAAAAGTTTTAGAGTGATTCCTAGAGGGAGAAAGGAAACTTGTTAATCTTGCAGACAAAGGAGATGTGTTCAAAAATATTTTTGTTCTGCATTTGTAAAGAAGCAGCATGAGGTGCTCATATCACCTAAGGTGACGAAACACTCTCCAGGCCATTAGCTGTCCAGGAGGGTGTTAAAGATCATGTGTAATAGAACCTTACAATTACGAACACCAGAGTTACAAAATGACCAATCCACCACATATCTCATTTGGAACCAGAAGTACGCAGTCAAGCAGCAGCAGAGCCCCCCCCAAAAATTATTATAGAATGCAGGGACCCTGAAAAGGATTTAGGGGTCACTGTGGGCAATGAACTCATCATGAGCTCCCGGTGTGAACCTGCAGCCAAAAGGGCTGATGCGTTCTTCGGCTGCATAAGCAGGGGAGTGGTGAATTGGAGCAGGAGAAGGACTTTACCTCTGCACGTGGCATTGGTGAAATTGACTCAGTCCAGTCCCGGGGTCCATATTTCAAAAGGGATGTTGAAAAATTGGAGAGAGGCCCAACAAAAGCTACGAAATTTATTGGAGGCTGGAGAAAATGCCTGTCAGTGAAAGACTTAAAGAGCTTCATTTATTACATTGAGGAAAGAATTCTTCCGTTGAGCTCATGGTGTCTACGCCAGGGTTAGGTTGATATAACTACATCTCTCAGTGGCTGAATTTTTTCTGCTGCTTCAAAAAAAGGCAAATGCAATGTTAGATTGTATTAGCGGAGGCATAGCACGCAAGTCACAGTAGGATATAGTACTGCTTTCTTCTGTGCTGCTTAGGCCTTAGTTAGAGCGGTGAGTCCAATGTTGGTCACTGCTGTATAGAAAGGATGTAGATTACCTGGAGAGGATCCAGAGGCCAGTGACAATATGACCAAAGGGAGGAAATACAAGCAATTTCAGATTGTCCCTGAAATATATAGAGTGGAATCCTGAATATGGTGCTGATATGAACAATGCAGAATATATTTTAAAAATGAATTTGACTATGTTACTGAGAAGCATTTGTAAAGTTGACATAAAGCAGTGTCTATTGGGCAAAAAGGTGAAAATGTGGATGAGATGAGTCGTCTGGCTGATGATTTTGACAGACACAAGCATCTATTTTGACAGACAGAGGGGTTTAAACCTGGTGGGACATAGGGGTCCATTTTACCTCATTCCTCTGATCCCTGACCAAAATCTCTGTTAAAAAAGAAGAATCCAGAAGGTGCTATCAGTGTAATTCCACTGATCACCTAAGGGATAAATTCCCTGTGCTGGGAGAAAGCCAGCCACAGGTAGCCCATGCAAATGCTGCAACCCTGAGCACAAAAGCCCCTCAGGCACTTGTCACGTATCATACTGGGATTGTAAAATTAGCCTATGCACAGCCAGGCATGAAAAACATCAAGGCCATCATGATTAATGGCATGGAACATGTTGGGTGGGAAGATACGGGGCAGAAATTTCTGTGTTTAGATGGAGTATAGTTCAAAAAGGTGACATATTGACAGGACAGATGGCAGAGATTTTATTAGTAGAATATTAGTGTTCTTATGTTCTTAGGATGTTACAAACTCCTTGGCTAAAAGACACATACAAAATGAGGTTTGGAAGCTGTGTAATCAGTGTGTGTAGGTTATAATAACCCTACCGATACTTGCATCTGAAGAAGTGGGTATTCACCCACGAAAGCTCATGCTGCAAAACGTCTGTTAGTCTATAAGGTGCCACAGGATTCTTTGCTGCTTTTACAGAACCAGACTAACACGGCTACCCCTCTGATACCTACCGATATGCTAATAGGTAATGATTCCTTCTGTATAACTCAGGCTGTTAAAATATCCACCTGCAGGAAGAAGCAGCATTCTGCTGGGACCCCAAGTCCTAGCAACTTCTGAGGAAAATAGGAGTAAGTCTTTATTCCTTTGCAGCAGTGGGAAGCTGAATGCTTCCACAGGTGGGGGAGGTTGAGACCAGCTCCTGCCCTGCAGCTGAAGGCAGCATCCCCTCAGGGAGGCAGGAGAGTCTATTCCCTATCAAGGAGAAAAATGTCCAGGTTGCAGCTAAACAAGGGACAAACCCAATGCTTGGGAGCTTAGGAAGGTTTGTCCTGGAGAAGGGTGATGGAATCATAGAAACCACTACAGAGGTGGGTGAGATTTCCCTTGACACTGCAGCAGGAGGTAACAGCACCTCACGGAGGGAGGAGGGTGTAGTGTCTGTCAGTGAGACACTGTCCAGGCTGTTAGCTGTGAGGCATTTATGGCTACACAGGGGATAGATCCCACCCTGAAGAGCATTGGGATATGTGTCTTAGAGGGGGACCCATAGAAGGAAACGGGGAGGAATAGTGGGAGAACAGGAATGAGTTCTCACTCATCACATGGGGGAGGATGCCCAGGACAGAATGGCTGGTAGAGCATCTGTGCACTCAGGCATCTGTGCACTCAACCTGTGGCTCAGGTTTTGAGAGGAAACTGTGTAAATGACTTCCCAAGGAAGCAGTCACACAACGGACCTCCTGGGGATAGATGGGTGCTGGATGGTACCTCAATCCAGGTCCTGATTATTCAGGAATTTGCTCTTGACGTGCTTGTGAAAACAGAGTGTGTCTCTTTAGGACAGGATGTCAATCCCACGGAATAAACGGTTGCCTGTGGAAATGCTAATGATGCATCTGACAGAGGGGAGAAAGGAATCCCCAGGGCTGGTAAGACACATACAGCAGCTGAATGAAGGGGGTGGGGAGTCCCAGTGCTTAGAGTGGGGAGCACAGGAAAAGCCACGGGGGGGATTTTTTTGCATTGGCAGCTCCACAGAGAGCCAGCCAACAGACGAATCCCCCTTACATCCTTACCTCACTAGACCGTGATAGAACAAGACCCCAAAGATGACCTTTTGGCTTAGATCCCTACCGACAAGCAGGGTTACAAGGTGTCCAGGTTTCAACTAAACACCCGGTCGAAAAGGAACCCTCTCCAGCCCTCCCAGCACAATGGAAATGAGAGAGGGAGGGAGGGCGCGAATGACGGAGGGAGGTTGGATGGAGTGAGAGAGGTGGGACCTCAGAGAATGGCCGGGGCAAAGGTGTTTGGTTTTGTTAGCCGGATATTACACAATCCTTCTGACAGGGACACCGAGGGGAAAGGAAAACCACTTACTAAACACATGTTAAGGTTCAGAGAGGAGTTGAAAGTCACAGTGAGTTTTGAAGAAACACAATGTCTAAGCGGAAGGCGTGGCAAAATAAAAAGTCTTAGAAAAATGTACCTCTGACAAAAGATTTTGTGTTATTGTTCAATCTCCTGATGCGAAGTTTGTTGCTAATGATAAACTTTATAACAAAGAATTCGATACTGATGGTAAGTACTATGAAAAGGTGTCATGTGCCTGATTTTGGGAAATAGCATTTGGACATGGTAGGAGTAGTAAAAAAGAAGCCCTATGGAGAAGTCCTCAGCTAGGACCTGTAAACAGGCTCAAAGCTTCTCACTGTAGGGAAACCATAATAAACCTGGTCTGCTGTGTGGAAGGGGAAGCTGAAGCACCCCCACCTCACGACATTGATGAATATCTGTATATCTGTTCATGAGTGGGGAAAGCATTTACGTAACTGCAGCTGGTGTATCCCTGTCTGTGTATGGCAGTGTAAATGCAAGACCTGGTGAGGCTTGAAGCTTGTCAGAGACTCACAGCATTAGAAGGAGCCCAGATTAGTATGCCAGAGGACTCGGCGGTACCCCAGTTTCAGGTTGCACCCCCAGGGAAATCCGTAGCATCTACCCAAAGAACAGGCCACACTAGAGCGTGAGCCCATTTCCTTTGTTTCATGAGCTCAGTTACTGATGGAGAGACCGTGGTGATGGCAAAGAAGTCAAGATCCTGGATTCTGTCTGTTGTTCTTTGCATGACCTTGGCCAAGTCACATCTCCCTTTGCCCCAGTTTACCTATCTGTGTAATGGGGATATGTTCATAATGACTTTCCTTTGCAAGGTATTTTGAAGATCCTTCAGTGAAAGGTGTTTTACAGTATTGTGATAGTTAATGATGAGAATTACTTATCCCTGATCATTTAGCAATAGCCCCGTATATCTGAAAAAAACTGCTAGTGTCTCCTCTTAGTCATCTTTCTCCAGATCTGTTTGTCTACTATCTACCCAGACCTCCTGTGTATTTACAGGCTATCAGACCCTATGAAACCTAGGCACTATCCCTAGGTTTCTAAGTAATGAATTATAATCTTTAAAAATACACAAATACACAGAGCAGCCAATTCCTCTCTGACTCAGCACAGAGCCCAGGAGTTCGCATCTCCCTTTGGGAAGGTTCTTTAATTATTGTTTACTCCTAATGCTGGATAAAGAGCACAGAAGTGGAGACATGGAAAGAGAGAGATTGGCTAGAATCTCTCTGGTCTCAAGCCTGTTTGCGTATTCCTCCCCTAGAGGCTGAGCGAACACTGCTGGGATTGCACAGAGCTATATTATAAACAGTTCACACCCCCGCTTCAGCTCTCAATGTGGGATGTTGCTGCGGATGCTGGGGTGAGAGAGGTGTGGGACACGGCTACCTGAGGGAGATTCCCAGGGAGGACACTTCCGTCTCAGAATTCATGAGTACCCATCTCTTGCTGAGGATCTCACCTGCTCGACAAACCCAGTGAAACATGTTCATGGTGTGATAAAGAGTAAGTGTGTGGTCCTTTTCCCTCTGCACAACCATTAAACATCCCAGGTCCCTTGCCAGAGGTGATGGGTTTGCTCTACTATCATAGGCCAAAATGTCCCTCACAGCTGTGTCCCCCGCCCCCTGCCAGGCTATCTATCCCGGGTGGCTGCATTTCAGTGGCACAGTAGATCCTTCAGGAAAAAAGGCATTAATAGATGTATAATACAAGCCCAAATTCTAAGGCCCTGGCTTGTATATTGCTCAGGCTCCACTGAAGCAAAACTCTCCTTTGAGAAAGACCAAAGTAAAGAGCTCAGGAGCCAGCTGTGAGTTCATGTACAGACACTTTGATCTCCTCCTCTTGCATTTCATGGCTTTGGCTGGTAACAGGATGACTGTTACCTGATTTTTATGTGCTGGAAATCATGGAGGTGCTAGGACTCCTCACTGGAAAATTATAAGAATTTTTCAATATAGGCAAGACATTGTCTCTTCTAGCTTCATTTGATTAGTCAGCTGAACACTTAGGTTAGAAACTTTAGAAAAACAAACAAACAAACAAAACAATTCAGCCAGAAGCAGACACCCATTGATGGAAATTTCAGTCCAAATGGTGAAAGTTTGGCAAACTTTTAAGCAACTGAAAATGAAGTCTCCTAGGTTAAGGTGTCAGACAATCTTAACTAACGGAGGGGCCACCAAAACTACCTATAGTGGCCAATCCATTTGTGAATCCCATTCAGCTAAGCTCTTTGCTGCAATAATGTCTGTGGCAAGGAGTTTCACAGGCCAAATATGGATTATGTAAATAATTTTCTTATCAATTTTATAGTTCAGACTTTCAATGTAATTCAACGTTCCCTTGTCTGTGTTTTATGAGACATAGCAAATATAAATGCCTGATCTACTTTCTTTATCAATAGATTCATAGGGTTTAAGGCCAGAAGGGACCATTTAATCATCCAGTCCGACCTCCTATATAACACAGGCCATTAAATTTCACCCAGTTACACGTGTACTGAGCCCCATGACTTGTGTTTGACTGAGGCCTGGTCTATGGCAGTATTTTAGATTGTTAAATCATAGAGCCAAAGGATTAGAAGATACCTCAAGGCTCAGCTAGTCTAACCAACTGCCAAGATGCAGGACGTGTTCAGTATAAACCATTCCAGACAGATGCTATCCAGCCTCCTTTGGAAAACCTACAGTGAAGGAGTTTCCACAAGATCCCGAGGCGTCTGTTCCATCGTCCTCTTGTTCTTACAGTTAGGAAGTTTTTTTTCCTGAGATTTCATCTAAATCTGCTCTGCTGTAGTTGAACCCATTGCCTCTTGTCCTGCCCTCAGTGGGAAGGAAGAATATTTTTTCTTCATCTTTTTTTATGGCTTCCTTTAAAGTATCTGAAGACCGCTGTCATGTACTCCTTCAATCTCATCTTTTCCAAACAAAACAATCCCAGTTCCTTCCGCCTTTGCTTATATGCCATGCATTTGATCATCGTTGTTGCTCACTTCCATATCCTTCCCAGTTTCTCTATATCGTTTCTATACATAGGTGAACAAAATTGGACACAGTATTCCAGCTGAGGCCTAACCAGCGCTGAGTAGAGTGGTACTATCACCTTCTGTGACTTGCATGTTATGCCTCTCTTAATGCAACCCCAAACGGCATTTGTGTCTCTCTTTGCAAAAGTAAATACATCCACACTCCTCAGAGACCCTGAGCCTGGTGTAGACAGCAAGAGGTCGATGGAAGATTTCTTCCATTGCCCCAGCTACCACCTTTCAGGCAGGTGGATTACCTATGCTGACCGGGAACCCCTGCCGTTGGTGTCAGGAGTGTCTACACTGAAGCACTGTGGCAGCACCGCTGTAGCATTTTATGTGTAGACGAACTCTCAAGCAGCTCTTCCAAGAAAGCATCCACTCTGGCTCTGCACACATGCAGAGCTGGAGAATCCACCACTTCCCTTCACAGATTCTGCCAACAGTTAATCACCCTGATTTCCAGCTGGAATTTGTCTGGCTTCAGCTTCCAGCCATTGGGCTTAGATTTGCCTTTCTCTGCTAGATTTCACAGACCGTTAGTACCGGTGGTTTTCTACATATGAAAGTCTCACTTGATCATCTTTTTGATAAGATGAATAAGATGAATCACTTTAAGTCTTTCTCTCTCTGTCAGGTATTTTCTGCAGCCTCCAATCATTTTTGAGGCTCTTTTCTGCATCTTCTCCAATTTTCCAACAACCTTTTTGAAATGTGGGCCCCGGGACTGGACACAGTCGGTTTCACCGGTGCCATGTGCAGAGGTTAAATCCTTCCCCTGCTCCAACTCACCAACCCCCTGTTTATGCAGCCAAGGATTGAATCAGCCCTTCTGGCCACAGCATCACACTGGGAGCTCGCAATGATTTGGGCATCCACGGTGACCCCAGAATCCTTTTCAGGGTCCCTGCGTTCCATAATACGGTGCCATAGCCTGTCGGTTGGGCCTCCATTCTCTGTTCTGGGAGGGTAACTTTGCATTTGACTGCATTAAAACATTTTATTTGCATGAGCCCAGCTCACCAAATGCTCCAGATGAACCAGTATGCCTGCCCTGGCTGCCTCATTGTAACTACTCTGCCAGTCTTTGGGTTGTACACAAATTTTATCTGCAGTGATTGTCTATTTGCTTCCAGATAATTGATGAAAATATTCAATAGCATTGGGCCTAGAAATGATCTTTGCAGAACCTCATTAGTAACCTCCCCCTACCTTCACTGGCAATGACCCTTTGACAACAGCTTTCCGAGATATATCAGTTAGCCACTTTTAGTCCATTTTACATATCCTCTACTGATATTATAGGGTTCATTTTTTATCTGAATGTTTTCCCTACTAAAGCAAATGTTTGGGGGAAATCAAACTTTATGCATCTGAGTGGTCCCCTTGATCAACCAAACGTGTACTCTCATTTAAGGATGAAATTGGGTTTATTTGACAAGACTGATTTTCTATAAACTCTGTTGTTGATTGACAGTAATTATATTCCTAGACTTTTTTTAACTAATCCCAGACCAGCTTCCACTGTTTCCTAATCTTGTCAAATCTTTTTTTTTTACTTTCCTTTTATTTTTAATAGTTGATGTTAAACACAGAACTGCCCTGTATCTGCCTCTTTTTTTTTTTTTTGGCTCTGCTGCTGCCTGATTGTGTAGTTCTGGTTCCGAATGAGATGTGTGATTGATCAGTCAGTTCATAACCCTGGTGTTCGTAACTCTAAGGTTCTACTGTAGATGCTGTATAACACCCTCCTTGACTGCTAATGGACTGGAAAGTATTTCATCGCCTCACATGATATGAGTACCTAATACTGCTTCTTTCCTAATGCAGGACAAATATATTTATTGAACACATCTACCTTTTTTGTAACATTAAAAAGTTTCTTTTCTCACTCCAGGAGTTGGCCTAAACCTTTTCTAGGATTTCTTTTGTTTTTAATATACCAAATAACCTCCTTTTTGTGATCCTTAGGCCTGCCACACATGGATTTTAACCTGATGTCTTTAAACTTCACAACTTCAGGTTTGTATTATTTGCTATTTGTTTCCCTTTTTTCCATGTGTTATATATTGCTATCCCTCCCACCCCCGCCCCCGCCACAAATGTCTTCCCTTTGTCACTGAACCAGGTTTTTATCCAAGCTGTCCACCTTTTTGACTATGGAATTGTGGCTTTCTAGCTATCTAATAAATGCTTCTTATAGAATTCCAACTTTTCCGTCCCAGTTTTCTGTCTATTTTTTTCCTCCCAATAAGTTTTTCCGATATTTTGCCTCAGCTTTGAGGAATTAGCCCAGATATTACTGGTTGGGAATAGTTCTCTGTTTGACCATTTGAATGTAATCAGCTCCATTTTTTTATTTTCCACTCCTCTATTATACACCCCCCTTCCTTGTCTCCTCTCTAAACTAAACAGTCCCAGACGTTTCAGTCTGTCTGCATACAGCAGCTTCCCCCATTTCCCCAGCCTCTTGGAAACCCCCTTTCGATCTGCAATAACCTTTATAGACCAAAACTGAGTGTATGTCCAGAGCAAGTTATTCCCCATCCCATTCCATAGGCATCCGATCATTGATTTTGTTTTGGCCACTTTTGGGAATGAGCAGGTCCATTCCATTGAGCTGATATCAGTGATGCCAGGTCTTTTCCTGGAGGTATGTTCTACCTGGGATATTCCCCCCGGTACATGTCTGCACACAGGTTTGGGTTTTTTCCACTTTCAGATTTTGAGCAACCAGGTAAATGGGGAACTCCCTACATAGTGTATTCTCTAGCCTGGGTTTCACTACATTAAGGAACAATGACAGATAACCAGTATCCATACTCACATTTCCTGCTGCTGCCTGTTAAGAGTTCCCGCATCACCTCATGTAGGAATTATTTATGCATGGAGCGCCATCTAATATGGAAGTGGCATTATTAGGGTCAGTTTTTCATAATTCATTTATCTGATTAATGAAAATGTCACTTCTCAGTGTCTGAAGAGCAACCAATCTGCTTCCCCCATAAGAACAGCCTCCAGTTGTGCATTTGTGTCTCATATTCACATTGTCTCCCACCTAGGAATTTGGACTGCGACCATTACCCGAGACCGTGGGCACATACACAAAGTCCAGTGAATGTACAGTACATTCAGGAGACACTTCTGCTTCAGAGCTGGACACCTTCTCCCCTACTCCATGTCAGATTCTAACACAACTGACTTCACCAACCCCTCCACTTTCATCCTGCTGGGCATTTCTGGCCTGGAAACGGCTCATGTCTGGATCTCCATCCCCTTCTGCACCATGTATGCCATAGCTGTCTTGGGGAACTTCACCACCCTGTTAATAGTGAAGAGGGAGCCTAGCCTCCATGGGCCCATGTACTATTTCCTCTGTATGCTGGCCGTCACTGACCTGGCCCTATGCACATGCACAATTCCCAAAATGTTGAGCATCTTCTGGTTCAACTCCAGGGAGATCGATTTCAGTGCCTGCCTCACTCAGATGTACTTCATTCACTGCTTCTCAGTGGTGGAGTCTGGGATCTTTGTGGCCATGGCTTTTGATCGCTACGTGGCCATCTGTGATCCCCTGAGACATTCCACCACCCTGACAAATTCCATGGTGGTCAAGATTGGCTTGGCCATGGTGCTGCGTGGTGGCATGCTTGTACTGCCTGCTTTCCTTCTGGTAAGGCAGTGGCCATATTGCAGAACCAACATCATCCCCCACTCGTACTGTGAGCACATGGCCCTGGTGAAGCTGGCCTGCGGTGACATCCACATCAGTAGTTACTACGGCCTCTTTGTGGTATTCTTTGTGACTGGTGTGGATGTGTTTTTTATTGCCGTATCCTATGTCCAGATTCTCAGGGCCATCTTCAGCCTTCCCACAAAGGATGCCCGGCTCAAGACTTTTGAGACCTGCACCTCCCACCTCTGTGCCATGTTAGCCTTTTACATCCCAGATCTTTTCTCCTTACTCGCACACCGGTTTGGTAGCAATGTGCCCCTGCATTTCCACATTATCATGGCCAACATGTACCTTCTAGTGCCCCCCACGCTGAATCCCATCATCTACGGGATGAGGACCAAACAGATCCGGGACAAACTGCTCCATCTCTTTACTCATAAGGGGACTTAAAATTTTCTCCTGGTGCTCTGGCTCTCAGACCGAGCTCTGTGCAAATCTGGCTGGTAACATAGTGCTGGGCCCTCTTCCCTGAATCACTTATTAGTAAAGAATAAAATTGTCAGACACATAGAAAAACATAAACTCTTGAGCAATAGTCAACATGGTTTCTGTAAAGGGAAATCGTGTCTTACTAATCTATTAGAGTTCTTTGAAGGGGTCAACAAACATGTGGACAAGGGGGATCCGGTGGACATAGTGTACTTAGATTTCCAGAAAGCCTTTGACAAGGTCCCTCACCAAAGGCTCTTACGTAAATTAAGCTGTCATGGGATAAAAGGAAAGGCCCTTTCATGGATTGAGAACTGGTTAAAGGACAGGGAACAAAGGGTAGGAATTAATGGTAAATTGTCAGAATGGAGAGGGGTAACTAGTGGTGTTCCCCAAGGGTCAGTCCTAGGACCAATCCTATTCAATTTATTCATAAATGATCTGGAGAAAGGGGTAAACAGTGAGGTGGCAAAGTTTGCAGATGATACTAAACTACTCAAGATAGTTAAGACCAAAGCAGATTGTGAAGAACTTCAAAAAGATCTCACAAAACTAAGTGATTGGGCAACAAAATGGCAAATGAAATTTAATGTGGATAAATGTAAAGTAATGCACATTGGAAAAAATAACCCCAACTATACATACAACATGATGGGGGCTAATTTAGCTACAACGAGTCAGGAAAAAGATCTTGGAGTTATCGTGGATAGTTCTCTGAAGATGTCCACGCAGTGTGCAGAGGCGGTCAAAAAAGCAAACAGGATGTTAGGAATCATTAAAAAGGGGATAGAGAATAAGACTGAGAATACATTATTGCCCTTATATAAATCCATGGTACGCCCACATCTCGAATACTGTGTACAGATGTGGTCTCCTCACCTCAAAAAAGATATTCTAGCACTAGAAAAGGTTCAGAAAAGAGCAACTAAAATGATTAGGGGTTTAGAGAGGGTCCCATATGAGGAAAGATTAAAGAGGCTAGGACTCTTCAGTTTGGAAAAGAGAAGACTAAGGGGGGACATGATAGAGGTATATAAAATCATGAGTGATGTTGAGAAAGTGGATAAGGAAAAGTTATTTACTTATTCCCATAATACAAGAACTAGGGGTCACCAAATTAAATCAATAGGCAGCAGGTTTAAAACAAATAAAAGGAAGTTCTTCTTCACGCAGCGCACAGTCAACTTGTGAAACTCCTTACCTGAGGAGGTTGTGAAGGCTAGGAATATAACAATGTTTAAAATTGGACTGGATAAATTCATGGTGGCTAAGTCCATAAATGGCTATTAGCCAGGATGGGTAAGAATGGTGTTCCTAGCCTCTGTTCGTCAGAGGATGAAGATGGATGGCAGGAGAGAGATCACTTGATCATTGCCTGTTAGGTTCACTCCCTCAGGGGCACCTGGCATTGGCCACTGTCGGTGGACAGATACTGGGCTAGATGGACCTTTGGTCTGACCCGGTACGGCCTTTCTTATGTTCTTATGTTCTTATTTAACAGTCAAAAATACATTAAATCCTTTCCTGGCCTTACTGTGTTTTGTCTCTGTGACAAACTGGGGAACCATTCAGTGTTCAACTCCTTAAATCATCGGTATGCCACCTTTCTAATTTCTGTTAAATGGACCTCTGAGGCTCTGACCTCTGCACAATTTCATCCTCCAATGCCCAGCCCCTGCTCCACATCTCACCTCAGGTTCAAATTCTCACCAGCAACTGTATACCACACAACAAAACAATAACCCAGGAACCAATCCCTGCAACAAACGCTGTTGCCAACTCTGCCCGCATATCTATTCAAGGGACACCATCATAAGACCTAATCACATCAGCCACACCATCAGAGGCTCATTCACCTGCACAACTACCAATGTGATACATGCCATCATGTGCCAGCAATGCCCCTCTGCCATGTACATTGGCCAAACCAGATGCAAAAGAATAAATGGACACAAATCAGACATCAAGAATTTTAACATTCAAAAACCAGTAAGAGAACACTTCAATCACCCTGGACACTCAATAACAGACTTTAAAGTGGCAATTCTTCAAAAAAAACCTTCAAAAACAAACCCCACTGAGAAACTGTAGAACTGGAATTAATTTGCAAACTGGACACCCTCAAATTAGGCCTGAATAAAGACTGGCTTTATGGAAATATGCTTAGACTGTGTTTTATGCTACGTATGCCATGTAACATATCTCAAAGGTTATGATTTACTGAATGTATTAATCCTATCTGTATGCATGTATCATTATTCAAAGTTATGAATGTTGGCTGTGTACTGGTTTGATTTCTAAATAACCTTAGTCGAGCATTTGGTCAGTTCCTGGAGGAAGAAATGTTGAAATTAAGTACGTAGTCAAGAAACCCTTAAAGTATAATGTATCTTGGAATGCTCCAATCCACATAAGAAGTCTTCTTGAGGATGTTCAAGGTAGCATGTAAACAATGGTTGCTGCCTGTAAAAACTTGTGACTTGCCCAGGTGACTCCTAAACTCCATCTTGGAGCTGCACTTTGCATAGAAAGGAGGAGGGGGGTCTTCACCCACAAGAGAACGTCTATTTAAACCTCTGGGACACCCTTCCATTTTGTCTTCATCTGGCGAAAGAGAGAGCCTCTCCACTCCCCAGGATACTTGAAAAAAACTGGAACAAAGGACAGTAACTATAGGGGGTGTGTGTGATTGCTGAACCCAGCTAAAATGAGTTTAGTCTGTAAAATGGAGCATTCTGGAACTGGTGAGGATCGTATCTGTATTCAGTTTGATTAGACATAGATTTGCGCATTTTATTTTGCTTGGTGACTTACTTTGTTCTGTCTGTCACTACTTCGAACCACTTAAATCCTACTTTCTGTATTTAATAAAATCGCTTTTTACTTATTAATTAACTCAGAGTATGTATTAATACCCGGGGGAGAAAACAGCTGTACATAGCTCTCTATCAGTATTATAGAGGGTGAACAATTTATGAGTTTATCCTGCATAAGCTTTATACAGGGTAAAACGGATTTATTTGGGTTTAGACCCCATTGGGAGATGGGGATCTGAGTGTTAAAGACAAGCACACTTCTGTTAGCTGCTTTCAGGTAAACCTGCAACTGTGGGGCAAGTAATTCAGACTCTGGGTGTGTGTTGGAGCAGATGGGAGTATCTGGCTCAGCAAGACAGGGTGCTGGGGCCCCGAGCTGGCATGGAAATCAGGGGTAGAGGTAGTCTTGGCACATCAGGTGGCAGCTCCCCAGGGGGGTTCTGTGATTGAACCCATCACAGTGGCGTAGTCGGCAGGATCTATGAACAGCTGATTGCTTTGAGGGACAGCTAGTGATTTTAAGTGAGTTTTAAATGTGGTGCCTGGAGAACAGACAAAGTGGTTACTGGTTTGTTATTTTCTGTTTGCTTATTTCGGGTAAGAGAAGTAGGGGCAGAAGTAGTCTTGGCACATGGGGTGGCAGCTCCCAAGTTTCTGTGATCCAACCCATCACAGAAGAACTGGGACCAAAGACTGCCATTTATCCTGATGGCTATAAGGGTTCCGTGGCATCATATGGAGTAACTCCATTCAAGGAGATGACTGGGAGAGATATGTGTCTCCCAGAACAGTGGTGGGTGGATGGAACACCACGTGACAACCTACAACCCTGCATCCTCATGGACCAATGGATGCAGCAGCTGTTAAAAGCTGTTGCTGACATTCAGAAAATGGGCAAAAGAATGGGTCCAATCCTAAATCCTCAAGAATGGCAGGTAGGAGACATGGTTATGTATCGACAAGTAAAGGAAAGAGCATGTAATCTCAGTCCCATCTTGGCAGGACATGTTAGAATCTGTAACAAGGCCAGTCTCACTGTCTATTAGCTGGAAATTTGGTCAGGAAAGAAAAACATACTGAAGTGGCTTCACTCCTCACAGCTAAAATGAGGGAAGGGAAACCATCCCAGTCAGACTTAGACGAGAGGGATGCCTATTTTTGGTTCCTGGAGGAGGAGAGCGTAATTACTCATGGGAAATGGGAATCCGAAGTAGAAACAGATAGTGACCTGACAATTCCTCGGAGTCAGAAGAGGAGGAGTTAAGTCCAGAGCTGGAGGTAATAGAGGAAGCTCAAGAAGTCCCAGATGAAAATATAAATATAACCCAAGTAATTGTTGAAATTAAAACAGCAGAAAGTGAATTAAATGCAATAAACAAACCCTAGTTGTCATGGGCAAATATTTGGGCCCCAGCACTAGACCCAGATAATCCCAGTGTGGGAGAAACATGATTCAGACATCAGTGAGTCTGAATAAATGTGAGCTTTGAAATGCTTTACCACTCCCTCCTTCTTAAAAGGGGGAGGAGGGAGAGTCTATTTTTGTTTTGTGTGTGGAACGGGCGGAGCAGTCCATAACAGCATTAATGAGGCGGTGCTTGCAAACAAGATGAATGCAATGGGAGCTCATATAAAAGATTTGTTTACACTTATTAAGGTATCATTTAATCAGTTAATCTCTCTGCATTCTTATGTAGCAAATATCTTAGAGGGATGGGGAAAAACCTAAGAGGGAGACCATCACCACCTCTTGCAGGCTGTTGGCACTCTGCAAACTAACACTTCTTTAGCTATGGCATGTATGCAAACGCAAGTATGGATGATTGATGTAGTAAAAGATATTATTCGCGATGGTATGAATGGGGTGCTCCCAATAGAAATCAGAAGCATCATTTGGAAAAATTCCACCCAAACTGAAAGAGAATTACAGGCCTGGTGGAAAATGCTAAATTTCCCCTATCATGAAGAGTCAGAGGAAATCGCGGTCTGTTTTGCTAATGTCCCAAGCAGAAATAAAATGGGTTTCTCCCATTGTGGCTTTAGGCCTCAATATTAATCAGACCGTAATGGAACCCTCCAACCTCAGGATGTATGTTTGGAAATAGCTGAAAGAAAATGTCTTTATGCTATTAAGGCATTTGTAAGTAATAATTCTGTGTTTGTGTATCTGGGGAATCATTGTGTATGTCTTAAAAGTTCGTGTCCTATGCGTCTTGTTAATTTTGTGCATAAAGTAAATCATAAACCTTATAAGAATAGATGTTTTTATTATATTGTTGCAATTAGGGGATGTGATTTTGAATTTAATGTACCTGAATTTAAGTGTTAAAAGTGTTGTATATTTTAAAAGTGTTGTATATTTTATATTTTTTTTTTGTAAAATCTGTGCCCCTTGGAATGAATTTAACTGCTTTACAAATATTTCTTGTACACTCTGATTTACAGAACTAGCTATCCACTGAAAAACAGGAAGGGCGCAGAGTCATGGTTACCGTGCATCCCAATGCCAATGAAATTAAATGGGTATTTGCAAGAATTGGCCAGGACCTGTCACACCACTGGTGGGAAGTGTTATTGGGATGGTCCCCCACTGGCACAGGCATCCTGAATTTAGCCCTACACCCATCATAGCAATCTTGGGGTACCAAATAGTAGTGGTTTTTGTTACCAGCCTAATGACATGCTGGACCGGGCGCAAAATCTGGCAATTACAAGTCCCCCAACAGATGAGTCAGTGGTTACTGCCACTGGCACTCAGACCCCCAGGAGGAGAACATATCGAACTTGTCACCCCTCCCTCAAATGAAAGAGTAGGCTAAAATGACCGCTTGTTAGTTGCTATGCTGGTGTGCTAAGTATGGGATGCCAACAAGAAGATCATTTGCTCGGTCTCAGCTGAAAGTCTTGAACTTTCATTGGATCTCAACTCAGGTGCATCCAAGAAAGGTGTAACAGTGATCAAGTAAAGCCCCCCTGATGTGGAAGGTGACCTTTAAGGAGGGGAAACTGTACGGGGAGATTTTGGCAAACCAGTAAAGTTCCTAAACCACTATCGCTTGTTGCTAACAGTAGCCAATTTAGCAGGCCGTACTGAACCACTGTTGTGTGTTGCCGACAGTAGTCAAGTTAGACGGCCATACTGAACCATTCTTGCTAAAAGTAGCCAAGTCAGCAGGTCATAAATTGGTCATGCATGTGGCTAACTTAAGGACACTGCCAGAGAAGCATCAAGTCTTTTTCTTTTTTTTAAACAACTAAAAAAATCATCCAAAGCACAGGACTTGGTGGTGATGGGGGACTTCAACCACCCAGACATCTGTTGGGAAAATAACACAGCAGGGCACCGATTATCCAACAAGTTCTTGGAATATATTGGACACATTTTTTTTACTTCAGAAAATGGAGATGGCTACTAGGAGAGAGGCTGTTCTAGATTTGAATTTGACAAATAGGGAGGAACTGGTTGAGAATTTGAAAGTGGAAGGAAGCTTGGGTGGGAGTGATCATGAAATGGTAGAGTTCATGATTCTAAAGAATGGTAGATGGGAGAACAGCAAAATAAAGACAATGGATTTCAAGAAGGCAGCCTTTAGCAAACTCAGGGAGTTGGTGGTAAGATCCCAAGAGAAGCAAGTCTTAGAGGAAAAGCAATTGCAGACAGTTGGCAGTTTTTCAAAGAGACATTATTAAGGGCACAAGAGTAAAGTATCCAACTGCATAGGAAAGATAGGAAGTATGGGAAGAAACCAACCTGGCTTAACCAGGAGATCTTCAATGATCTAAAAATAAAAAGAGAGTCCTAAAAAAAGTGGAAACTAGGTCAAATTAAAAAAGGATGAATATAAAAATATAGCACAGGTATGTAGGGACACAATTAGAAAGGCCAAGACACAAAAGGACCCTTCGCCGGGTGAGGGAACTCTAGTTATTAGGAAGAGACAGGTAATAGTTGGGGGGATTTAATAATTAGAAACATAAATAGCTGGGTGCGAAGTTTGCCAATCTCTCACGACATCTAAATAGACTTATGTGCTGTGCTGGGGAGGAGCCAGTGGTCACGGTACATTAAGGTATCATTGGCATAATAAAGGATAGAAGAGATGTCCTGGAGGCCAAATTTAGGCTGCTAAGTAAATGATTGGCATCCAGGACTTCCATGGTAGCATTCTCTGAAATGTTCCTGTAACGCCAACAGACCCCGGTCATCAGCGAGTGGGATCAAACCTGGGACTGCTGGAGCTTAGTACATAAGCCTGTACCACAAGAGCTAAAAGCCAACTGCCTCTTAGCTAAGGCCATAGAGCACACTCATAAATCTTCTTTCTATCTTCCTCTCTCTAATTGGTCTCAGTGCCACTGGATGGGGCAGATCATCACACCCACTTCCACTCAGAAGGCCAGTTAGACAAGCAGAGCTGCAGGTTCTCAATGTGTGGATGAGACGATGGTGTAGGGAGGTAGGGTTTAGCTTTATTACGAACTGGAGAAACTTTTGGCAAAGAGGGAGCCTATACAAGAAGGATGGTCTCCACCTAAACCAAAATGGAACCAGATTGCTCGCACTTACACTCAGAAAGATCATAGAGCAGTTTTAACACTAAAGGCTGGGGGAAAGCCGGCAGATGCAGAGGACCATGTGGTTCCGGCAAAGACATCCCTCAGGGGAGGTTCTATTAATGGAGAGTCCCTATGTCCTAGTGAGGAGGAGAGGATAGAAGATGATAAAATACAGCTAGGATCTGATGAGAAACAGTCAAATTAAAAAAAAAGTCTCATCCAATTACATCATGTAATGGCAGACAGTTAAAATGCGACAATTTTCTAAAGTGCTTATATTCCAATGCTACAGGTGTAAATAATATGGGAGAACTAGAGTGTCCCATATTAAATGAGGATTATTTGTATAATAGGCATAACAGAAACTTGGTGGAATGAGGATAATCAATGGGACACAGTAATACCACCGTACAAAATATATCAGAAGGGCAGAATAGGTCATGCTGGTGGGGAGATATTATCGACCACCCGACTATGATGGTGATAGCGACTGTGAAATGCTCAGGGAGATTAGAGAGGATATAAAATTTAAAAAAAAAACCCTCAATAATAATGGTTGATTTCAACCATCTCCATATTGACTGGGTACATGCCACCTCAGGAAGGGATGCAGAGATAAGAACCCACAAGATAAGAGGCAATTGTTGATTTAGTCCAAAGTGGAGCAAAGGATCTGGTCCAAGAGGTGAATATACCTGGACCGCTTGGTAATAGTGACCAGAATATAACTAAATTTAACATCCCTGTGGCAGAGAAAACAGCACAGCAGCCCAGAACTGTAGTGTTTAATTTCAGAAAGGGGGACTTCACAGAACTAAGGACGTTAGTTAAACAGAAATTAAAAGGTACAGTGCCAGAATGAAATCCCTGCAAGCTGCATGGAAAGTTTTTAAAGGGACCATAATAGAGGCTCAAATTAAATGTATCCCCAAATTAAACAACATAGAGAACCCCAAAAGAGCCCCAGTGCCAAAACAACAAAGTAAAAGAAACAGTGAGATGCAAACAGGTGTCCTTTAAAAAGTGGAAGTTAAATCCTGTTGAGAAAAATAAAAAGGAGCATAAACTCTGGCAAATGAAATGTAAAAATATAATTAGGAAGGCCAAAAGAGAATTTGAAGAAAAACTAGCCAAAGTGTCAAAAAGTAACATCAATTATTGTAAGTACATCAGAAGCAGCAAGTCTGCTAAACAACCAGTGGGGCCACTGGATGATCAAGATGTTAAAGGAGCAGTGAAGGGCAATATGGCCATTGTGGAGAAACTAAATGGATTCTTTGCATTGGTCTCCATGATGGAGGACGTGAGGGAGATTCCCAAACCTGAGCCATTCTTTTTAGGTGAAGAATCCTAGAATCATAGGATTGGAAGGTACCACGAGAGGTCTTTGAGTCCATTCCCCTGAACTCACGGCAGGACAAGCACCATCTAGGAACTATCCCAGATTGAGGTTTATTACAAGAGGTTTGGAAACAATTTGATAAACTAAACAACAATAAGTGACCAGGACCAGATAGTATTCAACTAATCATTCTGAAGGAAGCCAAATGTGAAATTGCAGAATTACTAACTGTAGTCTGTAAGTTAAATCAGCTTCTATACCAATTTTTAAAAAGGGCTTCAGAGGTGACACTGGCAATTACAGGACAGTAAGCTTGACTTTAGTACTGGCAAACTGGTTGAAACTATAGTAAAGAACAAAATTGTCAAACTATAGTAAAGAACAAAAAACTATAGTAAAGAACATAAATGAACATAACTTGTTGGGAGAGTCACCATTGTTTTTGTAAAGGGAAATCACGCCTCACCAATCTACTAGAATTTTTTGTGGGGGTCAACAAGCCTGTGGAAAAAGGGAATTCAGTGGATATAGTCTACTCAGATCTTCAGAAAGCCTTTGACAAGGTCCCTCACCAAAGGCTCTTAAGAAAAGGAAGCTGCCATGGGATAAGAGGGAAGGTTCTCTTATGGATTGGCAAATGGTTAAGAGAGAGAAAATAAAAGGTAGGAATAAATGGACAGTTTTCAAAATGGAAAGAGGTAAATAGTGGTGCCCCCAGGGATCTGTACTGGGCCCAGTAGTATTCCATATATTCATAAATGATCTGGAAGAAGGGATAAACAGTGAGGTGGCAAAATTTGCAGATGATATAAAACTACTCCAGGTAGTTAAGACCCAGGCAGACTGCAAACAGTTACAGAACTGGGTGACTGGACAACAAAGTGGCAGATGAAATAAAATGTTGATCAATGCAAATTAATGGGCATTGGAAAACATAATCCCAACTATACTTTTAAAATGATCGGGTGTAAATTGGCTGTTACCACTCAAGAAAGAAAGCTTGGAGTCATTGTAGATAGTTCTATGAAAATGTCCACTCAATGTGCAGTGGCAGTCAAAAAAGTGAACACAATGTTGGGAATAATTAAGGAAGGGAAAATAGTAAGACAGAAAATATTATATTGCCTCTATATAAATCCATGGGATGCCCACATCTTGCATACTGAATGCAGATAGATGTGGTCACCCCATCTCAACAGAGATACATTGGATTTGGAAATGGTAAAGAGAAGGGCAACAGAAATTATTAGGTTTATGGAACAGCTTCTGTATGAGGAAAGAGTAAAATGACTGGCAATTTTTTGCTTCAAAAAGACACGATTAAAGGGGGGATATAAGTGAGGTCTATAAAATCATGACTGGTGTGGAGAAAGTAAATAAGGAACTGTTATTTACTTCTTCTCATAACAGACTAACTAGGGCTCACCAAATGAAATAATGGGCAGCAGGCTGAAAACAAACAAAAGGAAGAATTTCCTCACACAACACACAGTCAACCTGGGGAACTCCTTGCCAGGGGATGTTGTGAAGGCCAAGACTGGAATGGGTTCCCTAGGGAGGTGGTGGAATCTCCTTCCGTAGAGGTTTTTAAGGTCAGGCTTGACAAAGTCCTGGCTGGGATGATTTAGTTGGGGTTGGTCCTGCTTTGAGCATGGGGTTGGACTAGATACCTCCTGAGGTCCCTTCCAGCCCTGATATTCTATGATTCTATGATTCTACTATAACAGGGTTCAAAAAAGAACTAGATACGTCCCTGAAGGGTAAGTACATAAGTGGCTATTAGCCAGGATGGGCAGGGATAGTATTCCTAGCCTCTGTGTGCCAGAAGCTGGGAATGGCAGACAGAATGGATCACTTGATGATTCCCTCTTCTGTTCACTTCTTCTGGGGCACCAGGCTTTGGCGACTTTTGGAAGAGAGGATACTGGGCTAGATGGGCCTTTGCTGTGATCCCGTATGGCCATTCTAATGTTTTTAGATCATTCTGAAAATGCTAGTGACCCATTAGACAGAGGGTAGGAGGCAATTCCTCAGGCTGGTAAGACAGAGAAAGATGCTGTAAAAGAGCTACAGGGAGAAGACATACTTCTGAGATCACAAGTCTCTAAAATAGGTGGGAGGTAGGGGGAGGTCCCAGTGCTGGGAGTGGGGATCAAAGGGAAAGGACAAGGCAGGGTGGATTTTTGCAAGGGTATAACCCTGGGCTTAGGAAGCAGCTCCACAAGGGACTAGCCAAAGGGCAAAGTCCCCTCACCAGACCCTGGCATACCAAGAACCCTAAAAGGACCTTAGATTGAGATCTCTACTGTAGAGGACACTGAAGGGAAAGGAAAACAAGTAATTTGACACAGGTTAAGGTTCAGGGAGGAGTTGAAAGACACAATGGGTATTGAACAAACCAAACTGTCTAAGCAGAAGGCCTGGTATAGTAAAAATATTTGGAAACACCCACCTGTGATAAAAGATTTGGTGTTATTGTTAAATCTCATGATGGAAAGTTTGTTGCTTAGATAAGAACATTCTTATATTTGTTTAAAGAAAAAAAAATGGTCCTGATGGTAATTCCTGTGAGAAGATGTAACGTGCGTGATTGTTGGGAAAAGCTTTTGGACATGCTAGGAATAGTAAACAAGGAGCCCTATGGAGATACAGCTTCTCAGCTAACACCCGTAAACAGGCTCAAAGCTTGTCACAGCAGGGAAACCATAATAAACCTGATCTGTGCTGTGGGAGGGGAAACTGAGGCACACCAACTCATGGCACTCCTGAATATCTGTAATGAATTCTCACCAGTTGGAAAAACACAATGGCTTAACAACACGGTACAGATGCAAAAGAGAGGCTCTCTATAACAACCCAGAGCTTACCCTATTTGTATGCATGTATCATTTTTGTGCCTAAAGTTATGAATATTGACTATGTACCAGTATTCTAAATGTGTTTGCTACTGGTTAACACCCACAAGGTAGTTTACATCCAATCTAGCCAGCACATTGTTGATGAACCATTCAAGGTAATGGCCCTTTAAGAAATATAATAGGCCTTAGAAGAAGCATTTACCACCTGATGGAATTTCCTGTGAACATTCTAGCCCAGATCTGGGTAATGGACCATACTATGAGTCATTGAAGCAGGCAAGGGCATGTGACCAGCTCATGTGACACTGGACTCCATCTTGTGCCTGTACTTTTCCACTAACTGTGCGGGAAGGACTTCCACTTGGAAAAATGATATTACCTCCACGTGTCAAATGCTATGAAATAGAGAAGTGACATAATCACATGGCCTCATTCTCCCCACAGCTCAATGCCTGGAAACACATTAAGAATGAGGACTGAACTGGGGATGTGAACTCAGGTTGAAGGGATTTTTCACTTATGTATGGAAGACTGGTGGACTGTTTGTACCACCAGGGTGACACTGCTTGATTCAAATACTATCTAATGTATCAAACTTAGACTGTGATTGTGTTTATTTTTTAGATAACCAACTTTGATCTGTTCGCTATTACTTAAAATCACTTAAAATCTATCTTTCTCTAGTTAATAAATCTGTTTTATTATTGTCAATAGATCAGCATGGAAACATACAATACACAAAGCTTTTCAAGCCTTTGAAGAGGAGAGAGTTAATTGATTGTTAGCTGCCAGGGAAAAGCATCATACTGCTATAACTACCACAACACTCACAACTGACTTTGTTTGCCCAATCTGTTCATGAGTATGCACTTTACGCTTTGACTACAGAATCTACAAAAAGAGATAGCATGAAATTGTCATTGTCAAATCGATGGAATATATACACACACACGCACATACACACACCTCCCTAATATAGTGTGTTGTTTGAAATATAAAAGAGAAATATGCTAAGGAAATGGTGATGGTGCATTGTCCTCTCCCAATTGAGAGAGAGGGGGAATGGATAATAAAATTAGACTGGTCAGGCTTTTGACCCGGGCAAGACAGAACAGCTATTGGGTCCTTGGAGGGGGAGCTGGGGAGAATTGGATGGAACTTCTCCATTTTTGGCTAGTGAACTCATTCATGTAACTGCAGCTGGGTGTGTTTCTGACTGTATGGCTGTGTAAGTTCAAGACCTGTAGCGGATTGCAGCTTGTCACTGCCTCAGTGTGAGAGGGACCCAGATTGAAACTCCAGAGGGGTCAGAAGTACCCCAATTGGTGGCTTCACCATGGAGAAGTCCATCACCTCCACCCAATGAATAGGCCCTGCTAGAGCATGAGTCCATTTCCTTCTTATTATGCACTCAGTTACTGATGGAGAGAATGTGGTTATGGCAGGGAAGTCAGGATTACTGGATTCTGTCTGGCATTCGCTGTATGACCTTGGCCAAGTAACATCTCCCTGTGCCTCAGTTTACTTATCTGTACAATGAGACTATGCTCATAGTAACTTTCCCTTGCTAGGTCCTTTGAAGATCCTTCAATGGAAGGTGATTCTCAGTATGATGATAGTTATTGATGAGAATTACTAATCTCTGTTCTCTTAGCGACAGCCCCGTGTGTCTGCAGAAAGTGTTCATGTCTCCCCACAGGCACCTTTCTCCAGATCTCTCCGTCTACTATCTATCCATCCATCCTGGGCATTTACAGGGTATCAGACCATTTGGAGATCTAGGCATTGTCCCTAATTTTCTTACAAATCAACTATAATTTTTAAATATCAGTCCTCATCTCCCTTTGGGAAGGTCCCTTAATTACTGTTTACTCCTAAAGGTGGATAAAGAACATAGAAGCACAGAGAGGCTTGTCTCCATCCTGTTTACATTCAGATGCTCACTACTCCCTAGAGGCTGAGTGAACCTCACTGGGATCGCACAGAGCTATATTATATACTGTGTACACCCCTGTGTCAGCTCTCGGCGTGGGATGTTGCTGCAGATGCTGGGGTGAGAGAGGTGTGGAACACAGCTACCGGAGGAGGATTCCCAGGAAAGATACTTCCATCTCAGAATTGCCAGGTACTGCATCTCTTGCTGAGGAGCTGACCTGCCTGACAAACCTATTACAACATGGGAATGATGGGATAGAGAGTAATTTTGTGGTCCTTTATGCTCTGCACAGCCATTAAACGTCTCAGGACCCTGGCCACAGGTGATGAATTTCCTCCAGTACCATGGGCCAAAATATCCCTGTAGGCTGTGCCACCCTCCCCACCCCAGAACTGATGGTCTTCATCCCCAAGGTTGCTGTATTTCAGGATGAAAGCTGTTAGTAGATGTACAATACAAGGACAAATTCTGAGGCCATGCCCCATAGTTTGCTCAGGAACCGCTCAGGTAAAACTCCCCTTGGAGTTGGAACTGAGAAAAGACTCCAGGAGCCAGCTGTGTGTTAATGCACAGATACTGTCACCTTCTTCTCTTGCATTTCAGGGCTATGGCTGCTAACAGGGGGCTGTTACCTGACCTTTATCTACTGGAATACATGAAGGTGCTAGGGCTTCTCACTGACAAAAAATTCTTTATTCATCATGAGAAAGATACATTTTCTCCTAGCTTCATTCGAGAAGTCAGCTGAACTACAACGGCCAATCCATGTGTGAATCCCATTTGACTAAAATCTTTGTTCCAATAATGTTAATGGCAATGAATTCCATGGGCCAAATATGTATTATTTTTACAATTTTATTTTATTAGTGTTATATGTTAAGACTTTCAATGTAATCAAATGTTCCCCTGTTTGTGTGTCGTTAGACACAGTAAATAGAAATGCCTGATCTACTTTCTTTATCGATAGATTCATAGGGACTATTAGAAGGGTTTTGAAGGTCATCCATTCTGATTTCCTGTATAACACAAGCCATTAAATTTCACCCAGTTACTCCTAAATGGAGCCCAGAAAATTGTCTGTGACTAAGTCCTGGTCTATACTTGTGTTTTGCACCACAGAAATCATAGCGCCGTAGGATTAGAAGATACTACATGGGTCACCTGGTCCAGCTAAGGAGCTTTCACAACATCTGAGGTGTCTGTTTCATTGCTATCCGCTTCTTACGGTTAGGCAATGTCTCCTAATATTTAATCTACATCGGCTGTGCTGTTGTTTGAACCCATTGCATATTGTCGTCCCCTCCTGGGAAAGAAAGAACAATCATTCTCCATCTTTTTTATAGCAGTTTTTCAAGTATTTGAAGACCACTAGTGTGTCCTTGCCTAATCTCCATTTTTGCAAACTAAACATACCCAGTTTCTTCAGCCTTTGTTCCCATGGCTTGAATTCCATCCATTGGATCATCTTTGTCTCTCACCTCTGTATCCTTTCCAGTTTATCTACATCCTTCCAATACACTGGTAACCCAAACTGGACACAATAGTCCAGTTGACGTCTAACCAGCATCGAGTAGATTGGTACTTGCACCTGCCATGACTTGCAAGCTATGCCTCTGTGAATACAACCAAAAATTATATTTGCTTTTTTTTTTCCAACAGCAAAAAAATCCACCTCCCTCAGAGATGTAGCGATATCAACCTAACCCCGATGTAGAAAGCATGAGGTTCAGGGAAAAATTCTTCCCTCAACCTAGCTACCACCTCTCAGGTATAAGCAGTGTTCACATTGAAGCTGTACGGCAATGCCCCTGCAGCGTTTTGAGTATCTGTTTTATCCGGAGACGAGGTGTTGGAGAATCCATCAGTTCCCTTTGCAGTTTGTCCCTACGGTTAATTACCCGCAGTGTTAAACATTTGGCTCTTATTTCTGATTGGAATTTGTCTGGCATCAGCTTCCAGCCATTGGGCCTTGCTCTGCCTTTCTCTGCTAGATTTAGGAACCCATTATTACTCATGGTTTTCTCCCCAGGAACGTCTCAGCTTGAAAATTTTTTTGATGAAATAAATTGAGGAAGCTCTCTCTCTCTCTCTCTCTCTCTCTCTCTCTCTCTCTCTCTCTCTCTCTCTCAGGCATTATCTCCAGTCTGCAATCATTTTTTGTGGCTCCTTTCTGCCCCCTTTACAGTTTTTCAATCTCCTTTTTAAAATGTGGACTCTGGGAATTCACACAATCAGTTTTCACCAGTGACATTTGCAGAGATAAAATCCTTTCCCTGCTGCAACTCATCACTCCCCTGTTTATCCATCCAGGGATCGCATCAACCCTTCTGGCCTCGCATCAGGAGCTCACGATGAGTTGGTGTACACAATGACCCCTAAATTCAGATCAATCAGTATGCCTGCCCTGGCCACCTCATTGAAAACATTTTGCGAATCTTTAGGTCACCTGCAAATTTTATCTGCAGGGATTCTCTATTGGCTTCCAGATCATCTATGGAACTATTATGGAATCATAGAATCATAGAATCTCAGGGTTGGAAGGGACCTCAGGAGGTCATCTAGTCCAACCCCCTGCTCAAAGCAGGACCAAACCCAACTAAATCATCCCAGCCAGGGCTTTGTCAAGCCTGACCTTAAAATCCTCTAAGGAAGGAGATTCCACTACCTCCCTAGGTAACCCATTCCAGTTCTTCACCATCCTACTAGTGAAAAAGTTTTTCCTAATATCCAGCCTAAATCTCCCCCTCTGCAACTTGAGACCATTACTCCTTGTTCTGTCATCTTCTACCACTGAGAACAGTCTAGATCCATCCTCTTTGGAACCCCCTTTCAGGTAGTTGAAAGCAGCTATCAAATCCCCCCTCATTCTTCTCTTCTGCAGACTAAACAATCCCAGTTCCCTCAGACTCTCCTCCTAAGTCATGTGCTCCAGCCCCCTAATCATTTTTGTTGCCCTCCGCTGGGCTCTCTCCAATTTATCCACATCCTTCTTGTAGTGTGGGGCCCAAAACTGGACACAGTACTCCAAATGAGGCCTCACCAGTGCTGAGTAGAGGGGAATGATCACATCCCTTGATCTGCTGGAAATGCCCCTAGTTATACAACCCAAAATGCCATTAGCCTTCTTGGCAACAAGGGCACACAGTTGACTCATATTCAGCTTTTCGTCCACCGTAACCCCTAGGTCCTTTTCTGAAGAACTGCTGCCCAGCCATTCGGTCCCTAGTCTGTAGCAGTGCATGGGATTCTTCCGTCCTAAGTGCAGGACTCTGCACTTGTCCTTGTTGAACCTCATCATATTTCTTTTGGCCCAATCCTCTAATTTGTCTAGGTCCCTCTGTATCCTAGCCCTACCCTCCAGCGTATCAACCACTCCTCCCAGTTTAGTGTCATCTGCAAACTTGCTAAGGGTGCAGTTCACACCATCCTCCAGATCGTTAATGAAGATATTGAATAAAACCGGCCCCAGCACCGACCCTTGGGGCACTCCACTTGATACCGGCTGCCAACTAGACATGGAACCATTGATCACTACCCGTTGAGCCCGACCATCTAGCCAGTTTTCTATCCACCTTACCGTCCATTCATCCAGCCCATACTTCTTTAACTTGCTGGCAAGAATACTGTGGGAGACTGTATCAAAAGCTTTGCTAAAGTCCAGAAATAACACATCCACTGCTTTCCCCTCATCCACAGAGCCAGTTATCTCGTCATAGAAGGCAATTAGGTTAGTCAGGCATGACTTGCCCTTGGTGAATCCATGCTGACTGTTCCTGATCACTTTCCCCTCCTTTAAGTGGTTCAGAATTGATTCCTTGAGGACCTGTTCCATGACTTTTCCAGGGACTGAGGTGAGACTGACTGGCCTGTAGTTCCCTGGATCTTCCTTCTTCCCTTTTTTAAAGATGGGCACTACATTAGCTTTTTTCCAGTCATCCGGGACCTCCCCCGATCGCCATGATTTTTCAAAGATAATGGCCAATGGCTCTGCAATCTCATCGACCAACTCCTTTAGCACCCTCGGATGCAGCGCATCCGGCCCCATGGACTTGTGCTCGTCCAGCTTTCCTAAATAGCCCCAAACTACTTCTTTCTCCACAGAGAGCTGGTCACCTCCTCCCCATACCGTGCTGCAGAGTGCAGCTGTCTGGGACCTGACCTTGTCTGTGAAGACAGAGGGAAAAAAAAATCATTGAGTACACTAGCTTTCTCCACATCCTCTGTCACTAGGTTCCCTCCCTCATTCAGCAAGGGGCCCACACTTTCCTTGACTGATCAGCCTAGAACTGATCCCTGCAAGACCCCGCTAGAAACAGCCCCAGTCACTGACAATGGCCAATTGATAACTGCTTTCACACAGTACTGCTCCTTTTTTTCATGCTCTGCTGCTACCTGATTGCAGACTTCTGGTTCTGAACAATGAGATATGTGTGTACTCTGGTGTTCGTAACTTTATGGTTCTACTATAGATGCTGTTTAAAATCCTCCATGACTTCTAAAAGACTGGAACGTATTTCACCCCCGCCTGTGATATGAGCACCTCATATTGCTTCTTTCCAAATGCAAAACAAAAATACTTCTTGAACACATCTACTTTTTCTGAGACATTAATACTTTTCCTTTCTCCCTCTAGAAATTGACCTAAATCTTTCCTAGCATTTCTCTTGTTCTTAATATACTTAATCATCTTCTAAATTCCATTGTGTATTGCTTGCTATCTTTCCCACTGAACTGGTCTGATGGGTTGCCCCCAGGATGCCACCTGCAACTGGGGTACCACTGAACCCCTTCCAACCCACCAACCTGGGCTCCCTCTCACACTGTGGTTCTGTGATAAGTTGCCAAGCTCGCTCTTTTCACCAGCAAACACACAGGTAGGGACCCACCCAGCTGCAGTGCTTACAGGCTGCTGTGATCACCTCTGCATGGGGAGGCTACCGCTAAGGAACTGCCCAGCTGCTCCATCTGGAGTGTAAACCAATATTATATTGTCTTGTGCTGCACAGATCTGCCCCAAGTTATCACTCCCACACACTGGTTTTTGATAAAGCAAAAGCAAATTTATTAACTAGAAAAGATAGATGTTAAGTCATTATAAGCGATATCAAACAGATCAAAGCAGATTACCTAGTAAATAAACAAAAACGCAGCCTAAGCATAATATCTTAAAGAGAGTGGATATAAGTAGCAAATCCACACCCGAATTGCTGATTCAAGCAAGCTGCAGGCACTTAAGGGGCAAACTCCACTTGCTTGCAGCTTACAAACCCCAGGTATTCCTTTCACATGCTAGAAACCTCTTTATCCTAGGTCCAGCCTTTCCTTCCAGTTCAGTCCTAGTTACTCAGGAGTCTCTTTGGGCAGGGAGTCAGTGAAGAACCACAATAATGTTGCTCCCCTCCCTTTAGGACCTTTGTCTCCAAGCTTGGTTCCCAGGCCTTTCAGTGGAAAAACTCAGGTATTCCAAAATGGAGTCCAGTACCAGGTGAGCTAGTCACATGCCCCTATAATGTCATAGCAGCCATTCTGTCCATGACTGACAGCCTCTCCCAGTCTCATAACCTGTCTCATAAAACTCCTTTTGATCTTTTATATCCTTTACAGAAACTGTGTGACCAAAACTGAGCTTGTGTCCAGAGCAGGTTATTCTCCTTCCCATTACTCAGGCATCTGAACATTGTCTTTGTTTTGGCCTGTGTTGTGAATGAGCAGGTGCTTCCATGGAGCTTCTATCAGTGAAGCCCAGATCTTTTCCCTGAGGTTTGTTCTAGTTGTGGTGTTTCCCTGAGCAAATATCTTGACAAAGGTGGGGTTTTTCTTTTGTTTGTTTTTTGTTTTCCCCACTCTCAGATTTTGAGCTACCGGAAGAATAGGGAACTCCGTACATGATGGACTCTCTAGCCTGGCTTTCACTGAATTAAGTGACAATGATGGATAACCAGTATCCACACTCGTGTTTCTTGCTAGTGACTATTAAGGTTTCCCATATCAAGATGTGTAGGAATTATTGATGCATGGAGCACCATGAAACGTGGAATTGGCATTAGTAGGATTAGTGGTTCATATTTCATTTATCTGAATAATTAAAATGCCATTTTCAGAGTGTGATGAGTGAACAATCTGCTTCACTGATGAGAACAGCTACCAGTAGCGTATGTAGTGTCTCATATTCACATTGCCTCTTCATCCAGGCATTTGTACTGAGATCATCACCCTGGACCCTGGGCACATACAAGAAGTTGGGAGAACGTACAGTACACGCAAGAGAAACTGTTCTGCCTCAGGGTTGGACACCTTCTCCCCTACTCCATGTCAGATTCCAATACAACCGACTTCACCAACCCCTCCACCTTCATCCTACTGGGCATTCCTGGTCTGGAGGTAGCCCATGTCTGGATCTCCATCCCCTTCTGCACCATGTATGTCATAGCCATCTTGGGGAACTTCACCATCCTGTTCATCGTGAAGAGGGAGCTGAGTCTCCATGGGCCCATGTACTATTTCCTCTGCATGCTGGCCATCACCGACCTGGTGCTGTCTACGTCCATCATGCCTAAAACACTGAGCATTTTCTGGTTCAATTCCAGGGAGATTGATTTCAGTGCCTGCCTCACCCAGATGTACTTCCTTCACTGCTTCTCAGTGATGGAGTCTGGGATCTTCGTCGCCATGGCTTTTGATCGCTATGTGGCCATCTGCCATCCCCTGAGACATTCCACCATCCTGACAAACCCTGTGGTGGCCAAGATCTTTCTGGCCGTGGTGCTGCGCGGTGGCACCTTTGTACTGCCTTATCTTCTCCTGGCAAGGCGGTGGCCATATTGCAGTAACAAAATCATCTCCCACACTCACTGTGAGCACATGGCTGTGGTGAAGCTGGCCTGTGCCGACACCCACCTCAGTAGTTACTACGGCCTCTTTGTGCTATTCTCTGTGATTGGTCTGGATGTGTTTTTTATCACTGTGTCCTATACCCAGATCCTCAGAGCAATCTTCAGCCTCCCCACAAAGGACGCCCAGTTGAAGACTTTGGGGACCTGCAGCTCCCACTTCTGTGCCATCTTAGCCTTTTACATCTCAGCTCTCTTCTCCTCCCTCACGTACCGGTTTGGGCATAATGTGGACCAGCATTTCCATGTTCTCATTGCCAATGTGTACCTCTTGGTACCCCCCATGCTAAACCCCATTATTTATGGGGTTAGGACCAAACAGATCTGGGACAGGCTGCTCCGGCTCTTTACTCATAAAGGAACCTAAAATTGTCTCCTGGTGCTCTGGCTCTTAGACCAAGCTCTGTGCAGAGCTGGCCTGAATCACCGACTGGATGGTCAGAGAAACATTAAATTCTTTCTTCTCCTCACTGTGCTGTGTCAGTGTGACAAACTGTGAAACTGGTCTATGCAGAACTCATTAAGTTGTCCTCTTTCTAATTACTGGTAACTGAACCTCTGAGGCCCACCACCTGCCCAACCTCTCTCCTCAGGGCTCCACCTATTCCCACAGGGCCCCGTCCCTGTTACTCACTCGTTCCATCCCTCTGTAACTCCCTGGATTATCTCTACCTCCTTCCTCAATCCAGTTGGACTCCCTCTGCTCCGGGATGGGATGGGAGCTGCTGCAGCTTGACAAGGAACCTGCCCTGAGTGCACTGAACATGCAGTGCTGTGGCTGACACGTCAGTCAGGGGAAGAGAGGGAAGCCAGGAAGCTGTATAGAAGTGGCTGAGGGTTGGGAGCAGAAATGTAATACAGGCGAACAAGACTGTGCATCATACAGCTTGTGGCTCCTAACTCTCAGCTACAAATTTGTGAAGGAAGAGACCCTTGTGTTGCTTATATCTTTCGCTTTCAGCTCCCTTTTGTTACTCCCAGCTGGGAGCCTGTAGCAGGCAGAGTCCCGGCATAGAATCATAAGACTGGAAGGGACCCTGAGATGCCAGTCCCCTCCACTCATGGCAGGACCAAGCACCATCTAGACCATCCCTGACAATGATGGAGATTCCACAACCTCCCTAGGCAATTTACGGGTGTGGACTGGGAGTCCTTTGCCCTGAGCCAGGCCTCGGGAGCAAGGCAAGAAATCAGCTTTGAAAGTAGGAGGACAAAAGCTGAGAGAGGTGGAAGGATAAGCCCCTATGTTATCTGGGAAGGTGGGATGCTGGGCAGAGGCCAGGGTGGCTGCGGTAGCTCACAGGGAGGGAGATAAATGGCACAGCTGCCATTAGCCGGCAATTTACACACGTACAGGGCACCTTATCTGGAACTACAGGGCACCCCTTGCCCAGGGGCTGAAGCTGAACAGTGAAGCTGAGTCTGACATACATTCTTCATGACACTTCTGGTCGCTATGTCTAGAATCTCTTTAGCAAGGCTGCCAGGCAGTGTTATCCCTGTGTCATGGAGGGACTGAGCCACATAGCAATATAATGATTTACCCAAGGTCACACAGTGAGTCAATGGTAGAGGTGAGAATAGGGAATCCTGACCCCCCTCACCAGAAAGCCTCTGAGTTGTGTTAGAGACACTGAGGCTATTTGTGTGTCGTGATCAGTGGAGTTGCCATCCTTTTTAAACAGGAGGAATTTATTAAAGAAACAGCTAAACACTATGGCCACAAAAACAGGTTTCCACACAGCTCAGCCTTCAGCCTTGTCTTGGTAGTGTACCAGGGACCACACAATGCCTAGAACTCTACAGGCTGCACCCTCAAAGGCCCTGATTAGGACCTTTTGGTATCAGCACACTGGAAATAATAAATAATAATAATCTCCATTTAATACATGGAGAGACTGTGGCTCAGACTGAGAATCTGACTCGCCCAAGGTCACCCAGCGAATCCATGGCCGAGCTGGGACTCTTTGCTCTCAGCTCACTGGTCTCTGCTGATGCTTTATCTCTAGTTAAATTATTTGGGCTAAATCCTTAGTTGGTGGAAGTGGCTTCAGCCCGACTGAAATCAAGGGAGATCTCCAGCACTAGATAAACCAACGGAGATCGTGCACCAGGCCTCTGTGCTGTTGCGTGGGCCATACATGTAAGGTCTGAGAGAGTCCTGGGAGTAGTGAGCACCTATCAGTCTGTGACGTCTGTGAAGAACCTGTCAGTGGTGTCCATGTGTCACCATGACTCAGTGGGACACAGCTGAGGATGCCAAATTCAGGCAAACTGCTGAGAAATCGGGCAGACTCACCCTAGACTGGTGGTTGTTCTATCGTTAGATTCTACCAAGCCAGCAACAAATGGGGGTGGCAGGTTTGTAGAAATTGTGGTGGTACCCAGAATGCCCAGAGCCTGTCCACCCCCCAAGCTCTCCCCCACCAACTGCCTAAGGCTCTGGGAGGGAGAGTTTGGGTGCTGGGGTGGGGGGTGCAGGCTCTGGGACAGAGTTTGAGTGCAGGCTATGGGCTGGGGCGGAGGATTGAGGTGAAGGAGGGGTGCAGGGTGCAGGCTCTGGGAGGGAGTTTGGGTGAAAGAGGGGTGCAGGGGAGGGGGTGGAGGTGCAGGAAGGAGTTTGGGGGAGGGTGCGTATGGGACGGGGTGAGGGTGCAGGAGCAAGTTTGGGGGAGGGGGTGTGTGGGGAGGGGGTGGGGGTGCAGGAGGGAGTTTGGGGGTAGGGAGTGTGTGGGGAGGGACAGTGAGTGGGAGTGCAGGAAGGAGTTTCGGGTGGAGGGATTGTGGGGGGAGAGGGTATGGGTGCAGGCTCTGGAAGTGGGTGGGGGGTTAGGTGCTTACCTGGAGCACCCCCTCCAGCAGCAGCACCTAGGCAGGGCAGGCTGAGGGGTCTCCATGGGCTGCTGCCCCCAGGCACCACCCCCACAGCTTCCCATTGGCCGCAAGGGCATTCGGAGTGGGGGCAGCATGCGGAGATACAGCACCCCACAGGCCTCAGGGACGTGCCGGCAGCCACATGGAGTGAGCATGCAGGAAGCCACGGCGCTGCTGCTGGTGGCAGCGGGAGCATCCTGGGCCATTTTAAATCACCCAGGGGCAGTAGGTGGGTGTGGGGGACACACCGGGGAACATGAGAGAGTGGCAGGTCAGGCTGGTAGAGAGATTCAGCCCCAAACTTTGCTGGAGCCAGGCCCTTGGGCCAGGAATATTCCTGGTGCTCGGCCACCACGGGCCCATGTAACTCGCCGCCTATGGCAACACTGGTTAACTGGAAGCCAAAATCACAGTCTCCTGAGGCGTCCCAGCCCTTGGCTCACCACTCAGATACTGGACTCCATGATGAGCGCTCAGTTTCACCACATTTATCATTTTTGAAAATTCGTGGTGATTAGGGGAGGTCCCGGAAGATTGGGAAAAGACAAATATAGTGCCCATATTTAAAAAGGGGAAGAAAGAGACCCCAGGGAACTACAGACTGGTGAGCCTCACTTCAGTTCCCCCCGGCAAAATCATGGAGCAGGTCCTCAAGGAATCCATTTTGAAGCACCTGGAGGAGAGGAAGGTGATCAGGAACAGTCAGCATGGTTTCACCAAGGGCAAGTCATGCCTGACTAACCTGATTGCCTTCTATGATGAGATAACTGGGTCTGTAGATATGGGGAAAGCGGTGGACATGATATATCTTGATTTAGCAAAGCTTTTGATACGGTCTTGCACAGTATTCTTGCCAGCAAGTTAAAAAAGTATGGATTGGATGAATCGACTATAAGGTAGATGGAAAGCTGTTCAGATTGTCAGGCTCAATGGGTAGTGATCAATGGCTCGATCATTAGCTGGCAGCCAATATAAAGCAGAGTCCCCTAGATGTCGGTCCTGGGGCCAGTTTTGTTCAACATCTTCATTAACGATCTGGATGATGGCAAGTTCGCAGGTGACCCTAACCTGGGAGGAGAGGTAGATATCTTGGAGGGCAGGGATAAGGTCCAAAGTGACCTAGACAAATTGGAGGATTCAGACAAAAGAAATCAACAAGGACAAGTGCAGAGTCCTCCACTTAGGATGGAAGAATCCCATGCACCGTTACAGACTGGGGACCGACTGGGTAAGCAGCAGTTCTGCAGAAAGGGCCTGGCGATTACAGTGGATGAGAAGCTGGATATGAGTCAGCAGTGTGCCCCTGTTGCCAAGAAGGCCAACAACATATTGGGCTGTATTAGTAGGATCATTGCCAGCAGATCGAGGGAAGTGATTATCCTCCTCTATTCAGCACTGGTGAGGCCACACCTGGAGTTTTGCGTCCAGTTTTGGGCCCCACACTACAAGAAGGATGTGGACAAATTGGAGAGAGTCCAGCGGAGGACAACAAAAATGTTTAGGGGGCTGGGGCACATGGATATGAGGAGAGGCTGAGGGAACTGGGGTTATTTAGTCTGCAGAAGAGAAGAGTGAGTGGGGATTTGATAGCAGCTGTGACAAAGTTCCTCCTCTACCTTGGTGGGTCCTGCGCTTATTGGCGGATTTTTGCTAGCCTTGGAGATCTTCCTGTGTTGGATCAGGAGTTGGGAGGTTTTGGGGGGAACCCAGGCCCGCTCTCTACCCCGGTTCCAGCCCAGGGCCCTGTGCATTGCAGCTGTCTATAGTGCCTTCTGTAACAGCTGCATGTCAGCTACAACTCCCTGGGCTACTTCCCCATGGCCTCCTCCAAACACCTTCTTTATCCTCATCACAGGACCTTCCTCCTGGTGTCTGATAACGCTTCTACTCCTCAGTCCTCCAGCAGCACAACCTCTCACTCTCAGCTCCTTGCGCCTCTTGCTCCCAGCTCCTCACACACGCACCACAAACTAAAGTGAGCTCCCTTTTAAACCCAGGTGCCCTGATTAGCCTGCCTTGATTCTAGCAACTTCTTGATTGGCTGACAGAACAAGGAGTAATGGTCTCAAGTTGCAGAGGGGGAGGTTTAGGTTGGATATTAGGAAAAACTTTTTCACTAGTAGGGTGGTGAAGAACTGGAATGGGTCAGGCTTGACAAAGCCCTGGCTGGGATGATTTAGTTGGGTTTGGTCCTGCTTTGAGCAGGGGGTTGGACTAGATGACCTCCTGAGGTCCCTTCCAACCCTGAGATTCTATGATTCTATGATTCTAGGTGTGCTAATCAGCCTGTCTGCCTTAATTGTTTGGAGAAAGTTCCTGATTGTTCTGGAACCTTCCCTGTTACCTTACCCAGAGAAAGGGGACCTACTTAACCTGGGGCTAATATATCTGCCTTCTATCACTCTCCTGTAGCTAGCTGGCATGACCCTGTCACACAGCCTTCAACTACCTGAAGGGGGGTTCCAAAGAGGATGGAGCTTGACTGTTCTCAGTGGTGGCAGATGACAGAACAAGGAGTAATGGTCTCAAGTTGCAGTGGGGGAGGTTTAGGTTGGATGTTATGAAACACTATTTCACTAGGAGGCTGGTGAAACACGGGAATGGGGTACCTAGAGAGGTGGTGGAATCTCCATCCATAGAGGCTTTTAGGGCCCTGGCTTGACAAAGCCCTGGCTGGGATGATTTAGTTGGGGATTGGTCCTGCTTTGAGCAGGGGGTTGGACTAGATGACCTCCTGAGGTCTCTTCCAACCCTAATATTCTATGATTCTAAGATATAGAGTCATTCTAATCTCAAGAGATCAACCACTTAGCCAGGAGTCCAGAGTCATAGAATCATAGAATCATAGAATCTCAGGGTTGGAAGGGACCTCAGGAGGTCATCTAGTCCAACCCCCTGCTCAAAGCAGGACCAAACCCAACTAAATCATCCCAGCCAGGGCTTTGTCAAGCCTGACCTTAAAAACCTCTAAGGAAGGAGATTCCACCACCTCTCTAGGTAACCCATTCCAGTTCTTCACCACCCTACTAGTGAAAAAGTTTTTTCTAATGTCCAACCTAAACCTCCCCCTCTGCAACTTGAGACCATTACTCCTTGTTCTGTCATCTTCTACCACTGAGAACAGTCTAGATCCATCCTCTTTGGAACCCCCTTTCAGGTAGTTGAAAGCAGCTATCAAATCCCGCCTCATTCTTCTCTTCTGCAGGCTAAACAATCCCAGTTCCCTCAGCCTCTCCTCATAAGTCATGTGCTCCAGCCCCCTAATCATTTTTGTTGCCCTCCGCTGGACTCTCTCCAATTTATCCACATCCTTCTTGTAGTGTGGGGCCCAAAACTGGACACAGTACTCCAAATGAGGCCTCACCAGTGCTGAATAGAGGGGAATGATCACATCCTTCGATCTGCTGGAAATGCCCCTACTTATACAACCCAAAATGCCATTAGCCTTCTTGGCAACAAGGGCACACTGTTGACTCATATTCAGCTTTTCGTCCACTGTAACCCCTAGGTCCTTTTCTGCAGAACTGCTGCCCAGCCATTCTGTCCCTAGTCTGTAGCATTGCATGGGATTCTTCCGTCCTAAGTGCGTGACATGAGCATGTCACGTGGCCATCAGAGGATCATTCACATGCACATCTACCAGTGTGATATATGCCATCATGTGCTAGCAATGCCCCTCTGCCATGTACATTGGCCAAACTGGACAGTCTCTACGCAAAAAAATAAATGGACACAAATCTGACATGAGTAATTATAAAAGTTGCAGAAACAGAAGCCTGCATCCCAAGAAAGTGGAAAAAACTCATAGGTAGGAGTTGTAGACTAAGCTGGATGAGCAAGCATCTCAGAGAGGTGATTAAGAAAAAGCAGAAAGCCTACAAGGAGTGGAAGATGGGTGGGATTAGCAAGGAAAGCTACCTTATTGAGGTCAGAACATGTAGGGATGAAGTGAGAAGGCTAAAAGCCATGTAGAGTTGGACCTTGGAAAGGGAATTAAAATCAATAGTAAAAGGTTCTATAGCCATATAAATAAGAAGAAAACAAGGAAAGAAGAAGTGGGACCGCTAAACACTGAGGATGGAGTGAAGGTTAAGAATAATCTAGGCATGGCCCAATAGCTAAACAAATACTTTGCCTCAGTCTTTAATGAGGCTAAAGGGGAGCTTAGGGATAATGGTAGGATGACAAATGGGAATGAGGATATGGAGATAGATATTGCCACATCCGAGGTAGAAGCCAAATTCGAATAGCTTAATGGGACTAAATCGGGGGGCCCAGATAATCTTCATCCAAGAATATTAAAGGAACTGGCACATGAAATTGCAAGTCCGTTAGCAAGAATTTTTAATGAATCTGTAAACTCAGGGGTTGTACCGTATGACTGGAGAATTGCTAACATAGTTCCTATTTTTAAGAAAGGAAAAAGAAGTGATCCAGATAACGTAGGGGTGGGCACACTACGGCCCGTGGACCGGATCCGGCCTGTCAGGGCTTTGGATCCGGCTCATAGGATTGCCCCCCATGGTGCCGCAGACCCCGTGCCGCTCTCAGAAGCGGCCAGCACCACATCCCTGCAGCCTGAGCCGGGGGCAGCAGAGGGCTCTGTGCATTGCCCTTGCCTCCAGCCACCGCCCCCTGCAGCTCCCATTGGCCAGAACGGGGAACCGCGGCCAATGGAAGCTTCGAGAGAGGTACTTGGAGGCGTGGCAAGGGCAGCACGAGGAGCCCTGTGCCCCCCCTTCTTTGGGGGCTACGCAGGGACATGGAGCCTGCCCTGGCCCCGGTGCATGCCGCCGCCACCCCGGAGCCGCTTTCGGTAAGTGCAAGGTCATGCATTTAGGGATTAATAACAAGATTTTTTGTTATAAACTGGGGATGCATCACTTGGAAGTAACAGAGGAGGAGAAGCACCTCGGAATATTGGTTGATCACAGGATGACTATGAGCCACCAAGGTGATGTGTATCAGAGGGGTAGCCGTGTTAGTCTGGATCTGTAAGAGCAGCAAAGAATCCTGTGGCACCTTATAGACTAACAGACGTTTTGCAGCATGAGCTTTCGTGTGTGAATACCCACTTCGTCGGATGCATGTACATGCAGCATCCGATGGAAGTACTTGCATCCGACGAAGTGGGTATTCACCCACGAAAGCTCATGCTCCAATACGTCTGTTAGTCTATAAGGTGCCACAGGACTCTTCAATGTGATATGGCCATGTAGCAGGGTGGACCCCTGCTCCTTCCCTGAACGGTTTAAAAGCGGCCTGGCAGGGCTTGAGAGTGGCAGCTCTCAAAGCTGGGCTGATTGGGGAAGTGGCTGCAGCTGGGCCACACCCAACTCAGGCCACAGCTGGCCCCTATAAAAGGCCAGGGAAGCCAGAGGCAGTCAGTCTTCCTCGGCCTGAAGAGGGAGATGGGCCTGGCTGCAGGGAGCTAGAGACCAGATACCTGAGGGGAGCAGGGCTGGGGACAGGCTGAGGAGCTGGAGCTGGAGAGCTCCAGCCTGGAAAGCCCCAGGCTGCGGCCTAGCAGAAGGCCAACAGGTACGAGGGGTTGCAGAGGCAGCCCAGGGGTCGGCCAAGGCAGCAGGTCCAAACCCTCCTTGCCAGTGATGAGTAGGCTGATACTGCAGCCTGCCCCAGGACGTGGGGCTAGACAATGACTGTCAGTAGCCATACACTGAGGTGGGGATAGAGGGTGAGGGTTCCCTGGGGAGGGGAGACCCTGAGAGAGAGGGGTTACTGCCAGGGGGCAGCACCCCATGTAAAAAGGCACCGGGGTCCTGGAAGGGACATGGGGGGCCTGAGGACAGGCAGATCACCGGCCTGAAGAGGGCGCTCCGGACTGGAAACAGAGCTAATTCCCGGAGTCACCAGCAGGAGGCGCTGCAGGGGTGTGTCCAGCCCATCTACAGGCCATTAAAAAAGCTAATGCGGTTTTGGGATACATCAGGTGAGGTATTTCCAGGAGAAATGAGGAGGTGTTAGTACCGTTATACAAGGCACTGGTAAGATCTCATCTGGAATACTGTGTGCAGTTCTGGTCTCCCATGTTTAAGAAGGATGAATTCAAACTGGAACAGTACAGAGAAGGGCTACTAGGATGATCCAAGGAATGGAAAACCTGTCTTATGAAAGGAGACTCAAAGACCTTGGCTTGTTTACTTAACCAAAAGAAGGCTGAGAGGGGATATGATTGCTCTCTATAAATATATCAGAGGGATAAATACCAGGGAGGGAGAGGAATTATTTAAGTTCAGTACCAATGTGGTCAAAGAACAAATGGATATAAACTGCCCATCAGGAAGTTTAGACTTGAAATTAGACAGAGGTTTCTAACCATCAGAAGAGTGAAGTTCTGGAACAGCCTTCCAAGGGGAGAAGTGGGGGCAAAAGACATATCTGGCTTCAAGACTAAGGTTGATAAGTTTATGGCGGGGATGGTATGATGGGATAGCCTAACTGTGTCAATTAATTGATCTTTGACTATTAGTGGTAAATATGCCCAATGGCCTGTGATGGGATGTTAGATGGGGTGGGATCTGATTTACTACAGAGGATTCTCTGTACCTTGAAGTCTTTAAACTACGATTTCAGGACTTCAATGGCGCAGACATAGGTTAGGGGTTGTTACAGGAGTGGGTGGGTGAGGTTCTGTGGCCTGCGTTGTGCAAGAGGTCAGACTAGATGATCATAATGGTCCCTTCTGACCTTTGCAAACTGGACACCATCAAATTAGGCTGGAATAAAGACTGAGGGAGTGGATGGGTCATTACAAAAACTCATTTCCCCACACTAATTCCCTCTACTGTTACTCACACCTTCTTGTCAACTGTTTGAAATGGGCCACCCTCATTACAACTACAAAAGTGATTTTTCCTCCCTTGGTATTCTACCGTTGAGAATAGCCCACTTCCACTTTAATTGAATTGTCTTGTTAGCAGTGACCCCTCACTTCGTAAGGCAACTCCCATCTTTTCATGTACTGTGTATATACCTGCTTCTGTATTTTCCACTCCATGCATCTGATGAAGTGGGTTTTAGGCCATGAAAGCTTATGCCCAAATAATTTTTTTAGTCTCTAAGGTGCCACAAGGATTCCTCGTTGTTTTTGGTGATACAGACTAGCACGGTTACCCTTGTGTAACCTGTCTTTACATGTTTCAATAACTCACGGCGGCAGCCATTGCATGTATTTTTGCTGAGTGTGTTTCTTCTATGGCCCATTGTGAGAGCTAAGTGTCCTTCTGTCCTTAATGTAAATTCTACCTGAGGGGTTGTCATAACTATCAAGGGAAGAGTAACAGCCCTCCTGTGTACAATACTAGAAAATCCCTCCTGGCCAGAGGCACCAAAATCCTTTTACCTGTAAAGGGTTAAGAAGCTCAGGAAACCTGGGTGACACCTGACCCAAAGGACCAATAAGGGGACAAGATATTTTCAAATCGGGGGGAGGGGAGGTGTTTGTGCTCTTTGTTTTGGGGGTTGTTCACTCTTGGAACTAAGAGGGACCAGACATCAATCCATGTTCTCCAAATCTTTCTAAACAAGTCTCTCATATTTCAAATTTGTAAGTAACAGCCAGGCAAGGCGTGTTAGTTTTAATTTGTTTTCTCAACTTGTGAATTTTCTCTTTGCTAGAGGCAGGTTTATCCCTGTTTTGTTGTAACTTTGAAACTAAGGCTAGAGGGGGTTCCTCTGGCCTCTTTGAATCTGATTACCCTGTAAAGTTATTTTCCATCCTGATTATACAGAGATATTTTTTACATTTTTCTTTTTAATAAATCCTTCTTTTAAGAACCTCACTAATTTTTCCATTGTCCAAAGACCCAGGGGGTTAGGTCTTTGATCACTTTGTAACCAATTGGTTAGAATATTATTTTCAAGCCTCCCCAGAAAAGGGGGTGTAAGGGCTTGGGGGAAGAGGAACTCCAAGTGGTCTTTCCCCTATTTCTTGTTAAATCATGTGGTGGTGGCAGCATACCAGGTTTTAACCTAAGCTGGTAGAAATAAGCTTAGGGGGCTTTCATGTACCCTAGAGTTCAGAGTGGGGAAGGAACCCTGACAGGGGTGTTACCCAAAAATACAACACATGCATAGGATACGAGACCCTGGCAAATATTATTAACTTCAGATAAAAAGTCGATAAATGTATAGAAACAGGATAATCATATTTAGCAAATCACAACTTTCCCATTGCCACCTGACAGGACATACTTTTTATAACATGTGTTGCAATGGTATAACAGTGGTAGCAACAATGATAAAAATGGTCATATTCAATCACACAGCATCACACCAGGGTCTCATCCCATGACGGTGCGAGAGCTGTTAGCCAGCTAAGCAAGGGGCATTACCCAGGCTCTAGCAGGGCAAGCAGCTGGGACATTAGAGCCACTGGAGGACGGGAAGAGCAGATAAAAACCTGCTTTACTGCAGGGACCCTGCTCCTCATACAAAGACAGGAGAAGAGAGTCCTTTAAAAGTGAGAGGTGGACGTCCGTGAACTAGATTGTTTCCTCCAATTTAGCCAGCTAGTCTCCTTGAAGAAGGAGAAACCGGGGAACAACAGACCAGTCAGGCTCACTTGGAAAAAATCATGGGGCAGGTCCTTAAGGAATCTATTTGGAAGCACTTGGAGGAGAGGAATTTAATCAGGAAGAGGCAACATGGGTTCACAAAAGGAAAGTCAGGCCTGACCACCATGATGGCCTTCTGTGATGAGATAACTGGCACAATGGTTATGGGGAAAGTGCTCCTGAAGTGTCCTTAAATGACTTGCCACAAGATGTCAGAATGTTTATATCAGAGTTTAGTAGATTTATTATTACTTTAATTTTCTTTCTTTTATAAAGGAATTAGAAACACTGCTCCTGCCAGCTAACTGCTGAATTAGCTGCCAAAACACCAGAGCTTTCAAGTGCCTAAGTACCCCCGGGGATCACAGTTAAAGCCTCCCCTCACCCACCAAAATCTGACCTGAAATCCCTGCTGCAAGCTCTGGTGAGATAGAGACAATTCAGCAACAGATGGGGGGAGGGAGGGAGAAGAGTGAGTGACCCACGGGAAGAGATGGGGCACTGGGCAGGTCCTCATAGTCCAGTTACCAGCAGTTAGACGTCTGCCCCCTTGTGAGTTGATGAGTTGTACACAGACTGATTTCCCAGTTTGTCAGTCTGACATTCCATAGTGTGGTCAGGAAAGGATTTAATGTCACTTGTACTGTCCAGTCAGTGATTGCGGGAAGGGGGCCAGGCACCACGTCACCAGCCAGCTCTGCACGGAGCTCAGTCTGAGAGCCAGAGCATCACAGAAAACTTTAGGTCCCTTTACGAGTAAAGAGCCGGAGCAGCCTGTCCCGGATCTGTTTGGTCCTCACCCCATAGATGATGGGGTTTAGCATGGGAGGCACCAGGGGGTACATGTTGGCCATGAGAACATGGAAATGAAGGGGCACATTGTGGCCAAACCGCTGTGTGAGGAAGGAGAAGAGACCTGGGATGTAAAAGGCTAAGATGACACAGAGGTGGGAGCTGCAGGTCCCCAAAGTCTTGAGCCGGGTGTCCTTTGTGGGGAGGCTGAAGATGGTCCTGAGGATCTGAGTATAGGACATAGTGATAAAAAGCACATCCAGACCAGTCACAGAGATTACCACAAAGAGGCCATAGTAATTACTGACGCGGATGTCGGTGCAGGCCAGCTTCGCCACAGCAATGTGCTCACAGTGCGTGTGAGGGATGATGTTGGTTCTGCAATATGGCCACTGCCTCGCCAGGAAGGGAAAGGGCAGCATTAGCGTGATGCCGCGCAGCACCACAGCCAGGCCAATCTTGGCCACCACAGCGTTTGTCAGGATGGTGGAATGTCTCAGGGGATCACAGATGGCCACATACCGATCCAAAGCCAAGGCCACTAAGATCCCAGACTCCATCGCTAAGAACCAGTGAATGAAGTACATCTGGGTGAGGCAGGCACTGAAATCAATTTCCCTGGAATTGAACCAGAAGATGCTCAGAGTTTTGGGCAGGATGGACGTGGACAGGACCAGGTCGGTGACGGCCAGCATGCAGAGGAAATAGTACATGGGACCATGGAGGCTCGGTTCTATCTTCACAATGAACAGGATGGTGAAGTTCCCCAAGATGGCTATGATGTACATGGTGCAGAAGGGGATGGAGATCCAGACATGGGCCGCCTCTAGGCCAGGAACACCCAGCAAGATGAAGGTGGAGGGGTTGGTGAAGTCGGTTGTGTTGGGATCTGACATGGAGTAGGGGGTGAAGGTGTATAACTCAGAGGCAGAACGGTGTCTCCTGCATGTACCATATCTTCCCCTGACTTCCTGCATGTGCCCAAGCTCTAGGGTGATGGTCGCAGTAAATATTCCTGGATGGAGAGAAAATGTTAATACGAGACACTACAAGCACTACTGGAGGTGTTCTCCTGGGTGAAGCAGATTTGTTGCTCTCCACACACTGATAAATGGTGTTTTCATAATTCAGGAAAATGAATTATGAACAGCTGACCCTACTAATGCCTATTCCATATATTATGTTGCTCTATGCATCAGTAGTTCCTACACATTGTGTACGGGAGATTTTGGCAAACCAGTTAAGTGCCTGAAACCACTATGGCTTATTGTTAAAAGCAGCCAAGTCAGCAGCCTCAGCTTGACAAAGACAGGAGGGGGCGGGGGGGGGGTTGGGTGCCACAGAAAGGGCAGCTTGACCTCGCATACTTCCTGATAAGAATTGTGTTGAAGTTGCTGACACATGCATTTTAGAATAGCAGGATGTGCCCTCAGGAATGTGTGTTAGGGCCTCAAGGCTGCAAACTCTGGGGGAAAACCCACACCTGGTTAACCAATAATCAGAAGGAGCCTCTTGCTTGCCCATTGGAACTGTTCGCTTAACAAGGTTTCTTTAAGGGGCACGTCATTCTATTACTGATGTATAAATAAGGGGGAAAAGTTTGAGGTAGTTGGACTCATTTGGGACTCTTTTTGGACCCTCCCTCTGGCTACATCTTGTGGTCCCCACTGGCAGATGGAATATTTGGCCACCGGAAGCCTGTCGCTGTGTCACTCTAGAGCCACACTCAGCTTTGGTAATTATCAAGGGTTGGGGGTGTTTTACTAACTTGTTGCGGACGTGTGTAAGTGCTTGAGACTAGTAAAGTTTAGCTTTAAGTGAAAGCACTCTCATGTTGTCCTGTCTGTGCCAGCCATCTATCGGTCGGACGGCCGTGTCTCCCCTGGTTTATTTCCTGACACCTCCTCGCACAGAGTAAAGTTACCAAGAGCTTTGGGTTGAAAGAAGCCCGGGTACCAGTTGTAACAGTTGTGGTGTGGGAAACATTAATAGGCATCGGCAGGAAATGCAGTGAAACCCAGGCTGGAGGGTCTATGCTGTAGGGATTTTCCCATTCCCTGGGTTGCTCAAAATTTGAGAGTGAAAAAAATCCTTTCCTTTGCCAAGACATGTGCTGGGGAAACATCCCAACTGCTACATACCACAGGGGAAAAAAACCTGTGCATATTTGATAGCAGCTCCATGGAAACACTTGCTTATTCACAGCAGTGACTAAAACAAAGACGCAGCAAAGAATCCTGTGGCACCTTATAGACTAATAGACGTTTTGCAGCATGAGCTTTGGTGGGTGAATACCCACTTCTTCGGATGCAAGTGAAGAAGTGGGTATTCACCCACGAAAGCTCATGCTGCAAAACGTCTGTTAGTCTATAAGGTGCCACAGGATTCTTTGCTGCTTCTACAGAACCAGACTAACACGGCTACCCCTCTGATACTTAAAACAAAGACAATATTCAGATGTAAAAAAATGGGGTGGAGAATAACCAGTTCTGGAAGCACACTAAGGGTTCGTCTACACTGTCCACTGGTTATTGCAAAAAAACCCCACAGAAATGCAGTTTTGGGTTTCATTAACAGAGGCATAACACAAAGTCATGGGAAGTAATAGTATTTTTCTTCTTGGCACTAGTCAGGCCTCAGCTGGAGTTCTGTGTCTAGTTCAGAGAACCAGTGTATAGAAAGGATGTAAGAAATCTGGAGCAGATCCATAGGTGAGAGACAAAGATGATGCAAGGTTTGCCGTTTAATCTTTGAGGGGGCCACTTAGGGATCTGGGGCAAAAATCAGTACTTGGTCCTGCTGGTGAAGGCAGGGGGCTGGACTCAATGACCTTTCAAGGTCCCTTCCAGTTCTAGGAGATTGGTATATCTCCAAATATTAGTCTTATAGACTGGACATCAAACAGGCTCTTCTGGCCTTGAACCCTATGAATTAATCAATAAAGAAACTAGATTAAGCATTTACGTTTACTCTGTCTCATAACACACTCAACAGGAACATTCAATAACATTGATAGTCTGAATATATAACACTGATAAGAGAAAATTGTTTCCATAATACCTAGCTTGCCTGTGGAACTCCTTGCCACAGACATTACTGGAACAAAGAGTTTAGCTGATTGGGAATCACAAATAGATTGGCCACTGAAAGTGGTACTGGTGGCACCATCTTTAGTTAAGGGGGCTGGCACCTTCCATTAGAAGACCTCATTTTGAGTTGCATATGAGTTTGCCAAACTCTAAGCGATTCGGTTGAAATTTACCGCACTGGGCATCTGGTTATGACTGAATTTTGTTTTTTAAAGCTTGAGACATAACAGTTCAACAACTTCTTGAATGAAGCTAGGAGAGAAGATGTCTTGCCCATGCTAACAAATTCTTATAATTGCCGCAGAGAGGAATTCTAGCAGCTCCATGTTTTCCAGCAAAGCCCCACTATTAACAGCCAGAGCCCTGGGTTTGTTGATCAGGTGAGCTACTCAGCAACAGACGGGTACCTGCGAATTCTGAGATGGAAGTGTCCTTCCTGTGAATCTCCCTCAGGTAGCCGTGCCCCACCACTTCTCTCACCCCAGCATCTGCAGCAACATCCCACACTGAGAGCTGATAGGGGTGTGCACTGTTTATAATATAGCTCTGTGCAATCCCAATGGGATTTGCTCAGCCTCTAGGGGAGAAGCAGCATTTGGATGTAAACAGGCTGGAGACAAGCCTGTCTGCACTTCTGTGCTCTTTATCCAGCTTTAGGATCTTCCCAAAGGGAGATGAGATCACTTGGGCTCTCCGCTGAGTCAGAGAGCAATTGGCTGCTCTGTGTATATTGAAAAGATATAGTTAATGAGCAAGAAACTCAGGATAATGCGTAGATCTCCATAGGGCCTGATACCCGGTAGATATCTAGGAGGGAAGGGTAGATATTAGACAGATCTGGAGAATGATGATGGAGGGGACACACAAGCTCTTTCTACAGGCACACTGAACTGTCCCTTAGGGATCACAGAGCAGTGATTCCCATCAGTAACTATCATCATGTTGTGTAGTACAGTGGTTCTCAAACTAGGGCCACCGCTTGTTCAGGGAAAGCCCTTGGCAGGCCAGGCCGGTTTGTTTACCTGCCACGTCAGCAGGTTCGGCCAATCGCGGCTCCCACTGGCCACGGTTCACCGCTCCAGGCCAATTCTGGACAGAGGCCTCCCTCCTCCCCAGTCTCTCCCAGGTGGAAGTGAAATCAAATGTTCCAGGCTGAGTCAGACTTTCCAGCACTGCCCCGGCTGGAGGGCACTTGGATTCCCAAAGTTGAACTCTCTGCCTGCTCCTCTGGCTCATCAGGGGTATTTCTCCAGTGTGGAGCACCTGGGTTTTTAAGCTCTGAAATGAGACTGAATGAATTCTCCTGACAAGGGCAACAGGAGTGCCGTGTGCACCTGTATTAAATTTACTAACACTCTGTAGCTGGCCAGCATGATTTGACTTTCTTCTGCGGTTAAAGGCAAAGAGGAGGGGCCAGGCCCTGATTTATCTGGATTATTGTGTTGATTATTTATGATCATTATCTGTATTCTGGAAGCCTCCAGAGCCCCAACTCCAGCTCAGGGCCCCTTGTGCTGAGCCCTTCGCAAATACAGAAGGAGAAACAGCCCCTGCCCCAAGGAGCTTATCAAACAAATTCAGACAAGACACAGCTACTGTCAGGGCCGGCTCCAGACCCCAGCGTGCCAAGCGCGCGCTTGGGGCGGCATTTTGCCGGGAGGGCGGCAGGTGGCTCCGGCGGACCTCCCGCAGAAATGCCTGCGGAGGGTCCGCTGATCCCGCGGCTCCGGTGGAGCATCCGCAGGCATGGGGCGGCGGAATTCCTAGAGCCACCCCTGGCTACTGTGTGCAACAAACCACAATGGATGGACGGGAGAGGTGGAGGAGTGACAGCACTAAGAACGGGTGGTTCCATAGGCTGCTGGGTGGGTGGAGACAGCGGAAATGCACAGCACTGCTCTGGCAGTAAGAAGTACATCCGGGGCCCTTAAGAGCAGGGCACATGTTCAGGGAACATGGCTGTGGCTACAGAGAACTGGCCATTGAGTAGCATGGCTCTCCCACACTTTGTGTAACTCTGCTTTACTTGCATATAACCAGGATAATCATATTGAGCAAATCATAACTTTCCCATTGACACCTGACCGCACACACTTTGTACAACATGTGTTGCAATTGTATAACAGTGGTAGCAACAATGATAAAACTGGTCATTATTCAATCACACAGCATCACACCCTGTTCTCGTCCCACGAGGGTGCAAGAGCTGTTAGCCAGCTAAGGAAGGGGCATTACCCAGGCTCTAGCAGGGCAAGCAGCTGGGACATTAGAGCCACTGGAGGACGGGAAGAGCAGATAAAAACCTGCTTTACTGCAGGGACCCTGCTCCTCATACAAAGACAGGAGGAGAGAGTCCTTTAAAAGTGAGCGGTGGACGCCCGTGAAGTAGACTGTTTCCTCCAACGTAGCCGCCAGCACCCTTGGCTTTGAACCTTAATTTCTGTTTGACTAAAGCATCTTCCAAAAAGGCATCCAGGGCTAGATCCACAAAGGCCCTTAGGAAAATACTGAATTTAGGCACCACTGCCTTTCTCAACCCCCCGGCTCATCTGCTGTCTAACCCTGTAGGAGCCTAAGATTCCACCAGTAGCCTTCACAAAGCAACCTGAGCACTGACACCGCTCCACAGCAAACCAGCTGCTCAGAGTCTTAGCTTAGGCCTCAAATCTGGTGGGGTTCTCCAATGTGGTGTTCCCACGCTCTTCTCCCCAGCAAGCCTGATCCCTTAGCCATCCTCAGATCATGCCTCCTGGGTGGGGCCTTGCAGTTCGGGAATATGTGTATGTACAAGTGTCTGTGTGTTTGTGTGTGTATGTGCACCTTTGTGTGTCTGCGTGCACATGCACCTCTGTGTGTGTGTGTCTATATGCACCTTTGTTTGAGCGCACATGCATCTGTGTGTGTGTGTGTTCATGTTTGTGTGTCTGCACGCACATGTCTGTGCGTTTGTGTGCATGTGGGTATGTGTGTGTTTATGTATTTGCACCCCCACAATATCCCATAGGCCAGTGCCTTAGTGCCCTCACTTGGAATGTGGGAGACCCAGATTAAAATCTCATATCCACTAAAAGTTTATTTGTACCAGGTGGAACAGCTCCAACTGGAGATACTGAGAGCCCCACCTGAAATTCTCATTTAACTGCTGCTCAGGGTACTCATGTGGGATGTGGGAGACCTGTGTTTTAAGTCTCTACTCCAAATATGGTAGAGCAGAGATTTTGGATCTGGGTCTCTCACGTCTCTCTCGGGTCTCCCACAAGAAAACGCTAACCTGTTCTGGGCATCTCAATCTAGGAGAGGGCTCCCATGTAGAAATAGCCTCCTCTCATCAGCCGGACTCCTGGATAGACACATCAATGGGAGATAGGGCCCTTCATGAACCATGAGAAAAAACCCACTGGATGATGATTCCCCATGGACATCGCCTTGCTGAGATCTATCAGTTAGCCAGTTCTCACTCCATCTAACGAGTGATCTAATGACACTGTCTAGTGCTAGTTTGTTAATCTGAATGTCATGTTGAACTAGGTCAAACAACTTGCAATGGTCTCAATGTGGACAAATTAGAAAGAGCCGCACAGAGGGCAACGAATATGATTAGGGGACTGGGGCACACGACTTATGAGGAGAAGCTGAGGGAACTGGGGTTATTGAGACTGCAGAAAAGAAGAGGGAGGGGGGGATTTCATAGCAACTTTCAACAACCTGAAGGGGGTTTCCAGAGAGGATGGAGTTAAAGGTTGAGATTCAGTGTAAACGTGTCTAATTCCACTCAGCAGGGCCGCCCAGAGGATTCAGGGGGCCTGGGACAAAGCAATTTTGGGGGCCCCTTCCATAGAAAAAGTTGCAATACTACAGCATACGATATTCTCGTGGGGGCCCCTGCGGGGCCCGGGGCCTGGGGCAAATTGCCCCTCTTGCCCCCCTCCCCCCCTCTCTGGGCAGCCCGGCCACTCAGCCCAATCACTGAGAGGAACTATGGTTCCATATGTCTCAGCTGGTATCAACAGCAGGTTTTTGTTGATTTGGGGTTTTTTTCAAGCTCTCTCCAGGGGTTGGGTTAAAAAGGCTTGAGGGCACCTCCCAGGAAGGAATTGCCAAGTGCACTTTCCTGCGTTCTCAGGGAGGTTTTTGCATTGGGTGGTGGCAGCGATAACAGTCCAAGGCCAGCAGGGCCGCCCAGAGGATTCAGGGGGCCTGGGGTAAAACAATTTTGGGGGCCCCTTCCGTAAAAAAAAGTTGCAATACTATAGAATACTGTATTCTTGTGGGGGGGCCCTGTGGGGTCTGGGGCAAATTGCCCCACTTGCCTTCCCCCTCCCCCCGGGTGGCCCTGGGAAAAATAAAAAATTTAAAAACCTTCTGCATCTCGGCACAAACCCAGTTTTGAGAAAACTTCTTTTCAAGTCACCTTTACAAAGTGTCACTGGTTCTCAGCATCAGCTAGTGCTAAAAGGCACTAAAGCCCAGTATCCTGGCTACTGACAGTGGCCAATGCCAAGTGCCCCAGAGGGAGTGAACCTAATGATCAAGTGATCTCTCTCCTGCCGTCCATCTCCACCCTCTGACAAACAGAGGCTAGGGACACCATTCCTTACCCATCCTGGATAACAGCCATTAATGGACTTAACCTCCATGCATGTATCTGTTTCCTAGAAACTGGCTCCATGGGGTCCCTCATAAACTGGAGACGGTTGCTGTGGGTTTGTCTTTAGTATAGCTTATGTACATACTCGACAAACTGAGCATTTGAGCTTGTTCCAGAATCTGGGCTGAGCCTATGTTGTGAAAACTGAAATGCTCAAACTAGTACATGCATGTGAATGGACACAGGGTGCTAAAATTAAATTAACCCAGGGGGGCTCAAACTGGGGGTTGGGACCCCTCAGGGGGTTACGAGGTTATTCCTTGGGGTCGTGAGCTGTCAGCCTCCACCTCAAACCCCACTTTGCCTCCAGGATTTATAATAGTGTTAAATATATTTTAAAAAGTGTTTTTAATTTATAAGAGGGGGGCTGCACTCAGAGGTTTGCTATGTGAAAGGGGTCACCAGGACAAAAGTTTGAGAACCACTGAATTAACCCCTCTGGAGCCTCAGGGAATGCAGGGGAGGGGGGTCTCTCTTGGTAGGGTTGGGAAGGAGGTAGGTGGTGTAGGATATTGCTCTTCTCATGTGATCCATCCCCCATGGCTCTCTTGGCTCTATCACTGTTAATCTAAAGTGGCTAATTTTACTGAAGCGACCCTCCCCTGACATGACTCTCCCTATGGCACTGAAATTAAATGTAGACTATAATTTGGCATTTGAGAAGCGAAAGGGATGGTAGCCCTAAGGGAAAAGATAACAGCTTGGCTCTTTGTGTTAAATAGCTATCCGCAAGCCTCAAACTGCTGAATGAGTTTTAGGGTAGGGAAGGCTGTGCCTCCCAAACAGCCTGGCCCTGCCCCCTATCCGACCCCCACCCACTTCCTGCCCCCCAACTATTCCCCTCAGAATCCCCGACCCAACCTGCTCCTTGTCCACACACTGTACCCCTGAGATGCCCCCCAACCACCATTCCAGGACCTCACCCCCCACCAACCCCCGCTCCCTGTCCAACGACTGTCCCGACCCCTACCCACCCACCCCCGCCGAGTCCTGACAGACCCCTGGAACGCCCATGATCCAACCCCGCTTTCCCCATCCCCTGACCGTCCACCCCAAAACTCTGCCCCCTCCCTGTCCCTGGGACTCCCTGCCCCTTATCCAACTCCCCTGGCCCCACCCCCTTACCATGTCACTTACCCCCGACTTCCCCCCTCTCCCAGGACCTCAGCACGCTGCGTACAGGAGTGGCCTTGGACAGCGCTGCAGCAGTGTGGCTCTACGGCACCTGAACTCGCAGCCCTGCCCCCTTACCACGCGGCTCTGAGTGGGAGGAGCTCAGGCCCTGCTGGAGCCACGCCGCTTTAGGTCTGTCCTGGACACAGCGCGCAGAGGTGCCGGGGGATAGGGGAAGGTGGGGGGGAGCCACAGACATTCTCATGGGGGCTCCTGCGGGGCCCGGGGTCTGGGCAAATTGCCCCACTTGACCCCTTCTGGGTGGCCCTGAAGGCCAGGGAATCTGTAACCTTGGAGACCTTTAAGGCAGCCTTTAGTGGCAAGTACTTTTAAAATCTCTTGCCAGCTCCCACCTTCTGCACTCTCAGGGTATGTCTACACTACAGGATTATTCCGATTTTACAGAAACCGATATTTGGAAACAGATTGTATAAAGTCGAGTGCACGCGGCCACACTAAGCACATTAATTCGGCGGTGTGTGTCCATGTACCGAGGCTAGCGTCGATTTCCAGAGCGTTGCACTGTGGGTAGCTATCCCATAGCTATCCCATAGTTCCCGCAGTCTCCCCTGCCCATTGGAATTCTGGGTTGAGATCCCAATGCATGATGGGGCAAAACAGTGTCGTGGGTGATTCTGGGTAAATGTCGTCACTCAATCCTCTCTTCCTGAAAGCAACGGCAGACAATCATTTCACACCTCTTTCCCTGGATTGCCTGGCAGACGCCATAGCACAGCAACCATGGAGACCATTCAGCTTTTTTTCACTGTCACAGTATGTCTACTGGATGTTGCTAACAGATGCGGAACTGCAGTGCTACACAGCAGCATTCCCTTGCCTTTGCAAGTTAGCAGAGATGGTTACCAGCCCTACTGTACCGCCTGCTGCTTTGCAAGTTGACAAAGACGGTTACCAGTCATACTGTACCGTCTGCTGCTGTCATCGGTGCTCCTGGCTGGCCTCGGTGAGGTTGGCCAGGGGCACCTGGACAAAAATGGGAATGACTCCCCAGGTAGTTCCTTTCTTTAAGTTTTGTCTAAAGGGAGAGTCAGTCCTGCCTAGAATATCAGGCAAGCCTACTAAAGAACCAGAGAGGCAAACAGCCACTCCGGGTGAGAGCCCCAGACATCCCACAGAAATGATGAGCTGCATGCCATTCTAGGGGGTGCCCTGCAACAACCCCACCCGTTGCTTCCCTCTTCCCGCACCCTTCCTGGGCTACCGTGGCAGCTATCCCCCCATTTGTGTGATGAAGTAATAAAGAATGCAGGAATACTGACTTTATTGCCTCTGCAAGCAGAGATCAAAGCAGGGAGGGGAGGGCAGCTTCCAGCTGACATGATATTCCAGGCAGGAGTGAATCTCCATTAGACAAAGTTTAAAGAAGGGAATGACCGGGGAGTCATTCCCATTTTTGCCCAGGCGCCCCTGGCTGACCTCACCGAGGCCAGCCAGGAGCACTCACGGGTCAACAATGACAACTATCAGTCATACTGTACCATCGGGAAGTGAAGGGAAAGGGATGCTGCTGTGTAGCGCTGCAGCACCGCGTCTGCCAGCAGCATCCAGTAGACATAGGGTGACATTGAAAAAAGGCGAGAAAGGATTTTTTTCCCTTTGCTTTCACGGGGGGGAAGGTGGGGGGAGAGGGGAGGCGGCGACAACATATACCCTGAACCATCCGTGACAATGTTTTTGACCGTTCAGGTTTTGGGAACTCAGCCAAGAATTCAAATGACTTTCTGGTACGCTTTTCTCAGCTTCTTAAGTTTCACGCAGCACTGTGTTGAGTTCTGTTGTGGCCTCTGTCCATCATAGCCTTGGAGATTTTTTCAAATGTTTTGGCATTTCGTCTATTGGAACAGAGTTCTGACAGAACAGATTCATCACCCCATACAGAGATCAGATTCAGTATCTCCCGTACGGTACATGCTGGAGCTCTTTTTTGATTCTGGGACTTCATGGTCACCCATGCTGATCGGCGCTCCACAGTGGGCAAACAGGAAATAAAATTCAAAAGTTCATGGGGCTTTTCCTGTCTACCTGGCCAGTGCATCCAAATGCAGATTGCTGTCCAGAGCGGTCACAATGGTGCACTGTGGGATAGGTCCCAGAGGCCAATACCGTCGAATTGTGGCCACACTAACCGTAATTTGAAATGGCAATACCGATTTCAGTGCTACTCCCCTCGTCAGGGTGGAGTACAGATATCGATATTATGAGCCCTTTATATCGAAATAAAAGGCTAGCATTGTGTGGATCGGTGCAGCGTTAATTCAGTTTAACACTGCTAAATTCGAAATAAACTCGTAGTGTAGACCAGGCCAAAGTTTCAAAGTCGGGAACAGCCTTGACAACTGACAATCAAAATGGGATGTTTTTCACAAAGATCTGCTCTAGTTCAAACAGAAATGACTCATGGGCAGCCCTATGGCTGGTGTGATGTAGGAGGTCAGAGCAGGGTCCCTTCGGGCCATATAATCTATGAATCTGTCTAGCATCAGCTGGAAGGATAATATTTGTCTGTGCCTCATTATGGGTCTTTGCCCCACCCTGGGTGCCATATTTCGGGTCTGGGCAGTTTGAAAGGAATAAAGCAAATTCAGTGCTGAATGATGCTTGTTATTCAATGCCACTGAGAGCAAATGAACCAGATTCCGTGTGATTCTTTGTGGACTTCTACTGCTAAGGAGAGAGAAGGGGCCCATGCTGAGCTGGGAGTCGAGTGGAGCCGACCAGAGCCAGAGGGACCAGAGGAGCAGCCCAGGGAGGAGAGCTGTGTAATCAGGAAGGACAAAGAAAAATTGGAGTTGCAGCTAGCAAGGAATTTGAGGGGTAACCAGAAGGGGTTCTACAGGTATTTTAGCAACAGAAGGTGGTTAGAGAAAGTTTGGGACCCTTACTAAATGGGGGAGGCAACATTGTGACACATGATATGGAAAAAGCTGAAGTACTCAATGTTTTTTTCTCTTCAGTCTTCATAGACAAGGTCAGCTCCCCAACTGCTGCTCTGGGCAACACACTGTGGGGAGCAGGTGAGCAGCGCTCCATGGTGAAAGAACAGGTTGACAACTATTTAGAAAAGCTGGACATTCAGATGTGGCCAGATGCAATACATCCAAGTGATTGCAGAGCCCTTGAGCATTATCTTTGAAAACCCATGGCAATTGCAGCAGGTTGAGTACAGTTGGAAAACAGGCAAATATAGCGCCCATCTTTAAAAAAAAAGGAAGAAGGAAAATCATGGGGCAGGTCCTCAAGGAATCTATTTTGATGCACTTGGAAGAGAGGAAGTTAATCAGGAACAGTCAACATGGATTCGCCAAGGGCCAGTCATGCCTGACCAATCTAATTGCCTTCTATGATGAGATAACTGGTGCTGCGGATTTGGGGAAAGTGCTCCTATGTGTCTTTAAGTAACTTGCCACAAGATCATAGATTCGTAAAATATCAGGTTTAAAAGGGACCTCAGGAGGTATCTAGTCCAACCCCCTGCTCAAAGCAGGACCAATCCCCAGACAGATTTTAACCCCAGTTCCCTAGATGGCCTCCACAAGGATTGAAATCACAACCCTGGGTTTAGCAAACATGTTTATATCAGAGCTTAGTAGATTTATTATTACTTTAATTTTCTTTCTTTTATATCGTAATTAGAAACACTGCTCCTTTCAGCTAATTGCCAAGACACAAGAGATTGCAAGTGGCCAAGTACCCCCAGGGATCACAGTTAAAGCTCCCCCCACATACCCCAAAATCTGAACTGAAGTCCCTGCAGCAAGCTCTGGTGAGATAGAGACAATTCAGCAACAGATGGTGGGAGGGAGGGAGAAGAGTGAGTGACCCACGGAAAGAGATGGGGCACTGGGTGGGTCCTCAAAGTCCAGTTACCAGCAGCTAGAAGTCTGCCCCCGTGTGAGTTAATGAGTTGTACACAGACCGATTTCCCAGTTTGTCAGTCTGACACTGCATAGTGTGGTCAGGAAAGGATTTAATGTCACTTGTACTGTCCAGTCAGTGATTGCGGGAAGGGGGCCAGGCACCACGTCACCAGCCAGCTCTGCACGGAGCTCAGTCTGAGAGCCAGAGCACCAGGGGAAAACTTTAGGTCCTTTTATGAGTAAAGAGCCGGAGCAGCCTGTCCCGGATCTGTCTTGTCCTCACCCCATAGATAATGGGGTTTAGCATGGGGGGCACAAGGAGGTACATGTTGGCCATGAGAACATGGAAATGTAGGGGCACATTGTGGCCAAACCGGTGTGTGAGGAAGGAGAAGAGAGATGGGATGTAAAAGGCTAAGATGACACAGAGGTGGGAGCCGCAGGTGCTAAAACTCTTAAGCCGGGAGTCCTTTGTGGGGAGGCTGAATATGGCCCTGAGGACCTGGATATAGGACACAGCAATAAAAATCACATCCAGACCAATCACAGACAATAGCAGAAAGAGGCCATAGTAACTAGTGACATGGATATCGGCGCAGGCCAGCTTCACCACAGCCATCTGCTCACAGTGTGTGTGGGGGATGATGTTGGTTCTGCAATATGGCAAGAATCTTGCCAGGAATGGACCAGGCAACAGGAGCATGCAGCCACGCAGCACCACAGCCAGGCTGATCTTGGCCACCACGGGGTTTGTCAGGATAGTAGAATATCTCAGGGGATCACAGATTGCAACGTAACGATCCAAAGCCAGGGCCACGAAGATCCCAGACTCCACTGTTAAGAAGCAGTGAATGAAGTACATCTGGGTGAGGCAGGCACTGAAATCGATCTCCCTGGAATTGAACCAGAAGATGCTCAGCGTCTTGGGCAGGATGGATGTAGACAGGACCAGGTCGGAGACAGCCAGCATGCAGAGGAAATAGTACATGGGGCCATGGAGGCTTGGTTCTATCCTGACAATGAACAGGATGGTGAAGTTCCCCAAGATGGCTATGATGTACATGGTGCAGAAGGGGATGGAGATCCAGACATGGGCCGCCTCCAGGCCAGGAACACCCAGCAGGATGAAGGTGGAAGGGTTGGTGAAGTCGGTTGTGTTGGGATCTGACATGGAGTAGGGGGTGAAAGTGTCTAACTCTGAGGCAGAACGGTGTCTCCTGTATGTATTGTACGTTCCCCTGACTTCCTGTATGTGCCCAAGGTCTAGGGTGATGGTTGCAGTAAATATTCCTGGACAGAGAGAAAATGTTAATATGAGACACTACAAGCACTACTGGAGGTGTTCTCCTGGGTGAAGCAGATTTGTTGCTCTCCACTTGCTCATTCAGAGCAGTGGCAAAAACAGAGACAATGTTCAGATGTCAAAGGAATAGGGTGAAGAATAGCCTGCTCTGGTTTTGCTCACCCAGGCTCTATAAAGAACATCACAAATAAAATGTGGGGTTCCGTGACAGGATATGAGAATGGGGCAGGTTGCCATATGTGCACAGAATAAAAAATCAGGGACTATTTAATTTAGAGAAGAGACAAAGAAGGGAGCATATGATCGATGAGAGAAAAAAAGAATGGAACTGATTATATTAAAATGGACAAACAGAGAACATTTCCCAGTCAGTAATATCTATTGATACCTATTACTACAAAAGGGGTAATTCCCCAAAACTGTTGCAAATTATCAGCTAAACTGATTCGGAGGAAAAAATAGAGACAGGGAAATGAGAATAAAAAAGGGGAGGTCTTTAAGAAAAGTTCAGTAGATAGCTAACAGTCCTCGATTCCACACTCAAAAAGTGCCCAACTTTGGCTAGAAACCCAGTTCAGAGGCAAAGTGAAGGCAGCAATAACAGGGGGGAAGCAATATAGAACTAATGGGATGAAGGGAAAATAGATGGCAAGCAATACATATTGGAAAGTATGTAAATTGATTAGGGGGCGTAAAACACATTGAGAACAAATAAAAAAGCAATCCTAGAAAAGGTAGTTTAGTTCTGCATTTGGAAAGATGTGTCATGAGGTGATGAAATACTTTCCAGTCCATTAGCACTCCAGGAAATTGTTAAAGAGCCTGTATAATGGAACCTTAGAGTAACGAACTCCAAAGTTACAAACTGACCAAAAAACCACACTTCTCATTTGGAAGCAGAAACATGTGACCAGGCAGCAGCAGACAGGGCCGGCTCTGGGTTTTTTGCTGCCACAAGCAAAAAAAAAATTGGCTGACCCCCCCCCCCCAGCCCTGGGCTCCCCGCCGCACTCCCCTGCTGCTGCAGCCCTCGGTTCTCCCCTTCCACCCCTGGTGCTGCCCCAGCACTGGGATCGCCCTTTTTACACCCAACCAGAGCCCTCTCCCCACCCCCCTGCTCTCTAGCTGTCCCAGCCCTGGGTCACTGGTAACTCGCTCCCAGGGCGGGTCATTCAGCAGGAATTTTGGATGTGCACAGAACACAGACAGGATTGGTTCCCATATGGTTACAGAGCTGCAGTAAAGTGGAACAATTTTCAGCTTGTGTGATTGGAGGATATCTGGATGCATATTATAAGACTGTCCTCCATAAAGGAGGAAAAGTTGAGGTGCCTTTATTATTCTTTTGTTCCACTCTTTCTTTCTATGGGGAATTTGCCAATGCAGTATCACTGACTTCCTTTTAAACATATAAAACTAAACAAGGCAATGGCTGGTGAAAATAGCAATTCCAGTCCTAAAAACAACTGGGAAGCATTTCTTGCTCAATTTTATCCTACTTTTTCTACAGCAAGTTACAGTGGATCAGTATATTTGATTTGGGAGAAATGAAGTAAGAACTGCCCAAATTGAGCTTGAACACTCCTGAATTTTGAGGTGTTCAAATCTGGAAGGCAGGGGCTAGATTCCCTTTCTGAATATTAGCTAAGTCTGGAAAGGAAAAGTCAATTTCTGTTTCCATGGCTCAGAAGTGGAAATCCTCCTACGTGCCTGTTACTGTATCTAAAGCTGCCCAGGTCCAGCAGAGCCTCCCCTCCCTTACTTTTCATTTTAAATTCTAGTGGGATCCACGTATCTCTCTTGCTAGGCTTCAGCTAGAGAGGGGCAATGTCCATTTAGTCCACCCAATTCCTTCTTTGGGGGCTGCAAGGTGAGGTCACACCAGTAACCCTAAGCCAGTCTGGTGATGTCTTCTGAAGGGGATTTCTCGGGCAAAGACTTCGACTGCTTGGGCACACTTGTTCCCCATTCACAGTGCCACCCCGCTCTAGCAGTGAGCTCTCCATTCACAGCAAGCTGCAGCATGAGGTTCCAGCTACCACACTCTCTCCCCCTTCCTTTCCTGTTGATAGTGGCCAAGGGAATGCTGGGAAATATAGTTCTTTCCCTGCTCCAGGGCTGGCTCTATAGGCAGGAGCTAGGCAAGGAAGTACAGCTCCCAGGGTCCCATGGGTACTCAGCTCCCATTCGGGATCCCCAGCTGTCCATGGCTCCAGTTCTGCAGGGTTGTGAGAGGGGATGAAGTGAGTTATTTTAAAAAAAAAAAAAAAAGGATGGCCAAAATGCCGCCCCCAGGAAATGTGCCACCCCAAGCGCCTGCTTGTTTTGTTGGTCCATAGAGCCAGCCCTGGCAGCAGAGCCCAAATAATATAAAAAAGGGCCCGATGATATCAAATATTTTGATCAGTAATCTGGAAGCAAATAGACAATCACTGCAGATAAAATTTGGGTACAACCCAAAGACTGGCAGAGCAGTTGCAATAAGGAAGCCAGGGCAGGCATACCGATTGAGAGAGCATTTTAACACAGCTAAAAGACAGCCACAGACATTATTGGAGCAAACAGATTAGCTGAATGGGAGTCACAAATAGATTGGCCATTGAAAGTGGTGCTGGTGGCACCACCTTTAGTTCAGGGGACTGACGCTTTGAATTAGAAGACCTCATTTTGGGTTGCATATGAGTTTGCCAAACTCTACGCGATTGGGTTGAAATTTACCACAGTGGGCATCAGCTTATGTCCAAATTGTTTTTTTTTGCTTTGTTTTGTTTCTTTGTTTTAAGTTTGAGGCATAACAGTTTGATGACTTCTTGAATGAAATTAGGAGAGAAGATGTCTTGCCCATGCTGACAAATCTTTATCATTGCTGCAATGAGGAGCCCTACACCTCCATATTTTCCAGCAGATAAAAGTCAGGAAACAGCCCCCCTATGAATATCCAAAGTCCTAGGTTTTTCGAGCAGGTGAGCTCCTCAGCAGAAGATGGTTACCTGTGAATCACTAGATGGAAGTGTCTTCCCTGGGAATCCCTTTCAGGTAGCCGTGTCCCACACCTCTCTCACCCCAGCATCTGCAGCAACATCCCACGCCGAGAGCCGACACGGGGTGTGCACCGTTTATAATATAGCTCTGAAATCCCACTGAGTTTCAGTCAGCCCCTAGCAGAGAAGCAGCATCTGGATGTAAACAGGCTGGAGACAAGCATGTTGGCACTTCTGTGCTATTTATCCAGCTTTAGGAGTAAACAATAATTAAGGGAACTTCCCAAAGGGAGATGAGAACTCTTGGGCTGTGTCCTCAGAGACGAAATGTCTGCTGCATGTATTTGTGTATATTTAAAATGTTTATTTAATTAGGAAGAAAACAGGGATAATGCCTAGATCTCCGTAGGGCCTGATACCCTGTGGATATCTAGGAGGGATGGGTAGATATTTGACAGGCAAATCTGGAGAATAATGAATGAGGGGAGACACAACCACTTTCTCCAGGCACTCTGGATGGTTTCTAATGCATCAGAGATCGATCTGTAATTCTCATGAGTGTCTATCATCATCATGTTGTGCAGCACCTTTCATTGAAGGATTTTGAAAACACCTAGCGAAGGAAAGTGACTATGAACATATTCCCATTATACAGATAAGCAAACTGAGGTACAGGGTATGCAGACGTGCTGGAGTCACCCCTGCAGCACCTCCTGCTGGTGACTTCAGGGAATTAGCTCGTTCTAGCTCTGGAGCGTCCTCTTCTGGCTGGTGATCCGCCTGTCCTCTGGCCCCCGTGTCCCTCCCGGACCCAGTGCCCTTGTACCTGGGGTGCTGCCCCCAAGCAGTAACCTCTTTCTCTTTGGGTCTCTCCCTCCCAGGGGAACCCCCACCCTCTATCCCCATCTCACCTGAGTATCAGGCTACTGCCAGTCATCTAGCCCCGTGCCCTGGGGCAGACTGCAGTATCGGCCACTCATCACAGGCAAGGTTGGGTTTGGACCTGCTGCCTTGGCCTACCCCTGGGCTGCCCTCTGCAACCCCCAGTACCTGTTAGCCCAATGCTAGGCCGCAGCCTGGGGCTTTCCAGGCTGGAGCTCCCCAGCTCCTCAGCCTTTCCCCAGCCCTGCTCCAATCAGGTACCCTGTGTCTAGCCCCCTGCAGCCAGGCCCTTCTCCCTCTACAGGCAGAGGGAGACCTGTCTGTCTGCCCCGGCTTCTCTGCCTTTATAGGGCCAGTGGAGTCTGTTTGGGGGGTGGCCCCAGCTGCAGTCACTTCCCCCAATCAGCCCAGATTCCCCAGGGCTGTTTTTAACCCTTTAGGACAGGAGCAGCGGTCCCCGCCCTACAGGGTGACATAAATTGTCCAGGGCAAGATGAATTGACACAGAGATTGAGTGTCAGGATGAGAGACAGAACCCAGGAGACCTGACTGTCCTGCCTTAACCACGGTCTCTCAATCACACCAAGAGGGAAATGGATTCTCGCTCTGGCAGGGATGGTTCGTGGGGTGGGATGCAGAAGAAAGGCTGGAAGAGGGAGCCTGAGCCTTTGCCATCCTCTCAAGGTGAATCTGAGGTTTTCAGAACTAGCTGCAGTTTGTGAGCTCCCCACTCCTGTGAGGTGTGAACTCCAGGACGTCATTTCCGCTCCCACTCAGAAACCTGCCAATGCATCACAGTCACTGGGGTGGCTTCAGGGGAGCAGACTCAGGAAAAGCAACACCAACAGAATGTTCCTGTGGACAGAGGGCAGCTGGGGGGCCTGACCTGGGACAGAGGCCTCCCTTTCCCCCCAAAGCTGCCCTAGAACAAGGGGGGCCCTGTAGGCTGGATAGAGACTCTCCTTCTCGGTTTATTTCCTCCCAGTCTCTCCCAGGTGGAAGTGAAATCGAATGTTCCAGGCTGAGTCAGACTTTCTAGCACTGCCCCAGCTGGAGGGCACTTGGATTCCCACAGCTGAACTCTCTGCCTGCTCCTCTGGCTCATCAGGGGTATTTCTCCAGTGTGGAGCACCTGGGTTTTTAAGCACTGGAATAAGACTGAATGAATTCTCCTGTCCAAGCCGAAAGGGTATCGCCACGTGCACCTGTATTAAAGTTACTAACACTCTGTAGCTGGCCAGCGTGGTTTGGTCCTGCTTTGAGCAGGGGGTTGGACTAGATGACCTCCTGAGGTCCCTTCCAACCCTGATATTCTATGATTCTATGACTTTTGTCTGCAGCTAAAGGCAAAGAGGAGGGGCCAGGGCCTGATTTACCTGGATTATTGTGTTGATTATTTATGATCATTATTTGTATTGTGGAAGCCTCCAGAGACCATGCTCCAGTGGGTGGATGGGAGATGGGGGAGTGACAGCACTAAGAACGGGTGGTTCCATAGGCTGCTGGGTGGGTGTGAGACAGCGGAAATGCACAGCCCGGCCCTGGCAGTTGGAAGAATGTCCTGGGCCTTTAATAGCAGGGCAGATGTTTGAGGGAAAAAACTGGGGCTAGAGAGAATGGGCCATTGAGTAGCAGGTGCAGCGGACAGACAGCTGAGAGCACTTGGCTCTCTCTTACCTTGCATATAACCAGGATAATCATATTGAGCAAATCATAACTTTCCCATTGACACCTGACACCACACACTTTGTACAACACGTGTTGCAATTGTATAATAGTGGTAGCAACAATGATAAAACTGGTCATAATTCAATCACACAGCATCACACCCTGTTCTCGTCCCACGAGAGTGCGAGAGCTGTTAGCCAGCTAAGCAAGGGCCATTACCCAGGCTCTAGCAGGGCAAGCAGCTGGGGCACTAGAGCCACTGGAGGATGGAAAAAGCAGATAAAAACCTGCTTTACTGCAGGGACCCTGCTCCTCATACAAAGACAGGAGGAGAGAGTCCTTTAAAAGTGAGCGGTGGACGTCCGTGAAGTAGACTGTTTCCTCCAACGAAGCCGCCAGCATCCTTGGCTTTGAACCTTAATTTCTGTTTGACTAAAGCATCTTCCAAAAAGGCATCCAGGGCTAGATCCACAAAGGCCCTTAGGAAAATACCGAATTTAGGCACCACTGCCTTTCTCAACCCCCCGGCTTATCTGCTGTCTAACCCTGTAGGAGATTCCACCAGTAGCCTTCACAAAGCAACCTGAGCATTGACACCGCTCCACAGCGAACCAGCTGCTCAGAGTCTTAGCTCAGACCTCAGATCTGGTGGGGTTCTCCAATGCGTTGTTCCCTACCCAACTCCCCAGCAAGCCTGATCCCTTAGCCATCCTCAGATCATAGAATCTTAGAATCTCAGGGTTGGAAGGGACCTCAGGAGGTCATCTAGTCCAACCCCCTGCTCAAAGCAAGACCAAACCCAACTAAATCATCCCAGCCAGGGCTTTGTCAAGCCTGACCTTAAAAACCTCTAAGGAAGGAGATTCCACCACCTCCCTAGGTAACCCATTCCAGTTCCTCACCACCCTACTAGTGAAAAAGTTTTTCCTAATGTCCAACCTAAACCTCCCCCTCTGCAACTTGAGACCATTACTCCTTGTTCTGTCATCTTCTACCACTGAGAACAGTCTAGATCCATCCTCCTTGGAACCCCCTTTCAGGTAGTTGAAAGCAGCTATCAAATCCCCCCTCATTCTTCTCTTCTGCAGGCTAAACAATCTCAGTTCCCTCATCCTCTCCTCATAAGTTATGTGCTCCAGCCCCCTAATCATTTTTGTTGCCCTCCGCTGGACTCTCTCCAATTTATCCCTCGATCTGCTGGAAATGCCCCTACTTATACAACCCAAAATGCCATTAGCCTTCTTGGCAACAAGAGCACACTGTTGACTCATCTTCAGCTTTTCGTCCACCGTAACCCCTAGTTCCTTTTCTGCAGAACTGCTGCCCAGCCATTCAGTCCCTAGTCTGTAGCAGTGCATGGGATTCTTCCGTCCTAAGTGCAGGACTCTGCACTTGTCCTTGTTGAGCCTCATCATATTTCTTTTGGCCCAATCCTCTAAATTGTCTAGGTCCCTCTGTATCCTATCCCTACCCTCCAGCGTATCAACCACTCCTCCCAGTTTAGTGTCATCTGCAAATTTGCTAAGGGTGCAGTCCACACCATCCTCCAGATCGTTAATGAAGATATTGAATAAAACCGGCCCCAGCACTGACCCTTGGGACACTCCACTTGATACCGGCTGCCAACTAGACATGGAACCATTGATCACTACCCGTTGAGCCCGACCATCTAGCCAGTTTTCTATCCACCTTACCGTCCATTCATCCAGTCCATACTTCTTTAACTCATGCCTCCTGGGTGGGGCCTTGCAGTTCGGGAATGTGTGTATGTACAAGTGTCTGTGTGTGCATGTCAACCTGTGTGTGTGTGTGTGTGTTTGTGTGTGTATGTGCACCTTTGTGTGTCTGCGTGTACATTCACCTCTGTGTGTGTGTGCATGCGGGTATGTGTGTGTGTGTCTATATGCACCTTTGTTTGAGCGCATATGCATCTGTGTGTGTGTGTTCATGTTTGTGTGTCTGCACGCACATGTCTGTGTGTGTGTGTGCATGTGGGTATGTGTGTGTTTATGTATTTGCACCCCCAGAATATCCTATAGGCCAGTGCCTTAGCGCCCTCACTTGGAATGTGGGAGACCCAGATTCAAATCTCAAATCCACTAAAAGTTTATTTGTACAAGGTGGAACATCTCCAACTGGAGATACTGAGATCCCCACCTGAAATTCTCATTTGGCTGCTGCTCAGGGCGCTCATGTGGGATGTGGGATACTTGTGTTTTAAGTCTCTACTCCAAATATGGTAGAGCAGAGATTTTGGATCTGGATCTCTCACGTCTCTCTCGGGTCTCCCACAAGAAAACGCTAACCCGTTCTGGGCATCTCACTCTAGGAGAGGGCTCCCATGTAGAAATAGCCTCCTCTCATCAGCCGGACTCCTGGATAGACACATGAATGGGAGATAGGGCCCTTCATGAACCATGAGAAAAAACCCACTGGATGATGATTCCCCATGGACATCTCCTTGCTGAGATCTATCAGTTAGCCAGTTCTCACTCCATCTAATGAGTGCTCTAATGACACTGTCTAGTGCTAGTTTGTTAATCTGAATGTCATGTTGAACTACGTCAAACAACTTGCAATGGTCTAAATGTGAACAAATTAGAGAGAGCCGCATGGAGGGCAATGAATATGATTAGGGGCCTGGGGCACACGCCTTATGAGGAGAAGCTGAGGGAACTGGGGTTATTGAGACTGCAGAAAAGAAGAGGGAGGGGGGATTTGATAGCAACTTTCAACAACCTGAAGGGGGGTTCCAAAGAAGATGGAGTTCAAAGTGGAGGTTCTTTGCTCACGTGTCTAATTCTGCTCAGCAGGGCCTCCCAGAGGATTCAGGGGGCCTGGGACAAAGCAATTTTGGGGGCTCCTTCCATAAAAAAAAGTTGCAATACTATAGAATACTATATTATCGTGGGGGGCCCTGCGGGGCCTGGGGCAAATTGCCCCACTTGCCTCCCCCCGGGTGGCCCTGGGAAAAATAAAAATTTAAAAACCTTCTGCATCTCGGCACAAACCCAGTTTTGAGAAAACTTCTTTTCAAGTCACCTTTACAAGGTATCACTGGTTCTCAGCATCAGCTGGTGCTAAAAGACACTAAAGCTCATAAAAGGGTTGGACAAATATTTTCCATCAAACCTTTTTTTGGATCAAAAACTAGGGGTTTTTAAAAAGCAGAAAAAAATCATGGACAATGTCTGCTTTCCTTCAAAATTTGTTGTGCTTTTTTTTAATTGAAAAGCTGAAATTAGTCTGCCAAAACCTGAACATGGTTTGGGGTTTCAGAAGTGTGTGGCCAAATATTTGCTGCTTGCTGTGTTTGATTGTTTAAAAAAACAATAAAAAGAATTCTGCTTAAAAAAATCCAAAACTTTTGAACCACCTCAGCTTGTGACCAAACGCCTGAGCCCATCCAGTCAGAGATTTTTCCAGGTTTCTGTAGACGCAGCAAAGAATCCTGTGGCACCTTATAGACTAACAGACGTTTTGCAGCATGAGCTTTCGTGGGTGAATACCCACTTCACTTGCATCTGAAGAAGTGGGTATTCACCCACGAAAGCTCATGCTGCAAAACGTCTGTTAGTCTATAAGGTGCCACAGGATTCTTTGCTGCTTCTACAGAACCAGACTAACACGGCTACCCCTCTGATACTTCCAGGTTTCTGATACTCTGCTGGCTTCCTTGACTCATATCTGTCTCCATAACTTTGGGTTCATTTAGGTTAGAACATAAGAAAGGCCATATTGGGTGAGACCAAAGGTCCATCCAGCCCAGTATCCCGTCTACTGACAATGGCCAATGCCAAGTGCCCCAGAGGGAGTGAACCTAATGATAAAGTGATCTATATCCTGCCGTCCATCTCCTTCCTCTGACAAACAGAGGCTAGGGACACCATTCCTACCCATCCTGGATAATAGCTACTAATGGACTTAACCTCCATGAATTTATCCGATTCCTAGAGTTTGGCTCCATGGAGTCCGTCATAAACTGGACACGATTGTGGGTTTGTCTTTAGTATAATTTATGTACATGCTCCACAAACTGAGCATCTGAGCTTGTTCCAGAATGTGGGATGAGCCTATATTGTAAAAACTGAAATGCTCAAAATAGCACATGCATGTGAATGGACACAGGGTGCTAAAATTAAAGTAACCCAGAGGGTCTCAAACCAGGGGTCGGGACCCCTCAGGGGGTTACGAGGTTATTCCTTGGGGTTGTGAGCTGTCAGCCTCCACCTCAAACTCCGCTTTGCCTCCAGGATTTATAATAGTGTTAAATATATTTTAAAAAGTGTTTTTAATTTATGGGGGGCTGGTCGCACTCGGAGGTTTGCTATGTGAAAGGGATCACCAGTACAAAAGTGTGTGAATTAACCCCTCTGGAGCCTCAGGGAATGCAGGGGAGTGGGGGTCTCCCTGGGTAGGGTTGGGAAGGAGGTAGGTGGTGTAGGATATTGCTATTCTCATGTGATTCCTCCCCCATGGATCTCTTGGCTCTATCACTGTTAATCTAAAGTGGCTAATTTTAAGTGAAGCTACCCTCCCCTGACATGACTCTCCCTATGGCACTGAACTTAAATGTAGAGTATAATATGGCATTTGAGAAGTGAAAGGGATGGTAGCCCTAAGGGAAAAGATAACAGCTTGGCTCTTCTGCAAGCCTCAAACTGCTGAATGAGCTTTAGGGTAGGGAAGGCTGTGCCTCCCAAACAGCCTAGCCCTGCCCCCTATCTGACCCCCACCCACTTCCTGCCCCCCAACTACCCCCCTCAGAATCCCCAACCCATCCTGCTCCTTGTCCCCTCACCGTTCCCCTGAGATGCCCCCCAACCACCACTCCAGGACCTCACCCCCCACCAACCCCCGCTCCCTGTCCCCTGACTGCCCCGACCTCTACCCCCCCGCCGAGTCCTGACAGACCCCCGGAACGCCCACCATCCAACCTCCCATTCCCCATCCCCTGACCGCCACCCCAAAAACTCTGCCCCCTCCCTGTCCCTGGGACTCCCTGCCCCTTATCCAACTCCCCTTGCCCCACCCCCTTACCATGCCACTTACCCCCGCCTCCCCCCTCTCCCAGGGCATCAGCACGCCGCGTACAGGAGCGGCCTTGGACAGCGCTGCAGCAGCGTGGCTCTACAGCACCTGAACTCACAGCCCTGCCCCCTCATGGGGGCCCCGGTGGGGCCCGGGGCCTGGGCAAATTGCCCCACTTGACCCCTTCTGGGTGGCCCTGAAGGCCAGGGAATCTGTAACCTTGGGGAGCTTTAAGGCAGCCTTTAGTGGCAAGTACTTTTAAAATCTCTTGCCAGCTCCCACCTTCTGCACTCTCAGGGTATGTCTACACTACAGGATTATTCCGATTTTACAGAAACCGATATTTGGAAACAGATTGTATAAAGTCGAGTGCACGCGGCCACACTAAACACATTAATTCGGCGGTGTGCGTCCGTGTACCGAGGCTAGCGTCGATTTCCAGAGCATTGCACTGTGGGTAGCTATCCCATAGCTATCCCATAGTGCCCGCAGTCTCCCCTGCACATTGGAATTCTGGGTTGAGATCCCAATGCATGATGGGGCAAAACGGTGTCGCGGGTGATTCTGGGTAAATGTCGTCACTCAATCCTCTCTTTGTGAAAGCAACGGCAGACAATCATTTCACGCCTTTTTCCCTGGATTGCCAGGGCAAATGCCATAGCACGGCAACCATGGAGCCCGTTCAGCTTTTTTTCACTGTCACCGTATGTCTACTGGATGTTGCCAACAGACACGGTACTGCAGCGCTACACAGCAGCATCCCCTTGCCTTTTGCAAATTAGCAGAGATGGTTACCAGCCCTACTGTACTGCCTGCTGCTTTGCAAGTTGACAAAGACGGTTACCAGTCATACTGTACCGTCTGCTGCTGTCTTGGGTGCTCCTGGCTGGCCTCGGTGAGGTTGGCCAGGGGCACCTGGACAAAAATTGGAATGACTCCCCAGGTCATTCTCTTCTTTAAGTTTTGTCTAAAGGGAGAGTCAGTCCTGCCTAGAATATCAGGCAAGCCTACTAAAGGACCTGAAAGGCAAACAGCCACTCCGGGTCAGAGCCCCAGACATCCCGCAGAAATGATGAGCTGCATGCCATTCTAGGGGGTGCCCCTGCAACAACCCCACCCGTTGCTTCCCTCCTCCCACATCCCTCCTGGGCTACCGTGGCAGCTATCCCCCCATTTGTGTGATGAAGTAATAAAGAATGCATGAATTTGAAACAACACTGACTTTATTGCCTCTGCAAGCAGAGATCAAAGTGGGGAGGGGAGGGCAGCCTCCAGCTGCTAGATATTCCAGGCAGGACTGAATCTCCATTAGACAAAGCTTAAAGAAGGGAATGACCGGGGAGTCATTCCCATTTTTGCCTAGGCGCCCCCGGCAGACCTCACCGAGGCCAGCCAGGAGCACTCACGGGACAACGATGACAACTAACAGTCATACTGTACCAAAGGGAAGGGAAGGGAAGGGGATGCTGCTGTGTAGCGCTGCAGCACCGCGTCTGCCAGCAGCATCCAGTAGACATACGGTGACATTGAAAAAAGGCGAGAAAGGATTTTTTTCCCTTTGCTTTCACGAGGGAGTGGGGGGGGGGAGAGGGGAGGCGGCGACAACATATACCCTGAACCATCCGTGACAATGTTTTTGACCGTTCAGGTTTTGGGAACTCAGCCAAGAATTCAAATGGCTTTCTGTTACGCTTTTCTCAGCTCCTTAAGTTTCACGCAGCACTGTGTTGAGTTCTGTTGTGGCCTCTGTCCATCATAGCCTTGGAGATTTTTTCAAATGTTTTGGCATTTCGTCTATTGGAATGGAGTTCTGATAGAACAGATTCATCTCCCCATACAGAGATCAGATTCAGTATCTCCCGTACGGTCCATGCTGGAGCTCTTTTTTGATTCTGGGACTGCATGGTCACCTGTGCTGATCAGCGCTCCACACTGGGCAAACAGGAAATAAAATTCAAAAGTTCATGGGGCTTTTCCTGTCTACCTGGCCAGTGCATCCAAGTTCAGATTGCTGTCCAGAGTGGTCACAATGGTGCACTGTGGGATAGGTCCCAGAGGCCAATACCGTCGAATTGTGGCCACACTAACCGTAATTTGAAATGGCAATACCAATTTCAGCGCTACTCCCCTCGTCAGGGTGGAGTACAGATATCGATATTACGTGCCCTTTATATTGAAATAAAGGGCTTCATTGTGTGGATGGGTGCAGCGTTAATTCGGTTTAACACTGCTAAATTCGAAATAAACTCGTAGTGCAGACCAGGCCAAAGTTTCAGAGTGGAGAACAGCCTTGACAACTGACAATCAAAATGGGATGTTTTTCACAAAGATCTGCTCTAGTTCAAACAGAAATGACTCACGGGCAGCCCTATGGCTGGTGTGATGTAGGAGGTCAGAGCAGGGTCCCTTCGGGCCATATAATCTGTGAATCTGTCTAGCATCACCTGGAAGGATAATATTTGTCTGTGCCTCATTATGGGTCTTTGCCCCACCCTGGGTGCCACATTTCGGGTCTGGGCAGTTTGAAAGGAATAAAGGAAATTCAGTGCTGAATGATGCTTGTTATTCAATGCCACTGAGAGCAAATGAACCAGACTCCGTGTGATTCTTTGTGGACTCCTACTGCTAAGGAGAGAGAAGGGGCCCAGGCTGAGATGGGAGTCGAGCGGAGCCGACCAGAGCCAGAGGGACCAGAGGAGCAGCCCAGGGAGGAGAGCTGTGTAATCAGGAAGGACAAAGAAAAGCTGGACATTCAGATGTGGCCAGATGCAATACATCCAAGTGATTGCAGAGCCATTGAGCATTATCTTTGAAAACCCATGGCAATTGCAGCAGGTTGAGTACAGTTGGAAAACAGGCAAATATAGCGCCCATCTTTAAAAAAAAAAGGAAGAAGGGAAATCATGGGGCAGGTCCTCAAGGAATCTATTTTGATGCACTTGGAAGAGAGGAAGTTAATCAGGAACAGTCAACATGGATTCACCAAGGGCAAGTCATGCCTGACCAACCTAATTGCCTTCTATGATGAGATAACTGGTGCTGCGGATTTGGGCAAAGTGTTCCTATGTGTCTTTAAGTAACTTGCCACAAGATCATAGAATCATAAAATATCAGGGTTGGAAGGGACCTCAGGAGGTATCTAGTCCAACCCCCTGCTGAAAGCAGGACCAATCCCCAGACAGATTTTTACCCCAGTTCCCTAGATGGCCCCCACAAAGATTGAACTCACAACCCTGGGTTTAGCAAACATGTTTATATCAGAGCTTAGTATATTTATTATTACTTTAATTTTCTTTCTTTTATATCGGAATTAGAAACACTGCTCCTGTCAGCTAATTGCCAAGACACAAGAGTTTGCAAGTGCCCAAGTACCCCCCGGGGATCACAGTTAAAGCCTCCCCTCACCCACCAAAATCTGACCTGAAATCCCTGCTGCAAGCTATGGTGAGATAGAGACAATTCAGCAACAGATGGGGGGGAGGGAGGGAGAAGAGTGAGTGACCCACGGGAAGAGATGGGGCACTGGGCGGGTCCTCAAAGTCCAGATACCAGCAGCTAGAAGTCTGCCCCCCTGTGAGTTAATGAGTTGTACACAGACCGATTTCCCAGTTTGTCAGTCTGACACTGCATAGTGTGGTCAGGAAAGGATTTAATGTCACTTGTACTGTCCAGTCAGTGATCGCGGGAAGGGGGCCAGGCACCACATCACCAGCCAGCTCTGCACGGAGCTCAGTCTGAGAGCCAGAGCACCAGGGGAAAACTTTAGGTCCCTTTATAAGTAAACAGCCGGAGCAGCCTGTCCCGGATCTGTCTGGTCCTCACTCCATAGATAATGGGGTTTAGCATGGGGGGCACAAGGAGGTACATGTTGGCCATGAGAACATGGAAATGTAGGGGCACATTGTGGCCAAACCGCTGAGTGAGGAAGGAGAAGAGACCTGGGATGTAAAAGGCTAAGATGACACAGAGGTGGGAGCTGCAGGTCCCCAAAGTCTTAAGCCGGGTGTCCTTTGTGGGGAGGCTGAAGATGGCCTTGAGGATCTGGGTGTAGGACACAGCGATAAAAAGCATATCCAGACCAGTCACAAAGAATACCACAGAGAGGCCGTAGTAACTACTGACACGGGTATCGTTGCAGGCCAGCTTCACCACGGCGATGTGCTCACAGTACGTGTGGGGGATGATGCTCGTTCTGCAATACGCCCACCGCCTTGCCAGGAAGGGAGTGGGCAGTACGAACACACAACCACGCAGCACCACTGCCAGGCCAATCTTGGCCACCACAGGGTTTGTCAGGATGGTAGAATGTCTCAGGGGGTCACAGATGGCCACGTAGCGATCCAAAGCCATGGCCACGAAGATCCCAGACTCCACCGTTAAGAAGCAGTGAATGAAGTACATCTGGGTGAGGCAGGCACTGAAATCGATCTCCCTGGAATTGAACCAGAAGATGCTTAGTGTCTTGGGCAGGATGGATGTAGACAGGACCAAGTCAGAAACAGCCAGCATGCAGAGGAAATAGTACATGGGCCCATGGAGGCTCGGTTCTATCCTCACAATGAATAGGATGGTGAAGTTCCCCAAGATGGCTACAGCGTACATGGCAGAGAAGGGGATGGAGATCCAGACGTGGGCCACCTCCAGGCCAGGAATGCCCATCAGGATGAAGGTGGAGGGGTTTGTGAAGTCAGTTGTGTTGGAATCTGACATAGAGTAGGGGGTGAAGGTGTCTAACTCTGAGGCAGAACAGTGTCTCCTGCATGTACCGTACGTTCCCCTGACTTCCTGTATGTGCCCAAGATCTAGGGTGATGGTCGCAGTAAATATTCCTGGATGGAGAGACAATGTTAATATGAGACACTGCATATCCTCCTGGAGGTGTTCTAATGGGTGAAGCAGGTTTGTCACTCTCCACACACTGATAAATGGTGTTTTCATAATTCAGGAAAATGAATTATGAACAGCTGACCCTACTAATGCCTATTCCATATATAATGTTGCTCTATGCATCAATATTTCCTACACATTGTGTACGGAGAGATATTGGCAAACCAGTAAAGTGCCTCAAACCACTATAAATACTACACACCACAGGGGGAAAAAAACCTGTGAATCCTTTCTAGCAGCTCCATGGAAACACTTGCTCATTCACAGCAGAGGCTAAAACAGAGACAATGTTCAGATGTCAAAGGAATAGGGTGGAGAATAGCCTGCTCAGGTTTTGCTCACCCAGGCTCTATAAAGAACATCACAAATAAAATGTGGGGTTCCGTGACAGGATATGAGAATGGGGCAGGTTGCCATATGTGCACAGAATAAAAAATCAGGGACTATTTAATTTAGAGAAGAGACAAAGAAGGGAGCATATGACAGACGAGAGAAAAAAAAGAATGGAACTGATTATATTAAAATGGACAAACAGAGAACAGTTCCCAGTCAGTAATATCTATTGATACCTATTACTACAGAAGGGCTAATTCCTCAAAACTGTTGCAAATTATCAGCTAAATTGATTCGGAGTTAAAAATGCAGACAGGGAAATGAGAATAAAAATGGGGAGGTCTTTAAGAAGAGTTCAGTAGATAGCTAACAGTCCTCGATTCCACACTCAAAAAGTGCCCAACTTTGGCTAGAAACCCAGTTCAGCGGCAAAGTGAAGGCAGCAATAACAGGGGGGAAGCAATATAGAACTAATGGGATGAAGGGAAAATAGATGGCAAGCAATAGATATTGGAAAGTATGTAAATTGATTAGGGGGCGTAAAAAACATTGAGAAAAAATTAAAAAGCAATCCTAGAAAAGGTAGTTTAGTTCTGCATTTGGAAAGAAGTGTCATGAGGTGATGAAATACTTTCTAGTCCATTAGCACTCAAGGAAGCTGTTAAAGAGACTGTATAATGGAACCTTAGACTAACGAACTCCAGAGTTACAAACTGACCAAAAAACCACACTTCTCATTTGGAAGCAGAAACATGTGACCAGGCAGCAGCAGACAGGGCCGGCTCTGGGTTTTTTGCTGCCACAAGCAAAAAAAAAGTTTGGCTGCCCCCCACCCCAGCCCTGGGATCCCCCTGCATTCCTCTGCTGCTCCAGCCCTCGGTTCTCCCCTTCCACCCCCGGATCCCCCCTTTTCCACCCAACTAGAGCCCTCCCCCAACCTCCCTGCCGCCCCAGCCCTCCTGCTGTCCCAGCCCTGGGTCACTGGTAACTCGCTCCCAGGGCAGGTCATTCAGCAGAAATTTTGGATGAGCACAGAACACAGACAGGATTGGTTCCCATATGGTTACTGAACTGCAGTAAAGTGGAACAATTTTCAGCTTGTGTAATTGGAGGATATCTGGATGCATATTATAAGACTGTCCTGCATAAATATAGTATTGCCCTTATATAAATCCATGGTATGCCCACATCTCGAATACTGTGTACAGATGTGGTCTCCTCACCTCAAAAAAGATATACTGGCACTAGAAAAGGTTCATAAAAGGGTCCCATACAAGGAAAGATTAAAGAGGCTAGGACTCTTCAGCTTGGAAAAGAGGAGACTAAGGGGGGATATGATAGAGGTATATAAAATCATGAGTGACGTTGAGAAAGTGGATAAGGAAAAGTTATTTACTTATTCCCATAAAACAAGAACTAGGGGTCACCAAATGAAATTAATAGGCAGCAGGTTTAAACCATATAAAAGGAAGTTCTTCTTCACGCAGCGCACAGTCAGCTTGTGGAACTCCTTACCTGAGGAGGTTGTGAAGGCTGGGACTATAACAATGTTTAAAAGGGAACTGGATAAATTCATGGTGGCTAAGTCCATAAATGGCTATTAGCCAGGATGGGTAAGAATGGTGTCCCTAGCCTCTGTTTATCAGAGGATGGAGATGGATGGCAGGAGAGAGATCACTTGATCATTGCCTGTTAGGTTCACTCCCTCTGGGGCACCTGGCATTGGCCACTGTCGGTAGACTGATACTGGGCTAGATGGACCATTGGTCTGACCAGGTACGGCCGTTCTTATGTTCTAATGTTAAATGAGCAAAAGTCGAGGTGCCTTTATTATTCTTTTGTTCCACTCTTTCTTTCTATGGGGAATTTGCCAATGCAGTATCACTGTCTTCCTTTTAAACAAATAAAACTAAACAAGGCAATGGCTGGTGAAAATAGCAATTCCAGTCCTAAAAACCAATGGGCCTGATGCTATCGAATATTTTGATCAGTGATCTGGAAGCAAATAGACAATCACTGCAGATAAAATTTGGGTACAACCCAAAGACTGGCAGAGCAGTTGCAATAAGGCAGCAAGGGCAGGCATACTGATTGAGAGAGCATTTTAACACAGCTAAAAGACAGCCACAGACATTATTGGAGCAAACAGTTTAGCTGAATGGGAGTCATAAATAGATTAGCCATTGAAAGTGGTGCTGGTGGCACCACCTTTAGTTCAGGGGACTGACGCTTTGAATTAGAAGACCTCATTTTGGGTTGCATATGAGTTTGTCAAACTCTACGCGATTGGGTTGAAATTTACCACAGTGGGCATCAGCTTATGTCCAAATTGTTTTTTTTGTTTGTTTGTTTGTTTGTTTTAAGTTTCAGACATAACATTTTGATGACATCTTGAATGAAATTAGGAGAGAAGATGTCTTGCCCATGCTGACAAATCTTTATCATTGCTGCAATGAGGAGCCCTACACCTCCATATTTTCCAGCAGATAAAAGTCAGGAAACAGCCCCCCTATTAATATCCAAATCCTAGGTTTTTCGAGCAGGTAAGCTCCTCAGCAAAAGATGGTTACCTGTGAATCACTAGATGGAAGTGTCTTCCCTGGGAATCCCTTTCAGGTAGCTGTGTCCCACACCTCTCTCACCCCAGCATCTGCAGCAACATCCCATGCCGAGAGCCGACACGGGGTGTGCACCGTTTATAATATAGCTCTGAAATCCCACTGAGTTTCAGTCAGCCCCTAGCAGAGAAGCAGCATCTGGATGTAAACAAGCTGGAGACAAGCCTGTTGGCACTTCTATGCTATTTATCCAGTTTTAGGAGTAAACAGTAATTAAGGGAACTTCCCAAAGGGAGATGAGAACTCTTGGGCTGTGTCCTCGGAGACGAATTGTCTGCCTCATGTATTTGTGTATATTTAAAATGTTTAGTTAATTAGGAAGAAAACAGGGATAATGCCTAGATCTCCATAGGGCCTGATACCCTGTGGATATCTAGGAGGGATGGGTAGATATTTGACAGGCAAATCTGGAGAATAATGAATGAGGGGAGACACAACCACTTTCTCCAAGCACTCTGGATGGTTTCTAAGGCATCAGAGATCGATCTGTAATTCTCATGAGTGTCTATCATCATGTTGTGCAGCACCTATCATTGAAGGATTTTGAAAACACCTAGCGAAGGAAAGTGACTATGAACATATTCCCATTATACAGATAAGCAACCTGAGGCACAGGGTATGCAGACGTGCTGGAGTCACCCCTGCAGCGCCTCCTGCTGGTGACTTCGGGGAATTAGCTCGTTCCAGTTCTGGAGCGCCCTCTTCAGGCTGGTGATCTGCCTGTCCTCTGGCCCCCATGTCCCTCCCAGACCCAGTGCCCTTGTACCTGGGGTGCTGCCCCTAAGCAGTAACCTATTTCTCTTTGGGTCTCCCCCTCCCAGGGGAACCCCCACCCTCTATCCCCATCTCACCTGAGTATCAGGCTACTGCCAGTCATCTAGCCCCGCGCCCTGGGGCAGACTGCAGTATCAGCCAACTCATCACTGTGTCAGGGACTCTAACCCCAACAGCGAAGTTCGTTGTCTGACCGCAGAGAGACAGGCAACACCAGCAAGGTCCGATCAAAAGCTCTTTATTGACAAGTGCACATGTCAGTAAAGAACAGCTCGTATCCGAAGAGAACCAGCAGCCTCTTTTACAACTAAGTATAGATTATATAGACAGTTCCGTCGCGTCACTAATTATTCATTTCACACAACGCATATCCCACCCCCCTTTGGTTAGTAACAAACCCTAATAACAAAGCACATCTGTCTTTCTTTATAATGTAAGCAAGTTGTGATGCCCCAGCAACTTTCTTATCAGCATGGTTGCCAAGCACCAGAAACTGGAAGACAGGAGTTAACGCAGCTGGTAACGTGAGGAATGCACCTCCCTCTCTTATCTCACTTTTTCCCAGGGCTTTGTGAAACATGATGCTTCTCAGTATTTTTCCACGCTGGGATTACCCAGAAACCTCTGTTAGCCTGACTTCAGTCAGGTTGGCATAACTGCTTTTGTGCTACATCTTTATTCAGGCCTAACAACTGGCAAGGTTGGATTTGGACCTGCTGCCTTGGCCTACCTCTGGGCTGCCCTCTGCAACCCCCAGTACCTGCTGGCCTTCTGCTAGGCCGCAGCCTGGGGCTTTCCAGGCTGGAGCTCCCCAGCTCCTCAGCCTTACCCCAGCCCTGCTCCACTCAGGTACCCTGTGTCTAGCCCCCTGCAGCCAGGCCCTTCTCCCTCTACAGGCAGAGGGAGACTCTCTGTCTGCCTCTGGCTTCTCTGCCTTTATAGGGCCAGTGGAGTTAGTTTGGGGAGTGGCCCCAGCTGCAGCCACTTCCCCCAACCAGCCCAGCCTAAAAGCTGCTTTCTCCAGCCACAGCCGCTTCCCAGGGCTGTTTTTAACCCATCAGGGCAGGAGCAGGGGTCCACCCCGCTACACCCCCCCACCTCAAGATCCCCTCCACCGGGGGCGTTATCTACCGGCCCAGCTTTCTCCTCAGGTGGGCCCTCAGGACATCCCTTTCCTGCCACAGGCTCTCCAGTGTTTGGAGCAGCCTGCTCGCTTCCGCCTCAGTCTGGGTCCCCACGGTCGCCCTCTCGGCTCCCCGACTTAGGTGGGGCCCCTTTGCCCCAGCCCCTTTCTCTTTAGGGACCTTGGTCTTCACCGCCCCCTCCTTTGGGGCGGTCTCGGACCCAGCCTGGTCCTCCGGCCTCCCCCTCCTGCTCTGGGGACTAGGCCGCTTTCCCCGGCTCCCCTTGTGGCCGAGGAGGCACAGCCCGTGCCCAGCCCTGACCACCTGAGGGCTAGGCTGGGCCCTGTGAGCTCCATGAGGGCACTCCCTCTTCCGGTGCCCCAGTTCCCCAGAGGCCCAGCAAGTGTGGAGCCCCCCGTTACCCCCACAGGGAACACCTGTTCTGGGCATGGCCTCCTTGCACTCTCCTGACGAGGGCATTCCCTTTTCAAGTGCCCTTGTCACACACAGGCCAAACAGTCTTTAAGTCCAGGCCCTGGCCTCTCACTCCCAGCGCCTGGTCTCATACAAGGTCCAGGTGCCCACACCCGTAGCAGCCAGAGCAACGTCCTCTGCCGCTCCGCCAGATGGGCCGCCCAGGCCCTCCAATAACTCCTCCTCTTCTCCACCATTTTGGACTCAGTCCTTCTTCCGGGCAACTGTCCCACAGTCCTCACGCTTGCTTTGTATCAGGGGCGGACAGCTCTTGCCTGCATTCTCCACCACGTGTAGACGTGCTGGACTCACCCCTGCGGCACCTCCTGCTGGTGACTTCGGGGAATGAGCTCGTTCCAGCTCTGGAGCGCCCTCTGCAGGCTGGTGATCTGCCTGTCCTCTGGCCCCCGTGTCCCCCCCGGACCCGGTGCCCTTGTACCTGAAGTGCTGCCCCCAGCAGTAACCTCTTTCTCTTTGGGTCTCCCCCTCCCAGGGGAACCCCCACCCTCTATCTCCACCTCTCCTCAGTATCAGGCTACTGCCAGTCATCGTCTAGCCCCCATGCCCTGGGGCAGACTGCAGTATCAGCCTGCTCATCACTGGCAAGGTTGGGTTTAGACCTGCTGCCTTGGCCTACCCCTGGGCTGCCCTCTGCAACCCTCAGTACCTGCTGGCCTTCTGCTAGGCTGCTAGGGCTTTCCAGGCTGGAGCTGCCCAGCTCCTCTGCCTTTCCCCAGCCCTGCTTCTCTCAGGTACCCTGTGTCTAGCCCCCTACAGTCAGACCCTTCTCCCTCTACAGGCAGAGGGAGACCTTTCTACCTGCCCCGGCTTCTCTGCCTTTATAGGGCCAGTGGAGTCTGTTTGGGGAGTGGCCCCAACTGCAGCCACTTCCCCCAATCAGCCCAGCCTCCCCAGGGCTTTTTTTAACCCTTCAGGGCAGGAACAGTGGTCCACTCCGCTACAGGGTGACATAAATTGTCCAGGGCAACATGAATTGACACAGAGATTGAGTGTCAGGATGAGAGACAGAACACAGGAGACCTGACTGTCCTGCCTTAACCACGGTCTCTCAATCACACCAAGAGGGAAATGGATTCCCGCTCTGGCAGGGATGGTTCGTGGGGTGGGATGCAGAAGAAAGGCTGGAAGAGGGAGTCTGAGCCTTCGCCATCCTCTCATCCTGTGCACCTGTATTAAAGTTACTAACACTCTGTACCTGGCCAGCATGGTTTGACTTTCCTCTGCAGCTAAAGGCAAAGAGGAGGGGCCAGGCCCTGATTTACCTGGATTATTGTATTGATTATTTATGATCATTATTTGTATTGTGGAAGCCTCCAGAGACCACGCTCCAGCTCAGGGCCCCTTGTGCTGGGACCTTCACAAGTACAGAAGGAGAAACAGCCCCTGCCCCAAGGAGCTTATTAATCAAATTCAGACAAGGCACAGCTACTGTGTACAGCAAACCACCGTGGATGGACAGGAGAGGTGGAGGAGTAACACCACTAAGAACGGGTGGTTCCATAGGCTGCTGGGTGGGTGTGAGACAGCGGAAATGCACAGCCCTGCCCTGGCCGTTAGAATTATATCCTGGGCCTTTAATAGTAGGACATACATTTGGGGGAACAAAACTTGGCTAGAGAAAACTGGCCACTGAGTAGCAGGTGCATCAGACAGACAGCTGGGAGCACTTGGCTCTCCCTCACCTTGTGTAACTCTGCTTTAGTTGCATATAAACAGGATAGAATCATAGAATCATAGAATCTCAGGGTTGGAAGGGACCTCAGGAGGTATCTAGTCCAACCCCCTGCTCAAAGCAGGACCAATTCCCATCTAAACCTATTTAGCAAGTCGTAACTTTCCCATTGACACCTGACAGGATATAATTTGTATAACATGTGTTGCAATTGTATAGCAGTTGTAGCAACAATGATAAAACTGGTCATTTTTCAGTCTTACAGCATCACACCAGGTTCTCATCCCATGATGGTGCGAGAGCTCTTAGCCACCTAAGCAAGGGCCATTTCCCAGGCTCTAGCAGGGCAAGCAGCTGGGACATTAGAGCCACTGGAGGATGGGAAGAACAGATAAAAACTGTTTTACTGCAGGCACCCTGCTCCTTATACAAAGACAGGAGGAAAGAATTCTTTAAAAGTGAACAGTGGACGTCCGTGAAGTAGACTGTTTCCTCCAATGAAGCCAGCTAGTTCCCTTGGCTTTGAACCTTAATTTCTGTTTGACTAAAGCATATTCCAAAAATGCGTCCAGGGCTAGATTTACAAAGGCCCTTAGGAAAATACCAAATTTAGATACCACTGCTTTTCTCAACCCCCTGGCTCATCTGCTGTCTAACCCTGTAGGAGATTCCACCAGTGGCCTTCACAAAGCAACCTGAGCACTGACGCTGCCCCATGGCTAATGAGCTGCTCAGAGTCTTCGCTGAGGCCTCAATCCTGGTGGGGTTCTCCAATGCGGTGTTCCTGCGCCCATCTTCCCAGCAAGCCTGATCCCTTAGGCATCCTCAGATCATACCTCCTGGGTTGGCCCTTTTAGTTCGGGAATGTGTGTATGTACAAAACCCACTGGACAATGATTGCCTATGGACATCTTCTTGCTGAGATCTATCAGTTAGCCATTTCCCACTCCTTCTAATGAGTGCTCTAATGAAAGTATCTAGTGCTAATTTGTTAATCTGAATGTCATGCTGAACTACATCAAACAACTTGCAATGGTCTAAATGTGGACAAATTGGAAAGAGTCCAGCAGGGGGCAATGAAAATGATTAGGGGACTGGGGGCACATGACTTATTAGGAGAGGCTGAGGGAACTGGGGTTATTTAGTCTGCAGAAGACAAGAATGAGGGGGGATTTGATAGTAGCCTTTGGGTTCCAAAGAGGATGGAGTTAAAAGTGGAGATTCTGTGTGCACGTGTCTAATTCTGCTCAGCCCAATTACTGAGAGGAACTAAGATTCCACATTTCTTAGCTGGAATCAACATTTTTTTTTTCAAGCTCTCTCCAGGAGGCGGATTAAAAGAGCTTGAGAGCACCTTACAGGAAGGAATTCCCAGGTGCGCTCTCCTGGGTTCTCAGAGATGTTTTTGCATTTCGGTGGAGGCAGCAATAACAGTCCAAGGCCAGGGAATTTGTAACCTTGGGGATGTTTTATGGCAGCCTTTAGCGGCAAGTTCTTTTAAGGTCTTTTGTAGTCCCCACCTTCTGCACTCGAAGTGTCAGAGTGGGGAACAGCCTAGACATCTGGCAATCAAGATGGGATGCTTTTCTCTCAAATATCTGCTCTAGTTCAAACAGGAATTAATCCAGGGCAGTCCTACAGCCTGTGCAAAGCAGGAGGTCAGAGCAGAGTCCCTTGTAGCCATATAATCTACAAATCTATCTGGAGTCCCCTGCAAGGATAATATTTGTCTGTGCCTCATTCTGGGTCCCTGTCACACCCTGGGTGCCGCATTTTGGGTCTGGGCAGGTTGAAAGGAACAAAGGAAATTCAAAGCTCAATGGCAGTTGCTACTCAATGCCACTGAGAGCAAATGAACCAGACTCCGTGTGATTCTTTGTGGACTCCTACTGCTAAGGAGAGAGAAGGGGCACCGGCTGAGCTGGGAGTGGAGCGGTGCCAACCAGAGCCAGAGGGGCAAGACGAGCAGCCCAGGGAGGAGAGCTGTGTTATCAGGAAGGCCAAAGATAAAACGGAGTTACAGCTAGCAAGGCATGTGAAGGGTAACAAGAAGGGTTTCTAGAGGTATGTTAGCAACAGGAAGGTAGTCAGGGAATGTGTGGGACAGATGATGTGGAAAAAGCTGAAGTACTCAATGTTTTTCCCTTTGTTCTTCACAGACAAGTTCAGCTCCCAGACTTCTACCCTCGGTAACACAGTATGGGGAGGAGGTGAGCAACCCTCCATGGGGAAAGATCAGGTTGACAACTATTTAAAAAAGCTGGACATGCACATGGGGCTGGATGCAATACATCCAAGGGTGCTGAGGGAGTTGGCTGATGGGATTGCAAAGCCATTGACCATTGTCTTTGAAAACGCATGATGATCGAGGCAGATCAATTACAATTGGAAAAAGGCAAATATAGTGCCCATCTTTAAAAAAGGGAAGAAGGAGAAACCGGGAAACTTCCAGTCTCACCTGGAAAAAACATGGGGCAGGTCATCAAGGAATCTATTTTGAAGCCTTTGGATGAGAGGAAGTTAATGAGGAACAGTCATTCACCAAGGGGAAATCATGCCTGATCAATGTGATTGCTTTCTATGCTGAGATAACTGGTGCTGTGGATATGGGGAAAGTGCTCCTTAAGTGTCCTTAAGTGACTTGCCGCAAGGTGTCAAACATGTTTATATAAGAGCTTAGTAGATTTATTATTACTTTAATTTTCTTTCTTTTCTATAGGAATTAGAAACACTGCTCCTGTCAGCTGTCACGGAGTATGGGGGAGTCAGGTCCCTGCACCCCCGCTTCCTGCGATTCACGGACTCTCAGCCAGCCAGTAAAACAGAAGGTTTATTAGATGACAGGAACACAGTACAAAGCAGGGCTTGTAGGTACAACTGGGACCCTCCAGCCAGGTCCCTCTGGGGGGGCAATGATCTTAGACCCCAGACTTGGGGTTCCCTGCATCTTCCCAGCCAGGCCAAAACTGAAACCCCCTCCAGACCTTCCTTTCTGGCCTTACTCTCTTTCCCGGGCCAGGAGGTCACCTGATCTCTTTGTTCACCTTTAACCATCCCTTTGCATGGGGGTAGGGCCCCAGCCATTTGTTGACAGGAGACAGAGTGTCAGCCATTTATGCACGCTGAAGTCTTAAATGCATTGGGGAAACTGAGGCAATCACATGGTATTCGGAGGAAACATTAAGAACAGTCCCATTCCATCACATCAGCTAATTGCCAAGTTATCAGCCAAAACACTAGAGCAGGGGTAGGCAACCTATGACACAAGAGCCAAAGGTGGAACGTGAGCTGATTTTCAGTGACACTCACCCTGCCCAGATCTTGGCCACCGATCCGGAGGTCTCTGTATTTTAATTTAATTTTAAATGAAGCTTCTTAAACATTTTAAAAACCTTATTTACTATACATACAACAACAGTTTAGTTATATATTATAGACTTATAGAAAGAGACCTTCTAAAAACGTTAAAATGTATTACTGGCACGCAAAACCTTAAATCAGAGTGAATACATGAAGACGCGGCACAGCACTTCTGAAAGGTTGCCGACCCCTGCACTAGAGTCTTCAAGTGCTTAAGTACTCCCGGGGATCACAGTTAAAGTTGCCTCCCTCCCCCATACCAAAATATGAAATGAAGTCCCTGCAGCAAGGTATGGTGAGGTGGAGACAATCCAGCAACTGATGGGGTTGGGGGAAGAGTGAGTGGCCCACTGGAAGAGATGGGGCAATGAGTGGTGCCTCAAAGTCCAGTTACCAGAAATTAGAAGTGTGGCCACACTGTGAGATAATGAGTTGTACACAAACCGATTTCCAGGTTTGTCAGTCTGACATTCCATAGTGTGGTCACTTAAGGATTTAATGTCACTTCTACTGTACAAACAGTGATTCAGGGAAGGGGGCGCACCACCATGTCACCAACCAGCTCTCCATGGAGCTCAGTCTGACAGCCAGAGCACCAGGAGAAAACGTTAGGTCCCTTTATGAGGAAAGAGACGGAGCAGCCTGTCCCGGATCTCTCTGGTCCTCACCCCGTAGATGATGGGGTTTAGCATGGGGGGCACCAGGAGGTACACGTTGGCCATGAGAACATGGAAATGGAGGGCCACATTGTGGCCAAACCGGTGTGTGAGGAAGGAGAAGAGAGCTGGGATGTAAAAGGCTAAGATGACACAGAGGTGGGAGCCGCAGGTGCTAAAAGTCTTAAGCCGGGTGTCCTTTGTGGGGATGCTGAAGATGGCCCTGATAATCTGGATATAGGACAGAGTGATAAACAGCACATCCAGACTAGTCACAAAGAATACCACCGAGAGGCCGTAGTAACTACTAACATGGGTGTCAGCACAGGCCAGCTTCACCACAGCCATGTACTCACAGTGTGTGTGAGGAATGATGTTGGTTCTGCAATATGGCCACTGCCTCACCAGGAAGGGAACAGGCAGTACAAGCATGCTGCCACGCAGCACCACAGCCAGGCCAATCTTGGCCACCACAGCGTTTGTCAGGATGGCGGAATGTCTCAGGGGGTCACAGATGGCCACGTAGCGATCCAAAGCCATGGCCACGAAGATCCCAGACTCCATCGTTAAGAAGCAGTGAATGAAGTACATCTGGGTGAAGCAGGAACTGAAATCGATCTCCCTGGAATTGAACCAGAAGATGCTCAGCGTCTTGGGCAGGATGGACGTAGACAGGACCAGGTCGGAGACAGCCAGCATGAAGAGGAAATAGTACATGGGCTCATGGAGGCTTGGCTCCATCTTCACTATGAACAGGATGGTGAAGTTCCCCAAGATGGCTATGGCACACATGGCACAGAAAGGGATGGAGATCCAGACATGGGCTGCCTCCAGGCCAGGAATGCCCAGCAGGATGAAGGTAGAGGGGTTGGTGAAGTCAGTTGTGTTGGAATCTGACATGGAGTAGGGGAGAACGTGTCCAACTCTGAGGCACAACGGTGTCTCCTGTGTGTACCGTACGTTCCCCTGACTTCCTGTATGTGCCCAAGCTCTAGGGTGATGGTCGCAGTAAATACTCCTGGATGGAGAGACAATGTTAATATGAGACACTGCATGCCCTCCTGGAGGTGTTCTCATGGGTGTAGCAGATTTGTTGCTCTTCACACACTGATAAATGGTGTTTTCATAATTCAGGGAAATAAATTATGAAAAACTGACCCTACTAATGCCTATTCCATATATTATGGTGCTCCATACATCAATAATTCTTACATGTTGTGGTGTGGGAAACATTAATAGGCATCAGCAGGAAATGCAATAAAACTCAGGCTAGAGGGACTATGCTGTAGAGATATTTGCATTCACCCAGTGGCTCAAAATCTGAGAGTGAAAAAAATCCAAACCCTTGCCAAGACATGTGCCTGGGGAAACATCCCAACTAGAATGGGTTCTCTAGGGAGGTGGTGGAATCTCCATACTTTGACGTTTTTAATGCCCAGCTTGACAGTGCCCTGTCTGGGATAATTTAGCTGGGGATTGGTCCTGCTTTGACAGCAGGAGGTTGGACTAGATACTTCCTGAGGTTCCTTCCAACCCCGATATTCTATGATTCTTTGAACTGCTACACACCACGGGGGGGTGGGGATGGGGGACACTGTGCATCATTGATTGCAGCTCTATGGAAACACTCATTCACAGCAGTGTCTAAAACAAGGACAATGTTCTGATGTAAAAGTAATGGGGTGGAGAATAACCTGCTCTGACACACACTCAGCTTTGGTCACCCAGGCTCTATAAAGAACATAGCAAATAAGAAGGGGGTTTCTGACACAGGATATGAGAATGGGGGAGGTTGTCATATGTGCACAGAATGAAAAGTCTGGGAGTATTTAATTTAGAGACGAGCCAAAGAAGGGAGCATACATATGATAGATGAGAGAAAAATAAAGAATGGAACTGATGACATTCAAATGGACAAACAGAGAACAGTTCCCAACCAGTCATATCTACAGGCTCTTAGTGCTTCAAAAGGGCTAATTCCCAAAAGCTGCGTCAAAACTGACGGGGAGGAAAAAATATAAACAGAGAAATGAGAATAAAAATGGGGCGGTCTTTAAGAAGAGTACATTAGAGAGCTAAAAATCCTTGATTCCACAATCAAAAAGCGCCCAACTTGGGCTAGAAACCCAGTTCAGTGGCAAAGTGAAGGCAGCAATAATGGGGGGGGGGAAACAATATAGAACGAAGGGGATGAAGAGTAAATATATAACAAGCAATATATATGGGAAGTTATGAAAATTGATAAGGCAGCCAGGGCAGGCATACTGATTGATCCAGAGCATTTTAATACAGCCAAAAGAAACGTTATCATCTCGGAACAGGGAATGCAGGCCCAGCCCCCAGACTATGGGACGGTAACATGGAACACAAGGGACTTGAGTAGGGTTTTGGCGTCACTGTGGACGACCAACATATCGTAAGCTCTCAGTGCGATGCTGTGGTGAAAAGGGTGATGTGATCCTTGGATGCATAAACAAGAGAGTGGAGAGTTGGAGCAGGGGAAGGATTATAACTCTGCCCATGGTATTGGTGAAAAACAAAAGAGCCACAAAAAAGCTTTGAGGCTGGACAAAAAGCCTGATAGTGAGAGACTTAAAGAGTTACACCTACTTATGTTATCAAAAATGATGATCAAGTGAAGCGTTCATGAAAAGAACACTGTGGGTTATAATGGGCTCTTTAATTTAGCGGAGAAAATTAGAGCAAGACCCAATGGCTGGAAGCTGAAGCCAGAGAAATTCCAAGGGCAAATGATTAGCACTGAGGGTGATAATAAGAGAATAAATGCAAAATAAACATTGAGGGTGATTAATCATTAGGACAGACTGCAAAGGGAAGTGATGGATTCTCCAACTGCTCATGTCTCCAGATCCAGAGTGGAGGCTTTTCTGGAAGATCTGCTTGAGGGCTTGTCCACACTTAAAAGGCTACAGCTACCGTAGGGCTTCAGTGTAGACGCTACTTACAAGGACAGCAGAGGTTCTCCCGGCAGCAGAGTTAATCCACCTCCCCGAGAGGTGGTGGCTAGGTCGATGGAAGAATTTTATGTTGACCTCATGCTGTCTACACTGTGGTACATCTTTGAGAGCTGTGCATTTTTTTCTTATTGCAAAGACCCCATAGAAATGCAGATTTGGGATTCATTAACAGAGGCATAACACGAAGTCATGGGAGGTGGTAGTATTTTTGTACTCAGTGCTGGCCAGGCCTCAGCTGGAGTATTGTTTCTATTTTGGGGCACCAGTGTATTGAAAGGATATAGGAAAACTGGAAAAGATCCAGAGGTGAGAGACAAAGCTGATCCAAGGTATGGAATACAAACCATACGAAAAAAAGGATGAGGGAACTGGGTGTGTTTAGTTTGGAAAGAGGAGATTAAAGGGGCCATGACAGCCATCTTCAAACACTTGAAAGGGTGCCATAAAAGAGATGGAGAAATGTTCTCTCTTACCACATAGACACGAGGCAATGGGTTCAAACTACAGCACAGCAGAGTTAGATGAAATTTCAGGGAAGACTTCCTAAGAGTCAGAACAGGAGGGCAATAGAAGAGACGCCTCAGGAGGACATGGAAGCTCCTTTGCTGGAGGTCCTCCAAAGGAGGCTGGACAGTCATCTGTCCTTGATGCAACAAATCCTGCTTCTTGGCAGGCAGTTAGACTAGATGACCCTAGCGGTGCCTTCTCACCCCGTGGCTCTGTGATGTAAAATCCTACTGTAGATGAGGGCTTAGTGACACACAAGTTATGGAGCCCAATACAGGGGTAACTAGGTGAAATTTACTTGCCTGTGTTACACAGGAGTTCAGACTGGATGATCAATTGGGCTCTTCTGGCCTTGAACCCTATGAATCTATCGATAAAGAAACTAGATTAAGCATTTACCTTTACTCTGTCTCATAACACATGCAAAGGGAACATTCAATTACATTGATAGTCTGAATATAAAACACAGATAACAGAAAATTGTTTACATAATACCTATCTTGCCTGTGGAAGTCCTTGTCACAGAAATTATTGGAGCAAAGACTTAGCTGAATGGGATTCACAAATGAATTAGCCATTGAAAGTGGTGTGGGTGGCACCATGTTTAGTTAAGGGGTCTAACACTTTCCATTAGAAGACCTCATTTTCAGTTGTGTATAAGTTTGTCAAACTCTAAGTGTTTGCACTGAAATTTACCATACTGGGCCTGTGCTTACAGCTGAATTGGGGGTTTGGGTTTGTTTTTTGTTTGTTTGTTTGTTTGTTTTTTTTAAGTTTCAGGCATAACAGTTTAACAATTTCTTGAATGAAGCTAAGAGAGAAGATGTCTTGCCCATGCTGAAAATTTCTTATAACTGCTACAATGAGGAGTCCTAGCACCTCCATGTTTTCCAGCAGATAAAAGTCAGGTAACAGCCCCACTGTTAACAGCCAGAGCCCTCAGCAAGAGATGGGTACCTGTGAATTCTGAGGTGGAAGTGTCCTCCCTGGGAATCCCCCTCAGGTAGCCGAGTCTCACACCTCTCTCACCCCAGCATCTGCAGCAGCGTCCCACACCGAGAGCTGACACAGGTGTGTGCACCATTTATAATATAGCTCTGTGCAATCCCAGGAGAGTCCACTCAGCCTCTGGCAGAGAAGCAGCATCTGGATGTAAACTGGCTGGAAACAAGCCTGCCTACACTTCTGTGCTATTTATACAGCTTTAGGAGTAATTAAGGGATCTTCCCAAAGGGAGATGAGATCTCTTGGGCTCTCTGTTCGTAGGGGAATTGGCTGCTCTGTGTATTTGTGTATATTAAAAAGTTATAGTTAATTAGCAAGAAAAGTGAGGATAATGCGTAGATGTCTGTAGGGCCTGATAAACTGTAGATATCTAGGAGCGATGGGTAGATATTAGACAGACAGATCTGGAGAATGATGACTGAGGGGAGAGACAAGCACTTTCTGCAGGCACACTGAACAGTCTCTAAGACATCAGAGATCTGTAATTCTCATTAGTAACTATTATCATGTTGTGCAGCCCCTTTGATCGAAGGATTTTGAAAACACTTAGCAAAGGGAAGTGATTATGCACATACCCCCATTATACAGATAAGTAAACTGAGACACAGGGCGACATGAATTGTTCAATGTGACACAGAGATTCAGTGTCAGAATGAGAGACAGAACCCAGGAGACCTGACTGCCCTGCCTTAACCTTGGTCTCTCCATCACACCAAGAGGGAAATGGACTCTCGCTCTGGCAAGGATGGTTTGCTGGGTGGGATGCAGGGGAAAGGCTGGAAGAGGGAGCCTGAGCCTTCGCCATCCTTTCAATGGAAATCTGAGGTTTTCAGAACTAGCTGCAGTTTGTGAGCTCCCCACTCCTGTGAGGTGTGAACTCCGGGACTCCACTTTCGCTCCCACCCAGAAACCTGCCAACACATCACAGTCACTGGGGTAACTTCGGAGGAAGAGACTGAGTGAAAGCAACACCAACACCCTGTGGATAGAGGGCAGCTGGGGGCCTGTCCTGGGGACAGAGGCCTCACCATTCCTCCAAAGCTGCCCTGGAACAAGGGGGGCCCTCTAGGCAGGGTAGAGACTGGATTAGTGTTTGCACTGGATTTCTTCTCTCCTTCTCGGTTCATTTCCTCCCAGTCTCTCCCAGGTGGAATTGAAATCGAATGTTCCAGACTGAGTCAGACTTTCCAGGACTGCCCCAGCTGGAGGGTGCTTGGATTGCCACAGCTCAACTCTCTGCCTCCTCATCTGGCTAATCAGGGGTATTTTTCCTGTGCTGAGCACCTGGGTTTTTAAGCACTGGAATGAGACTGTATGAATTCTCCTGTCCAAGCCGAAAGGGGGTGCCACGTGCACCTGTATTAAAGTTACTAACACTCTGTAGCTGGCCAGCATGGTTTGACTTTAATCTGCAGCTAAAGGCAAAGAGGAGGGGCCAGGGCCTGATTTACCTGGATTATTGTGTTGATTATTTATGATCATTATTTGTGCAGGGGAAGTCTCCAGAGACCATGCTCCAGCTCAGGGCCCCTTGTGCGGGGACCTTCACAAATACAGAAGGAGAAACAGCCCCTGCCCCTAGGAGCTTATCAATCAAATTCAGACAAGACACAGCTACTGTGTGCAACAAGTCACAGTGGGTGGATGGGAGATGGGGGAGTGACAGCACTAAGTACGGGTGGTTCCATATGCTGCTGGGTGGGTGTGAGACAGCGGAAATGCACAGCCCCGCCCTGGCAGTTAGAAGAATGTCCTGGGCCTTTAATAGCAGGGCAGATGTTTGAGGGAAAAAACTGGGGCTAGAGAGAATGGGCCATTGAGTAGCAGGTGCACCGGACAGACAGCTTAGAGCACTTGACTCTCCCTTACCTTGCATATAACCAGGATAATCATATTGAGCAAATCATAACTTTCCCATTGACACCTGACCGCACACACTTTGTACAACATGTGTTGCAATTGTATAACAGTGGTAGCAACAATGATAAAACTGGTCATTATTCAATCACACAGCATCACACCCTGTTCTCGTCCCATGAGGGTGCAAGAGCTGTTAGCCAGCTAGGGAAGGGGCATTACCCAGGCTCTAGCAGGGCAAGCAGCTGGGACATTAGAGCCACTGGAGCACGGGAAGAGCAGATAAAAACCTGCTTTACTGCAGGCACCCTGCTCCTCATACAAAGACAGGAGGAGAGAGTCCTTTAAAAGTGAGCGGGGGACGTCCGTGAAGTAGACTGTTTCCTCCAACGAAGCCGCCAGCACCCTTGGTTTTGAACCTTACTTTCTGTTTGACTAAAGCATCTTCCAAAAATGCGTCCAGGGCTAGATCTACAAAGGCCCTTAGGAAAATACATTATTTAGGCACCACTGCCTTTCTCAACCCCCCAGCTCATCTGCTGTCTAACCCTGTAGGAGATTCCACCACTAGCCTTCACAATGCAACCTGAGCACTGATGCTTCCCCACAGCTAATGAGCTGCTCAGAGTCTTCGCTGAGGCCTCAATCCTGGTGGGGTTCTCCAATTTGGTGTTCCCATGCCCATCTTCCCAGCAAGCCTGATCCCTTAGGCATCCTCAGATCATGCCTCCTGGGTGGGTCCTTGCAGTTCAGGAAAGTGTGTATGTACAAGTGTCTGTGTGTGTGTGTGTGCGTGTCCGCCTGTGTGTGTGTGTGTGTGTTTGTGTGTGTATGTGCACCTTTGTGTGTCTGCGCGCACATGCACCTGTGTGTGTGTGTGTGTCCGTGAGGGTATGTGTGTGTGTGTGTGTGTTTGTGTGTCTGTGTGCACCTTTGCACGCACATGCATCTCTGTGTGTGTGTGTGTGTGTGCACATGTGGGTTTGTGTGTGTTTATGTGCACACGTGTCTATGTATCTGCATCCCCAGAATATCCCATAGGCCAGTGCCTTAGCGCCCTCACTTGGAATGTGGGAGACCCAGATTCAAATCCCTATTCCACTAAAAGTTTATTTGTACTAGATGGAACAGCTCCAGCCGGAGATACTGAGAGCCCCACCTGAAATTCTCATTTGCCTGCTGCTCAGGGTGCTCATGTGGGATGTGAGAGACCTGTGTTTAAGTCCCTACTCCAAATACAGGAGAGCAGAGATTTTGGATCTGGGTCTCCCACGTCTCTCTCAGGTCTCCCACAAGAAAATGCTGACTAGTTCTAGGCATCTCACTCTAGGAGAGGACTCACACGTAGAAATAGTCTCCTCTCATCAGCCAGACTCCTGGATACACACATCAATAGGAGATAGGGCCCCTAGTGAACCATGAGAAAAAAATCCACCAGATGATGATTCCCTTTGGACATCTCCTTGCTGACATCTATCAGTTAGCCAGTTCTCACTCCATCTAATGAGTGCTCTAATGACACTGTCTAGTGTAGTTTGTTAATCTGAATGTCATGTTGAACTAGGTCAAACAACTTGCAATGGTCCCAATGTGGACAAATTAGAGATAGTCACACGGAGGGCCATGAAAATTATTAGGGAGATGGGGCACATGACTTATGAGGAGAAGCTGAGGGAACTGGGGTTATTGAGACTGCAGAAAAGAAGAGTGAGGGGGAGATTTGATAGCAACTTTCAACAACCTGAAGGGGGGTTCCAAAGAGGATGGAGTTAAAGGTGGAGGTTCTTTGCTCACGTGTCTAATTCTGCTCAGCCCAATTACTGAGAGGAACTATGGTTCCATACTTCTCAGCTGGTATCAACAGCAGTTTTTTTTAAGCTTTCTCTAGGGGTTGGGTTAAAAAGGCTTGAGGGCACCTCACAGGAAGGAATTCCCAGGTGCACTTTCCTGTGTTCTCAGAGATGTTTTTGCATTTGGGTGGTGGCAGCGATAACAGTCGAGGCCAGGGAATCTGTAACCTTGGGGAGTATTAAGTCAGGCCTTTAGCAGCAAGTACTTTAAAGGTCTTTTGTAACCCCCACCTTCTGCACTCGAAGTTTCAGAGTGGGGAACAGCCTAGACATCTGGCAATCAAGATGGGATGCTTTTCTCTCAAAGATCTGCTCTAGTTCAAGCAGGAAATATTCAAGGGCAACCCTATGGCCTGTGTGATGTAGGAGGTCAGAGCAGGGTCCCTCATGGCCATATATAGTCTATAAAGGTATCTGGAGTCCCCTGCAAGGATAATATTGTCTGTGCCTCATTATTGGTCCTTGCCACACCCTGGGTGCCACATTTCGGGTCTGGGCAGTTTGAAAGCAATACAGGAAATTCAACACTCGATGCCTGCTACTAAATGTGACTGTTAGCAAATGAACCAGACTCCCTGTGATTCTTTGTGGACTCCTACTGCTAAGGAGAGAGAAGAGGCCCCGGCTGAGCTGGGAGTGGAGCGGTGCCGACCAGAGCCAGAGGGGCCAGAGGATCAGACCAGGGAGAAGAGCTGTGTAATCAGGAAGGCCAAAGAAAAAATTGGAGTTGCAGCTAGCAAGGGATGTGAAGGGCAACATGAAGGGTTTCTACAGATATATTAGCAACAAGAAGGTGATCAGGGAAAGTGTGGGACCCTTACTAAATGAGGGAGGGAACATAGTGACAGATGATGTGGAAAAAGGTGAAGCACTCAATGCTTTTTTTACTTCAGCCTTCACAGACAAGGTCTGGTCTCAGACTTCTACCCTCGGCAATACAGTATGGGGAGGAGGTGAGCAACCATCCATGATGCAAGAACAGGTTGACAACTATTTAGAAAAGCTGGACATGCACATGGGGCCAGATGCAATACATCCAAGGATGCTGAAGGAGTTGGCTGATGCAATTGCAGAGCCATTGACCATTATCTATGAAAACTCATGGTGATCGTGGGAGATCCCAGATGATTGGAAAAAGGCAAATATAGAGCCCGTCTTTAAAAAAGGGAAGAAGGAGAATCCAGGGAAATACAGACCTGTCAGCCTCACCTGGAAAAGTCATGGGGAAAGTCCTCAACGAATCTATTTTGATACACTTGGAGGAGACAAAGTTAATCGGAAACAGTCAACATGGATTCACAAAGGCAAGTCAGGCCTGATCAACGTGACTGCCTTCTATGATGAGATAACTAGCACTGCACATATGAGGAAAGTGGTCATTAAGTGTTGTCATAAGCAGATAGTTAAGGGTTAATGTCTCTTTTACCTGTAAAGGGTTAAGAAGCTCAGTAAACCTGGCTGACACCTGACCAGAGGACCAATAAGGGGACAAGATACTTTCAAATCTTGGTGGAGGGAAGTCTTTTGTTTTTACTCTTTGTTTTGGGGGTTGTTCGCTCTTGGGACTAAGAGGGACCAGACATCAATCCAGGCTCTCCAAATCTTTCTGAATCAGTCTCTCATGTTTCAAACTTGTAAGTAATAGCCGGGAAAGGCATGTTAGTCTTATTTTTGTTTTCTCAACTTGTAAATGTTCCTTTTTGCTGAGAGGATTTTACCTCTGTTTGCTGTAACTTTGAACCTACGGCTAGAGGGGGTTCCTCTGGGCTATATGAATCTGATTACCCTGTAAAGTATTTTCCATCCTAATTTTACAGAGATAATTTTTACCTTTCTTTCTTTAATTAAAAGCTTTCTTTTTAAGAACCTGATTAATTTTTTCCCTTGTGTTAAGATCCAAGGGGATTGGATCTGGACTCACCAGGAATTGGTGGGGGAAAAGAGGGCAGATTGTTAAATTCTCCTTGTGTTAAGATCCAAGGGGTTGGGTCAGTGTTCACCAGAACTTGGTGAAAAAGCCTCTCAAGGCTGCCCAGGGAGGGGAAGGTTTTGGGGGGACAGAAAGTGATCCAGACACTGAAATTTCTGGCTGGTGGCAGTGTTACCAGATCAAAGCTAGTAATTAAGCTTAGAAGTGTCCATGCAGGTCCCCACATCTGAACCCGAAAGTTCAGAGTGGGGGAGGAACCTTGACAAGTGTCCTTAAGTGACTTCCCACAAGATGTCAAACATGTTTATAGAAGAGCTTTATAGATTTATTATTACTTTAATTTTCTTTCTTTTCTATAGGAATTAGAAACACTGCTTCTGACATCTAATTGCCAAGTTATCTGCCAAAACACTTGAGTTTGCAAGTGCCTAAGTAACCCCGGGGGTCACAGTTAAAGTTGCCCCTCCCCACAACAAAATCTGAAATGAAGTCCCTGCAGCAAGGCTTTGTGAGGTGGATACAACCCAGCAACAGAGGGCAGGTAGGGAGAAGAGCTAGCGAACCACGGGAAAAGATGGGACAATGAGGAGGGCATCAATGTCCAGTTAACAGCAATTAGAAATGTGGCCATCCTATGAGTTAATGAGTTGTGCACAGATCGATTTCCAAGTTTGTCAGTCTGACACAGCACAGTGTGGTCAGGAAAGGATTTAATGTCACTTGTAGTGTCCAGTCAGGGAAGGGGGCCCAGCACCATGTCACCAGCCAGCTTTCTATGGAGCTTGTCTGAGAACCAGAGCACCAGGAGAAAACTTTAGGTCCCTTTATGAGTAAAGAGCCGGAGCAGCCTGTCCCGGATCTGTCTGGTCCTCACCCCATAGATGATGGGGTTTAGTGTGGGGGGCACCAGGATGTACATGTTGGCCATGAGAACATGGAAATACAGGGCCACATTTTGGCCAAACCTCTGTGTGAGGAAGGAGAAGAGAACTGGGATGTAAAAGGCTAATATGGCACAAAGGTGGGAGCTGCAGGTCGCAAATGTCTTAAGCCGGGTGTCCTTCATGGGGAGGCTGAAGATGGCCCTGAGGATCTGACTATAGGACACAGTGATAAAAAGCACATCCAGACCAGTCACAAAGAATAACACAGAGAGGCCATAGTAACTAGTGACATGGATATCGGCGCAGGCCAGCTTCACCACAGCCATCTGCTCACAGTGTGTGTGGGGGATGATGTTGGTTCTGCAATATGGCAAGAATCTTGCCAGGAATGGACCAGGCAACAGGAGCATGCAGCCACGCAGCACCACAGCCAGACTGATCTTGGCCACCATGGGGTTTGTCAGGATAGCAGAATATCTCAGGGGATCACAGATTGCAACGTAACGATCCAAAGCCATGGCCACAAAGATCCCAGACTCCATCGCTAGGAAGCAGTGAATGAAGTACATCTGAGTGAGGCAGGCACTGAAATCTATTTCCCTGGAATTGAACCAAAAGATGCTCAGTGTCTTGGGCAGGATGGATGTAGACAGGACCAGGTCGGAGACAGCCAGCATGCAGAGGAAATAGTACATGGGTCCATGGAGGCTCGGTTCTATCTTCACAATGAACAGGATGGTAAAGTTCCCCAAGATGGCTATGATGTACATGGTGCAGAAGGGGATGGAGATCCAGACATGGGCTGCCTCCAGGCCAGGAATGCCCATCAGGATGAAGGTGGAGGGGTTGGTGAAGTCAGTTGCATTGGAATCTGACATGGAGTAAGGGAGAAGGTGTCCAACGCTGAGGCAGAATGGTATCTAGTGCATGTACCATACGTTCCCCTGACTTATTGTATGTGCCCAAGATCTAGAGTGATGTTCACAGTGAAAATTCCTGGATGGAGAGACAATTTTAATATGAGACATTACTTGCACTACTGGAGATGTTCTCATGGGTGCAGCAGATTTGTCGCTCTTCACACACTGATAAATGGTGTTTTCATAATTCAGGAAAATGAGTTATGAACAATTGACCCTACTAATGCCTAGTCCATATATCATAATGCTCCATGCATCAATAATTCCTACACATTGTGGTGTGGGAAACATTGACAGGCATCAGCAGGAAATGCAATGAAACCCAGGCTAAAGGGTCTATGCTGTAGGGATTTTCCCATTTCCTCAGTTCCTCAAAATCTGAGAGTGAAAATAATCCAAACCATTGCCAAGACATGCAATCTGCAACACAACAGAGGGGAAAAACAAACAAACCCTGTGCATCGTTGATAGCAGGTTTATGGAAACAATTGCTCATTTACAACAAAGACAATGTTCAGATGTCAAAGGAATGAGGTGGAGAGTAACCTGCTCTGGACACACACTCAGTTTTGGTCACCCAGGCTCTATAAAGGTCCTTGCAAATAAAAAGGGGTTTCTGAGACAGGATATGAGAATGGGGTAGGTTGCCATATGTGGACAGACTGAAAAGTCTGGGGTGATTTAATTTAGAGGATTGACAACGTAAGGAACATATAACAGATGAGAGAAAAATAAAGAATGGAACTGATTACATTCAAATGGACAGAGAACAGTTCCCAACCAGTCATATCCATCTAATTCCTCAAAGCTGCAGCAAACTATCAGCAAAACTGATTGGGAGGAAAAAATATAAACAGGGAAATGAGAATAAAAATGGGGAGGTCTTTAAGAAGAGTTCATTAGATAGCTAAAAATCCTCGATTCCACAATCAAAAAGCACCCAACTTTGGCTAGAAACGCAGTTCAGTGGCAAAGTGAAGGCAGCAATAACGTGCAGGGGAAACAATATAGAACTAATGGGATGAAGGGAAAATAGATGGCAAGAAATAGATATTGGAAGTTATGAAAATTGATAAAGGATGTAAAAAACATCAGAGAATTATCAAAAGAATTCCTATAAAAGGTTTAGGCCAATTCCTAGTGGGGGAAAAGAAACTTGTTAAAGTTGCAGAAAAGGCAGATATATTGACGATATAGTTTAGTTCTGCATTTGGAAAGAAGTGTTATGATGTACACATATCACATGAGGTGATGAAATACTTTCCAGTCCATTAGCAGTCAAGGAAGGTGTTAAAGAGCATGTATAATGGAACCTTAGAGTAACGAACACCAGAGTTACAAACTGACCAATCAACCACACTTCTCATTTGGAAGCAGAAGCACACAATCACGCAGCAGCAGAGCCCCAAAAGTAGAAGAAATTAAATACAGAACAGTTCTATGTTAACTGTAAAGCATAAAAACAAAGGGAAGGTTTTTAAAAAGAAAAGATTTGACAGGGTTAGGAAACAGTGGAAAAGCTAGTATGGGATTAGTTAACAAAAAAGTGTAGGAATATAATTAATATCAGTCAACAACAGGGTTTATGGAAAACCGATCTTCTGAAATAAACCCAATCTCATCCTTTAATGAGAGTGTGTTTGGCTGATCAAGGAAGCTGCACAGATGCAATAGATTGTGATTTCTCTGAGGCATTTAATGTAATAAGGGAAAACATTCAGATGAAAATGAACATGCTACAATATCAGTGAAGCACATCTACAGTGGATTAAATTTGGCAAATCTCAGACAGCAGTTGCCTGACACCACAGTTAGATTGCTATACGTACATCTTTCAGGGGTGTGGTTTTTTTTTTCTTATTGCAAAAAAACACCACAGAAATGCAGTTTTGGGGTTCATTAGCAAAGGCATAACATGAAGTCACGGGAGGTGATAATATATTTGTTCTCATCACTGGTTAGGCCTCAGCTCTAGTATTGTGTCTAGTTCCAGGCACCAGCGTATCAAAAGGATGTAGGAAAACCTGAAAAGATCCAGAGGTGAGAGACAAAGCTGATCCAAGGTATGGAATACAAACCATACGAAAAAAAGGCTGAAGGAACTGGGTGTGTTTAGTTTGGAAAGAGGAGATTAAAGGGGGACATGACAGCCATCTTCAAACACTTGAAAGGGTGCCATAAAAGAGGTGGAGAAATGTTCTCTCTTACCACAAAGCACAAGACAAGAGGCAATGGGTTCAAACTACAGCACAGCAGAGTTAGATGAAATTTCAGGGAAAACTTCCTAAGAGTCAGAACAGGAGGACAATAGATGCCTCGGGAGGACATGGAAGCTCCTTTGCTGGAGGTTTTCCAAAGGAGGCTGGACAGTCACCTGTCCTGGATGCAACAAATCCTGCATTTTGGCCAGCAGTTAGACTAGATGACCCTAGCGGTGCCTTCTCACCCCGTGGCTCTGTGAATCTATGATGTAAAATCCTACTGTAGACGAGGGTTTAGTGAAGCACAAGTTATGGAGCCCAATACGGGGTAACTAGGTGAAATTTACTTGCCTTTGTTATACAGGAGGTCAGACTGGATGATCAAATGGGCCCTTCTGGCCTTGAACCCTCTGAATCTATTGATAAAACAACTAGATCAAACATTTATGTTGACTCTGTCTCATAACACACGCAAAGGGAACATTCAATAACATTGATAGTCTGAATATATAACACTGATAAAGAAAATTGTTTACATAATACCTATTTTGCCTGTTGAACTCCTTGTCACAGACATTACTGGAGCAAAGAGCTTAACTGAATGGGATTCACAAGTGGATTGGCCATTGAAAGTGGTGCTGGTGGCACCACTTTTAGTTAAGGGGGCTGACACCTTCCATTAGAAGACCTCATTTTGAGTTGCATATGAGTTTGCCAAACTCTAAGTGATTCGATTGAAATTTACCGCACTGGGCATCTGCTTATGGCTAAATTGTTTTTTTAAAACTTTCAGACATAACGGTTCAACAACTTTTTGAATAAAACAAGGAGACAAGATGTCTTGCCCATGCTGACCAATTCTTAAAATTGCCTCAGTGAGGAGCACTAGCACCTCCATGTTTTCCAGCAGATAAAAGTCAGGTAACAGTCCCCGATTAACAGCCCAAGCCCTGGATGTCTTGATCAGGTGAGCTTCTCAGGAAGAGATGGGTACCTGTGAATTCTGAGATGGAAGTGTCTTTCCTGTGAATCCAGGTAGCCGTGTCCCATGCCTCTCTCACCGCAGCATCTGCAGCAACATCCCACACAGAATGCCGACACAGGGGCATGCACCATTTATAATATAATATAATATAATATAATATAATATAATATAATATAATATAATATAATATAATGTAGCTCAGCCTCTAGCAGAGAAGCAGCATGAGGGCAAGGGACTGGACTCGATGACCTCTCGAGGTCCCTTCCAGTCCTAGAGTCTATGGATCTATGAATCTGGATGTAAACAGGCTGAGACAAGCCTGCCTGTGCTTCTGTGCTATTTATCCAGCATTAGGAGTAATAAGTAATTAAGGGAACTTCCCAAAGGGAGATGAGAACTTTTGGGCTCTGCCCCCAGAGACAAACTGGCTGCTCTGTGTATTTGTGTATATTTAAAATGTATAGTTAATTAGGAAGAAAACAGGGGATAATGCCTAGATCTCCATAGGGCCTAATACCCTGTAGATATCTAGGAGGGATGTGTAGATATTAGACAGACAGATCTGGAGAATGATGACTGAGGAAAGACAGAAGCACTTTCGGCAGGCACACTGAACTGTCTCTAAGGCATCAGAGATCTGTAATTCTTATTTGTAACTATCATCATGTTGTGCTGCACCTTTCATCAGAGGATTTTGAGAACACCTAGCATAGGAAAGTGACTATTAACATATCCCCATTATACAAATAAGTAAACTGAGGCAAAGGGCAACATGAATTGTCCAATGTGACCCAGAGATTGAGTGTCAGAATGAGAGACAGAACCCAGGAGACCTGACTGCCCTGCCTTAACCATGGTCTCTCCATCACACCAAGAGGGCAATGGATTCCTGCTCTGGTAGGGTTGGTTTGTTGGGTGGGATGCAGAGGAAAGGCTGGAAGAGGGAGCCTGAGCCTTCGCCATCCTCTCAAAGTGAATGTGAGGTTTTCAGAACTAGCTGCAGTTTGTGAGCTCCCCACTCCTGTGAGATGTGAACTCCAGGACTCCATTTCCGCTCTCACTCAGAAACCTGCCAACACATCACAGTCACTGGGGCCGCTTCGGGTTAACAGAATTCAGGAAAAGCAACACCAACAGAATACTCCTATGGATAGAGGGCAGCTGGGGGGCCTGACCTGGGAACAGAGGCCTGCCCCCCCCCACCACTGCCTTGGAACAAGGTGGGCACTATAGGCAGGATAGAGACTGGATTAGAGTTTGCACTAGATTTGTTCTCTCCCTCTCGGTTCATTTCCTCCCAGTCTCTCCCAGGTGGAATTGAAATCGAATGTTCCAGGCTGAGTCAGACTTTCCAGCACTGCCCCGGCTGGAGGGCGCTTGGATTCCCACAGTTCAACTCTCTGCCTGCTCCTCTGGCTCATCAGGGGTATTTCTCCAGTGTGGAGCACCTGGGTTTTTAAGCACTGGAATGAGACTCAATGAATTCTTCTGTCCAAGCCGAAAGGAGGTGCCACGTGCACCTGTATTAAAGTTACTAACACTCTGTAGATGGCCAGCATGGTCTGACTTTCATCTGTAGCTAAAGTCAAAGAGGAGGGGCCAGGCCCTGATTTACCTGGATTATTGTGTTGATTATTTATGATAATTATTTGTATTTTAGAAACCTGCAGTGACCCCGCTGCAGTTCAGGGCCCCTTGTGCTGGGCCCTTCACAAACACAGAAGGAGAAACAGTCCCTGCCGCAAGGAGCTTATAAATCAAATTCAGACAAGACACAGCTACTATGTGCAACAGTGGGTGGACGGGAGCGGTGGAGGTGTAACAGCACTAAAAATGGGTGGTTACGTAGGCTGCTGGGTGGGTGTGAGACAGCGGAAATGCATAGCCCGGCCCTGGCCATTAGAAGAATGTCCTGGGCCTTTGAGAGCAGAGCGCCTTTTTTGAGGAACTAGCTTGGGGCTAGCAAGAACAGGCCATTGAGTAGCAGGTGCACCAGACACACAGCTGGGAGCACGTGGCTCTCCCTTACCTTGTGTAACTCTGCTTTAGTTCTAATCACGCCTCCCTAATTTGGGTACAGACTGAGCCTCCTTCTTATGAATTCCCAAGACAATCCCTAGTACCAGTGGGGAGACCAGAGGAGAGGGCAGAGATAACAAGGCTGTGGTGAAGGGAGGAAGGAGCCACATGGAGATGGAACACTTTTTTTCGGTCAAGGGTGTGAAAAAAACTCACCCCTGACTGACCAAAGGGCTGGTGTGAACAGTGCTAGGTCAGCGGGAGATGCTCATTGGGAATGGTTTAATTATGCTGTCCAGAGAGCTCTCTCTCATTGGCATAGAGCGGCAACATGGGAGACCTTACAATGATATAGCTGTGCTGCTGTAAGGTGTGTAGTGTGGACAGATCCTCCGTCAGGCAGACGGAGCAGGTTATTCCACGTTTTGCAGAAATGTGAAGAGCCTTGCATAGCGCAGAAGAGCAAAACATACCAAGGGTCCCTGGGATTCCTTCTCCCACATGCCTTCCTTCAGAGGCTTTGTCTTTCAGGATGAAGACACTTTTTACTGGCCATGTACTCTATTTCTGCTTCGAGACACCCCACCACTGGGATTGCCAGTCTATTAACTGCTGTTACACATACATGCTGTGAGTGGTCAGCGCCTTGGCCTTCAAGTATTTTGGGAAATGCAACCCATTAATGGTGGTGGCTTCTGAGCCAGTATCTAACAAACATGTGATCTTCATCCCGTTATACATACTTCAGCAGTTAGACAGTCTCCAAATGCTCACTTACAGAATTCACTAGATACACTGGCACTGCCCATGTTCCTTCCCTCCAAGGACAGACCTAGGAATCCTTCTGCCACTGCTTGCCCTTCTACTGTAGATGGACCACTCACTCCAGGTCCCCCATTGGTTTTGAGTGCCTGGGACTCAGTTCTCCTTCTCAGTGGACATTCTTGGCTCGTATGCCCAGGCCTTTCATAAGTGTCATTAGTCATGGCTGCTATGACATTAGAGGGACATGTGAGTAGATCACCTGTTACTGGGCTCCATTTTGGAATAACAGTGTTTTTCCACTGAAAGGCCTGGGAACTAAGCTTGGAGACAAAGTGTCCCCACCATATGCAAAAGCTATTTAAGGCAGGGGAGGGACATCATCATGGTTATTCACCAGATGACCTTTGCAGTATCTTTTAACCCTGCAGCTCTATGAATCTGTGATGTGAAATACCAGTATAGACCAGAACCTAGTCACATTAGCACACAGCAGACTCCTGGAGTCTTTACTAATTTCCTTCTCCAAGGGGGTCCAGAGCAAATTATGGGCCAGGGCCTCAGAATTTGGCCTTGTCTTGTACATTTACTCACACTTTTTATCCTGAAATGCAGCAACACTGGGGATGAAGGCCATCAGTGGCATGGGCAAGGAGGGCAGCACAGGTCCATTTCTGCAGAATTGTTGCTTAGCCTGCTTGGTCCCCAGCCTGTAGTGGTTCATAGGAATCTTCCCTCCTAAGTGCAGGACTTTGCACTTGTCCTTGTTGAATCACATCAGATTTCTTTTGGCCCAATCCTCCAATTTGTCTAGGTCACTCTGTATCCTATCCCTACCCTCCACCGTATCTACCTCTCCCCCAGCTTAGTGTCATAGAATCATAGAATCATAGAATCTCAGGGTTGGAAGGGACCTCAGGAGGTCATCTAGTCCAACCCCCTGCTCAAAGCAGGACCAAACCCAACTAAATCATCCCAGCCAGGGCTTTGTCAAGCCTGACCTTAAAAACCTCTAAGGAAGGAGATTCCACTACCTCCTTAGGTAACCCATTCCAGTTCCTCACCACCCTACTAGTGAAAAAGTTTTTCCTAATATCCAACCTAAACCTCCCCCTCTGCAACTTGAGACCATTACTGTGAACTTGCTGAGAGTGCAATCTATCCCATCCTCTAGATAATTAATAAAGATGCTGAACAAAACTGGCCCCAAGACCAAACCCTGGGGTACTCCGCTTGATACCAGCTGCCAACTAGACATTGAGGCATTGATCATTACCCATTGAGCCCGACGATCTAGCCAGTTTTCTATCCACCTTATAGTCCATTCATCCAATCCAGAGTTTTTAAACTTGTTGGCAAGAACACTGCAAGATACCCTATGAAAAGCTTTGATAAAGTTAAGATATCACATCCAACGCTTTTCCCATATACACACAGCCAGTTATCTGAGCATAGAAAGCAATCAGGATGGTCAGGCATGACTTGCCCTTGGCGAATCAATGTTGACTTTTCCTGATCACCTTCCTCTCCTCCAAGTGCTTCAAAATGGATTTCTTGAAGACCTGCTCCATGATTTTACTGGGGACTGAAGTGAGGCTGACTGATCTGTAGATCTCCGGATTCTCCTACTTCCCATTTTTTAAAGATGGGCACTATCTTTGCCTTTTTCCAGTCGTCCAGGAACTGCCCCAGTTGCCACGAGTTTTGGAAGATAATGGCCAATGACTCTGCAATTAGATCAGCCAACTCCCTCAGCACCCTTAGATGCATTAGGTCTGGACCAATGGACTTGTGCATGTCCAGCTTTTCTAAATTGTCCTTGACCTGTTCTTTCACCATGGATGGCTGCTGACCTCCTCCCCATACTGTGTTGCCTAGGGCAGTAGTCTGGGACCTGCCCTTGTCTGTGAAGCATTGAGTCCATCAGCTTTTCCCACATCATCTGTCCCTAGATTGCCTCTCCCATCCAGTTACGGCCCCACACTTTCCCTGACAACCTTCTTGTTGCTAACATACCTGTAGAAACCCTTCTTCTTACCCTTCACCTCCCTTGCTAGCTGCAGCTCCAATTTTGCTTTGGCCTTCCTGATTATACCGCTGCATGCTCGAGCAATATTTTTATACTATCTCCCTAGTCATCTGTCCAAGTTTCCACTTTTTGTAAGCTTCCTTTTTGTGTTTAAGCTCACCAAAGATTTCACAATTAAGCCAAGCTGGTCGCATACCATATTTGCTATTCTTTCTGCACACCGGGATGGTTTGTTCCTGCGTCATCAATAAGGCTTCTTTAAAATACAGCCAGCTCTCCTGGACTCCTTTCCCCCTTATATTAGCCTCCTGGGGGATCCTGCCCATCAGTAACCTGAGGGAGTCTAAGACTGCTTTTCTGAAGTCCAGGGTCTGTATTTTGCTACTCTCTTTTCTTCCTTTTGTCAGGATCCTCAATTCGACCATCTCATGGTCACTGCTGCCCAGGTTGCCACCCACTTCTACTTCCCCTACCAATTCTTCCCTGTTTGTGAGCAGCAGGTCAAGAGGAGCACGGCCCCTATTCGGTTGCTCCAGCACTTGTAGCAGGAAGTTGTCCCCAACACTCTCCAAAAACTTCCTGGATTGTCTGTGCACCGCTGTTTTGCTCTTCCAGCAGATGTCAGGGTGATCGAAGTCCCCCATTAGAACCAGGGACTGTGATCTGGAAACTTCTGTTACTTGTCCAAAGAAAGCTTTGTCTACCTCATCCTTCCTGTCCGGTGTCTATAGAAACACATCCCCCATGACATCACCCTTGTTGCTCTCGCCTCTAAACTTAATCCCATTGAGAGTTTTGGGGTTTTCTCCAGTTTCACACTGGAGCTCTGAGCAATCACGCTGCTCTTTTACATACAATGCAACTCCTCCACCTTTCCTCCCTCGCCTGTCCTTCCTGAACAGTTTATATCCATCCATGACACTGCTCCAGGCATGTGAGTTACCCCACCAAGTCTCTGTTATTCCAATCACATCATAGTTCCTTGACTGTCCCAGGACTTCCAATTCTTCCTGCTTGTTTCCCTGGCTTCTTTTGTTCATGTTCATGTCTTGTCTTAATTTGATTTATAAGCTCCTAGGGGCAGGGGCTGTTTCTCCTTTTGTGTGTGCAAAGGGCCCAGCAGAAGGGGCCCTGAAGTAGAGGTGGGCCTCTGGATGCTTCCACAACACAAATAATAATAATAGAAAATAAACACAATAATCCAGGTAAATCAGGGCCTGGCCCCTCCCCTTTACTTTTAGCTGTAAACGAAGGGCAAACCATGCTGGCCAGCTACAGAGTGTTCGTAACTTGACTGCAGGTGCACATGGTGCCCCCGTTGGGCTTGGACAGGAAAATTCGTTCAGTCTTATTCCAGGCTTAAAAGCCCAGGTGCTCCGCACCGGAGAAATACCCTGATTAGCCAGAGGAGCAGGCAGAGAGTTCAGCTGTGAGAATCCAAGTGCCCTCCAGCCGGGGCAGTGCTGGGAAGTCTGACTCAGCCTGGAACATTTGATTTCAATTCCACCTGGGAAAGACTGGGAGGAAATGAACAGACACGGAGAGAACTAATCCAGTGGAAACATGAATCCAATCTCTCTCCTGTCTACAGGGCCCCCCTTGTTCCAGGGCAGTTTTGGGGTGAAGGTGAGGCCTCTGTCCCCAGGTCAGGCACTGGCTACACTCTACCCATAGGAGTATTCTGTTAGTGTTGCTTTTACTGAATCTCTTCCCCTGAAGTGACCTTGGAGACTGTGATGCGTTGGCAGGTTTCTGAGTGGGAGCAGAAGTGGAGTCCCGGAGTTCACACCTCACAGGAGCGGGGAACTCACAAACCACAGCTAGTTCTGGAAACCTCAGGTTCATCCTGAGAGGATGGTGAAGGCTGAGGCTCCCTCTACCAGAGTTTCCTCTGAATCCCCCGCAACCAACATTCCCTGCCAGAGCGGGAGTCCATTTCCCTCTTGGTGTGATGGAGAGACCGTGGTTAAGGCAGAGCAGTCAGGTCTCCTGGCTTCTGTTTCTCATTCTGACACTCAATCTCTTGTGTCACATTGGACAATTCATGTCGCCCTGTGCCTCAGTATACCTATCTGTATAATGAGGATATGTTCATAGTCACTTTCTTTTGCTAGGTGTTTTCAAACTCCTTCAATTCGCTCAGTCATAATTCTCCATATCTCTCTGTCTAGTATCTACCCATCCCTCCTAGATATCTACAGGGTATCAGGCGCTATGGAGATCTAGGCATTATCCTGAGTTTTCTTGCTAATTAACTATAAATTTTTAGTATACATAAACACACAGAGCAGCCAATTCCTCTCTGACTCAGCACAGAGCCCAAGAGATCTCATCTCCCTTTGGGAAGGTCCCTTAATTACTGTTTACTCCTAAAGCTGGATAAATAGCACAGAAGTGCAGACAGGTTTGTCTCCAACCTGTTTACATTAGATGCTGCTTCTCTCCTAGAAGTTGAGTGAACCCCTCTGGGATTGCAGAGAGCTGTATTATAAATGGTGCATGACTCTGTGTCAGCTCTCAGCGTGGGATGTTGCTGCAGATGCTGGGGTGAGATAGGTGTGGGGCTCGGCTACCTGAGGGGGGTTCCCAGGGAAGACACTTCCATCTCAGAATTCACAGGTATCCATCTCTTCCTGAGGTGCTCACCTGCTCAACAAACTCAGAGCTCTGGCTGTTCACGGGAGGCTGTTACCTGTCTTTTATCTGCAGGAAAACTTGGAGGTGCCAGGACTCCTCACGGCGGCAATTATAAGAATTTGTCAGCATGGGCAAGACATCTTGTCTCCTAACTTCATTGTAGAAGTAATGAAATAGTAATGCCTGAAACTTAAAAAAAAACCCAATTCATCTGTAAGCAGATGCCCAGTGTGGTAAATTTCAGGCCAAACTTTTAGAGTTTGGCAAACTCATACACAATTAAAATGAGGTCTTCTAATGGAATGTGTCAGTACCCTTAACTAAAGGTGGTGCCACTAGCACCATTTTCAATGGCCAATCTATTTGTGAATCCCATTCATATAAGCTCTTTGCCCCAATAATGCTGTGGCAAGGACTTCCTCAGGCAAAATAGGTATTATGTAAACAGTTTTCGTTTAATGGTGTTATATGTTCAGACTATCAATGTAATTGAATGTTCCCTTTGCATGTGTTATGAGACAGAGTAAATGTAACAGGGAGTTTCGCAAGGGAGTTCTCCAGGTGAAGGAGGAGCTAATACAGCATCTGTGGGGTAAGTGACTGTCTGTAGTGTGTGTTTGTTTGTGTTTGGGGGTTACTTGCTGTGTGCTGAGCTTGTGTTTGTCAGTCTGTTTGTTTGTTTGGTTGTTTGAGGGACCGTGTGCTCTGGCTGGCAGTTGGAGGCAGGTTTGAAAGCTCGAAGCCTCTGGTAATTGGCTGAGCCTTAATCAGTGGGCGGGGCATTCACTCAGGCCAGGGCTTTATAAAGCCGCGCACAAGCGACCAGGGGCTGCTAACAGGGAGTTTCGCAAGGGAGTTTGGAGGGGGAGTGGGAAGGGAGTGGGAGTCCCTTGCCGGCCCTAACCCCTTCCCTGTAGCCCCCCCTAAAACCCTAAAACCTATATACCAAACTACATTCTAAAACTACTTTCCGTAAACCACCCTTTCACTAACTAGGAGACAATGCAAGCAGAAGCCCAGCAGCAGAGTGGGGGCTATCCAGTTTATTGCACTGACTGTCGCATGTATGATTACCTGCCCTGTGGGCAGGTGGCGTATGTGTGCAGTCGGTGCAAGGAGCTCCTGGCCCTCAGAGACCATGTACGGACTTTGGAGGCCAGGGTGGCGGAACTGGAGGAGCTGAGAGAGGCAGAGAGGTATGTTGATGAGGCTTTCCGGGACACTGTAGAATTGTCCCACCTCCGCTTAGACAGCTCCTGTGCTGTTGAGGAGGAAGAAGGGCTCAGGGAAGTAGAGCAGTCAATGGGAGCAGAGGGAAACCTTCCCGTAGTTGGGACCCTCCTTTCAGATGGTGCTGGGGTTACCTCTCGCACTGAGGTTGCCTCTCCGGGGGAGGGAACTCGAGTTTCTAGGAAAAGGCAGGTGTTAGTAATGGGAGATTCGATTATTAGAAATGTAGATAGCTGGGTCTGTGATGACCGGGAGAACCGTATGGTGACTTGCCTGCCTGGTGCGAAGGTTGCGGATCTCTCGAGGCATCTAGATAGACTTATGTGTAGTGCTGGGGAGGAGCCGGTGGTCGTGGTACATGTAGGTACCAATGACATAGGGAAGGGTAGGAGAGATGTCCTGGAAGCCAAATTTAGGCTGCTAGGGAAGAGACTGAAATCCAGGACCTCTATGGTGGCATTTTCAGAAATGCTCCCAGTTCCACGCGCAGGGCCAGGTAGGCAGGCAGAGCTTCAGAGTCTCAATGCGTGGATGAGACGATGGTGTAGAGAGGAGGGGTTCACGTTCATTAGGAACTGGGGAAACTTCTGGGATGGGAGGAGCCTATACAGGAGAGATGGGCTCCACCTAAACCAAAGTGGAACCAGACTGCTGGCACTAAACATTAAAAAGGTTGTAGAGCAGTTTTTAAACTAGGAGATGGGGGAAAGCCGACTGCTGCAGAGGAGCGTGTGGATCGGACACAGACTTCTCTTAGGGGAGAGTCTGATGATAGAGAATCTCCAGGTTGTAGTCAGGAGCAGAGGAATGAGAAGTATAATGTAAGGGCTGGATCAGATGATAAACAGTCACATAAAAAAGAATCTGGCACATCAGAAAAAGGCAGGCTAATAAACAGGGACAAGTTTTTAAAGTGCTTGTACACAAATGCCAGAAGTCTAAATAATAAGATGGGTGAACTAGAGTGTCTTGTGATAAAGGAGGATATAGATATAATAGGCATCACAGAAACCTGGTGGACTGAGAGCAATCAATGGGACACAATCATTCCGGGGTACAAAATATATCGGAAGGACAGAACAGGCCGTGCAGGGGGAGGAGTGGCACTATATGTTAAAGAAAGTGTAGATTCAAATGAAGTAAAAATCTTAAGCGAATCCACAGGTTCCATAGAGTCTCTATGGATAGAAATTTCATGCTCTAGTAAAAATATAACAGTAGGGATCTATTATCGACCACCTGACCAGGACAGTAATAGTGATGATGAAATGCTAAGGGAAATTAGAGAGGCTATCAAAATTAAGAACCCAATAATAGTGGGGGATTTCAATTATCCCCATATTGACTGGGAACATTTCACTTCAGGACGAAATGCCGAGATAAAATTTCTCGATACTTTAAATGACTGCTTCATGGAGCAGCTGGTACGGGAACCCACACGGGGAGAGGCGACTCTAGATTTAATCTTGAGTGGAGCACAGGAGCTGGTCCAAGAGGTAACTATAGCAGGACCGCTTGGAAATAGTGACCATAATACAATAGCATTCAACATCCCTGTGAGGGGAAGAACATCTCAACTGCCCAACACTGTGGCCTTTAATTTCAAAAGGGGGAACTATACAAAAATGAGGGGGTTAGTTAGACAAAAGTTAAAAGGTACAGTGACTAAAGTGAAATCCCTGCAAGTTGCGTGGGCCCTTTTTAAAGACACCATAATAGAGGCCCAACTTCAATGTATACCCCAAATTAAGAAAAACAGTAAGAGAACTAAAAAAGAGCCACCGTGGCTTAACAACCATGTAAAAGAAGCAATGAGAGATAAAAAGACTTCCTTTAAAAAGTGGAAGTCAAATCCTAGTGAGGCAAATAGAAAGGAGCACAAACACTGCCAACTTAAGTGCAAGAGTGTAATAAGAAAAGCCAAAGAGGAGTTTGAAGAACGGCTAGCCAAAAACTCCAAAGGTAATAACAAAATGTTTTTTAAGTACATCAGAAGCAGGAAGCCTGCTAAACAACCAGTGGGGCCCCTTGATGATCAAAATTCAAAAGGAGCGCTTAAAGATGATAAAGTCATTGCGGAGAAACTAAATGGATTCTTTGCTTCAGTCTTCACGGCTGAGGATGTTAGGGAGATTCCCAAACCTGAGCTGGCTTTTGTAGGTGACAAATCTGAGGAATTGTCACAGATTGAAGTGTCACTAGAGGAGGTTTTGGAATTAATTGATAAACTCAACATTAACAAGTCACCGGGACCAGATGGCATTCACCCAAGAGTTCTGAAAGAACTCAAATGTGAAGTTGCGGAACTATTAACTAAGGTTTGTAACCTGTCCTTTAAATCGGCTTCGGTACCCAATGACTGGAAGTTAGCTAATGTAACGCCAATATTTAAAAAGGGCTCTAGGGGTGATCCCGGCAATTACAGACCGGTAAGTCTAACGTCGGTACCGGGCAAATTAGTTGAAACAATAGTAAAGAATAAAATTGTCAGACACATAGAAAAACATAAACTCTTGAGCAATAGTCAACATGGTTTCTGTAAAGGGAAATCGTGTCTTACTAATCTATTAGAGTTCTTTGAAGGGGTCAACAAACATGTGGACAAGGGGGATCCGGTGGACATAGTGTACTTAGATTTCCAGAAAGCCTTTGACAAGGTCCCTCACCAAAGGCTCTTACGTAAATTAAGCTGTCATGGGATAAAAGGAAAGGTCCTTTCATGGATTGAGAACTGGTTAATGGACAGGGAACAAAGGGTAGGAATTAATGGTAAATTCTCAGAATGGAGAGGGGTAACTAGTGGTGTTCCCCAAGGGTCAGTCCTAGGACCAATCCTATTCAATTTATTCATAAATGATCTGGAGAAAGGGGTAAACAGTGAGGTGGCAAAGTTTGCAGATGATACTAAACTACTCAAGATAGTTAAGACCAAAGCAGATTGTGAAGAACTTCAAAAAGATCTCACAAAACTAAGTGATTGGGCAACAAAATGGCAAATGAAATTTAATGTGGATAAATGTAAAGTAATGCACATTGGAAAAAATAACCCCAACTATACATACAACATGATGGGGACTAATTTAGCTACAACGAGTCAGGAAAAAGATCTTGGAGTTATCGTGGATAGTTCTCTGAAGATGTCCACGCAGTGTGCAGAGGCGGTCAAAAAAGCAAACAGGATGTTAGGAATCATTAAAAAGGGGATAGAGAATAAGACTGAGAATATATTATTGCCCTTATATAAATCCATGGTACGCCCACATCTCGAATACTGTGTACAGATGTGGTCTCCTCACCTCAAAAAAGATATTCTAGCACTAGAAAAGGTTCAGAAAAGAGCAACTAAAATGATTAGGGGTTTAGAGAGGGTCCCATATGAGGAAAGATTAAAGAGGCTAGGACTCTTCAGTTTGGAAAAGAGAAGACTAAGGGGGGACATGATAGAGGTATATAAAATCATGAGTGATGTTGAGAAAGTGGATAAGGAAAAGTTATGTACTTATTCCCATAATACAAGAACTAGGGGTCACCAAATGAAATTAATAGGCAGCAGGTTTAAAACAAATAAAAGGAAGTTCTTCTTCACGCAGCGCACAGTCAACTTGTGGAACTCCTTACCTGAGGAGGTTGTGAAGGCTAGGACTATAACAATGTTTAAAAGGGGACTGGATGAATTCATGGTGGCTAAGTCCATAAATGGCTATTAGCCAGGATGGGTAAGAATGGTGTCCCTAGCCTCTGTTCGTCAGAGGATGGAGATGGATGGCAGGAGAGAGATCACTTGATCGTTGCCTTTTAGGTTCACTCCCTCAGGGGCACCTGGCATTGGCCACTGTCGGTAGACAGATACTGGGCTAGATGGACCTTTGGTCTGACCCAGTACGGCCTTTCTTATGTTCTTATGTTCTTATGTAAATGCCACCTCTTTAGTGGCAGCTTTTTAAGTATGAGACCGCTATCATGTCCTCTCTTAATCTTCTTTTTCCAAACTAAACACACCCAGTTCCTTCAGCCTTTTTTTCGTATGGTTTGTATTCCATAACTTGCATCAGCTTTGCCTCTCACCACTGAATCTTTTCCCATTTTTCTACATCCTTTCTATACACTGGTGCTCCAAACTAGACACAAAACTCCAGCTGAGGCCTGAGCAGCTCCGAGTAGAATACTATCCCCTCCTATGACTTGCATGCTATGCCTCTGTTAATGAACCCCCAAACTGCTACTTTAGCAACCTAACCCCAGGGTAGACAGCATGAGGTCAACGGAAAATTCTTCCACTGATCTAGTTACGAACTCTCAGGATTACCTGTGCTGCCGGGAGAATCTCTCCTGTCCTTGTAAGTAGCATCTACACTGAAGCCCTACGGTAGCTGTAGCCTTTTAAGTGTGGACAAGCCCTCAAGCAGATCTTCCAGAAAAGCACTGAGTCTTTATCAGACATATAGAGCTTGAGAACCCACCACTTCCCTTTGCAGTTTGTTCCAATGGTTAATCACCCTCATTCTGTTTATTCCCTTATTATCACTCTTGGTGCTAATCATTTGCCCTTGGAATTTGTCTGGCTTCAGGTTCCAGCCATTGGGTCTTGCTCTGATTTTCTCCATTAGATTAAAGAGCCCATTATAACCCACTGTGTTCTTCTCATGAACATCTCCCTTGATCCTCTTTTTGATAACATAAGTAGGTGTAGCTCTTTAAGTCTCTCACTGCCAGGCGTTTTCTCCAGCTTTGAATAATTTTTGTGGCTCTTTTTTTGCAGTCTCTCCCAACTTTTCAACATCCTTTTTGAAATGTGGGCCCCAGAATTGTATGCAGTTGTTTTGCTCCAATACCGTGTGCAGAGTTAAAATTCTCCCCCTTGTTCCAGATCACCAGTCTTCTGTTTATGCATCCAAGGATCACATCACCCTTTTCGCCAGAGCATCACACTGAGAGCTCACAATATGTTGGTCGGCCACAGTGACCCCTAAATCCTTTTCAGGGCCCCTGTGTTCCATGATACAGTCCCATAGTCTGGGGGTTGGGCCAGCATTGACTGTTCTGAGATGATAACTTTTCTGTTGACTGTATATAAACACTCTAGGTCAATCGGTATGCCTGCCCTGACTGCCTTATTGTAACTGCTCTGCCAATCTTTGGGTCGTCTGCAAATTATATCTGCAGTGATTGTCTATTTGCTTCCAGATCACTGATCAAAATATTCAATAGCATCAGGCATAGAACTGATCCCACAGAACCCCACTAGAAACAGCCCCATTCGGTGACAATGGCCCATTGGCAACTGCAGTCTGAGATCTGCCAGTTTTTAATCCATTGTAGGTGTGCTTCACTGACATTGTAGAGTGTTCACTTTTATCTGAATGTTTTCTCCTACTAAATTAAATATCTCTGAGAAATCAAAATCTATTGCAGCTGTGCAGTTTTCTTGACCAGCCAAATGTTCTCTCATTAAAGAATGAAACTGGGTTTATTTGACAAGATTGGTTTTCCATAAACCCTGCTGTTGACTGGCATTAATTATATTCCTAGACGTGTTTATTAACTAATCCCAGACCAGCTTTTCCATTGTTTCCTAAGCCTGTCAAATCTTTTTTTTTTAGCTTTCCCCCTTTTTTTTATCCTTTAGAGTTAACACAGAACTGACCTGTATTTACCTTTTTCTATTTCTTGGGCTCTGCTGCTGCCTGATTGTCTGCTTCTGCTACCGAATGAGTGTGGTTGATTGGTCAGTTCATAACTCTGGTGTTTGTAACTCTAAGATTCTACCATACCTGCTCTTTAACGCCCTCCCTGACTGTTAATAGACTGGGAACTATTTCATCGACTCATGCGATATGAGCAGCTCTTACTGCTTCTTTCCCAATGCAGAACAAAACCCTTTCTTGAGTAAATCTGCCTTTTCTGCAACACGTTACTTTTCGCACTCTAGGAATTGGCCTAAACCTTTACTAGGATTTCTTTTGGTTTTTCCCTGATGTTTTTTGCATCCCTTATCAATTTTCATAACATCCCATATTATTGGTTGCCATCTATTTTCCCTTCATCCCATTAGTTATATATTCTTCCCCCACCTTCTCCCACCCCCCATATTGCTGCCTTCAGTTTGCCACTGAACTGGGTTTCTAGCCAATGTTGGGCACTTTTTGATTGTGGAATTGAGGATTTTTAGCTCTCTAACGAACTCTACTTAAAGAACTCCCAGTTTTTATTCTCATTTCCCTGTCTATATTTTTCCTCCCAATTAGTTTTGCTGATAATTTCCTACAGCTTTGGGGATTTAGCATTTTCGAAGTGTCTATAGATATTACTGGTTGGGAACTGGTCTCTGTTTCTCCACTAGAATGCGATCAGTTCCAATCATCTAGTTTATTCTCCTGTATCATATGCCCCTTTCTTTGTCTCTTCTCTAAATTAAACAGTCCCAGACTATGGCACCCTCCTCAATTCTCAATGCCTGTCTTGGAAACCCCCTTTCTATTTGCCAACGTTGTCTTTGTTTTAGTCACTGCTATGAATGAGCAAGAGTTTCCATGGAGCTGCTAGCAATGATGCACAGGTGTTTATTTTTTCCTGCAGTGTGTAAGAATTGGGATGTTTCCCCTGGCACATGTCTTTGAAAAGGCTTGGAATTTTTCACGCTCAGATTGTGAGCAACTGGGTGAATGTGGAAATCCCTACAGCATAGACCCTGTACCCTGGGTTTCAATGCATTAAGGAAGAATGATGGAATGCCACTATCCACACCTGTGTTTCCGGCTGGTGCCCATTCAGTTTTCCCACATCGTAACGTGTAGGAATTATTGATGCACGGAGCACCATCATATTTGGAATTGACATTAGTAGGGTCAGTTGTTCACAATTCATTTCTCTGAATTATGAAAACACCATTTATCAGTGTGTGAAGAGTGACAAATCTGCTTCACCCATGAGAACACCTCCAGGAGGGCATGCAGTGTCTCATATTAACATTGTCTCTCTACCCAGGAATATTTACCGTGACCATCACCCTAGAGCTTGGGCACATACAGGAAGTCGGGAAACATACGATACATGCAGGAGACACCATTCTGCCTCACATTTGGACACCTTCTCCTCTACTCCATGTCAGATTCCAACAAAACTGATTTCACCAACCCCTCCACCTTCATCCTTCTGGGCATTCCTGGCCTGGAGGCGGCCCATGTCTGGATCTCCATCCCCTTCTGTGCCATGTACATCATAGCTGTCTCGGGGAACTTCACCATCCTGTTCATCGTGAAGATGGAACAAAGCCTCCATGGGCCCATGTACTATTTCCTCTGCATGCTGGCCCTCACCGACCTGGTCCTGGCTACATCCATCCTGCCCAAGACGCTGAGCATCTTCTGGTTCAATTCCAGGGAGATCAATTTCAGTGCCTGCCTCACCCAGATGTACTTCATTCACTGCTTCTCAGCTATGGAGTCTGGGATCCTGGTAGCCATGGCTTTGGATCGCTACGTGGCCATCTGCCACCCCCTGAGACATTCCACCATCCTGACAAACCCCGTGGTGGCCAAGATTGGCCTGGCCATGGTGCTGCGTGCCTTCATGCTCGCACTGCCCACTCCCTTCCTGGCAAGACTGTGGCCATATTGCAGAACGAACATCATCCCCCACACGCACTGTGAGCACATCGCCGTGGTGAAGCTGGCCTGCGCCGACACCCGTGTCAGTAGTTACTACGGCCTCTTTGTGGTATTCTTTTTGACTGGTCTGGATGTGCTTTTTATTGCTGTGTCCTACACCCAGATCCTCATGGCCATTTTCCGCCTCCCCACAAAGGACGCTCGGCTCAAGACATTCAGGACCTGCAGCTCCCACTTCTGTGCCATCTTAGCCTTTTACATTTCATCTCTCTTCTCCTCCCTCACGCACCGTTATGGGCACTATGTGGCCCTGCATTTCCATGTTCTCATGGCCAACGTGTACCTCCTGGTGCCCCCCGTGATAAATCCCATCATCTATGGGGTGAGGACCAAACAGATCCGGGACAGGCTGCTCTGGCTCTTTACTCATAAAGGGACCTAAAGTTGGTGCTCTGGCTCTCAGCGCAATCTCTGTGCAGAGCTGGGTGGTGACATGGCCCTGGGCCCTCTTCTGTGAATCACTTTCCTGACCACACTGTGCTGTGGCAGCATGGCAAACTGCAGAATCGGCCTCTGTGCATTCACAGGGTGGCCACATTTCTAACTGTGGGTAACTAGACCTTTCAAGTCCCACCCACTGCCCCATTTCGTCCCCTGAAGACTCTGCCTGGGTCACTCGCTCTTCTCCCCTCTTCACTCACTGAGTTTTGTCCGCCTTCCCATACCTTTCTGCAGGGACTTCATTTCAGATTTTGGTGCGGGGGGTTGCGGGTGGGAGCAACTTTAACTGTGATTCCAGTGGCTACTTAGGCACTTGAAAACGTAATGTTTTGGCAGATAACTTGGCAGTTAGCTGAGAGGAGCAGTGTTTCTAATTCCAATATAAAAGAAAGAAAATTAAAGCAATAATAAATCTACTAAGCTCTTATAGAAACATGTTTAACATCTTGTGGAAAGTCACTTAAGGAAACTGGTTAGTTTTCAGATTTTCATGGATGTTCTTTGTTACTCTGCAGAGAGAGAAAGAGAGAGAGAGAGAGAGATCCCATCAGGCCTCCTGGGTTCTCCCTGAGCTCGAGATGGGGAATGGGTCTTGTGGGTTACACCAGGGGCAGGTACATATAGGATCTGTATAAGTATAGGCACCGACTTCACCTCTGGCGGGTGGGTTCTCAACTCTCCCCCCCCTCCGCCCCATGCCCTGCCCCCACCTCTTCCTGCCCAGCTCTGCCCCGTTCCAGCCCCTTCCCCAAGTCCCTGTCCCTGCACACCTCTTCCTGCCCCTGCTCTGCTCCCACCCCATTTCCCAAGTCCCCGCCCTGGTACCCGGGGTTCTTTCAACCCAAAGCTCTTGGTAGCTTTTACTCTGTTGAAGGTGGTGTCAGGAAATAAACCAGGGGAGACGCGGCCGTCCGGCCGCTAGATGGCTGCACAAAAGGACAACACAAGAGTGCTTTCACTTAAAGCTACACTTTACTAGTCTCAAGCACTTACACACGTCCGCAACAGGTTAGTAAAACACCCCCAACCCTTGATAATTACCAGAGCTGAGTGTGGCTTTCGAGTGGCACAGCATCAGCCTGTCTGCCAGTGGGGAACAGAAGATGCATCCAGAGGGAGAAACCAGCCCCGAAGAGTCCCCCAAATGATTCCCTATCTCAAGCTTTTCCCCCTTATTTATACATTAGTAATAGAATGACATGTCCCTTAAAGAAACCATGTTAAGTAAGCGTTTCAATGATCAAGCATACAAGGCAGGTGACATTGCTGAATACTTCACTACCTTTGAGAGGCTGTGTGATTCATAAAATTCCAGATGACCAGAAGATGCACGCTTTAGTTGCAAAGTTAACCAGTAAAGCTCTGCATATACTCAATAAAAAGCTAATTGAGAATGCTTTAGATTATTGTATATAAAAAGAAATAATTTTGAATCAACTTCAGATTGCCTGTGAAATATATAGAGTGAAATTTAGGAATCATTACAAGGGTGCTGGTACCAGTAAGGTGGAATATGTAAACAAAAATGAAAGATTTGATGGGAAAGAGTGTTGTCAGTAGCTACCGGTGTGATGCTCTGTTCTTGTTCGATGATGATAACAGTTGGCTGCATGAGTGTTCCCTCTGTGTGCTGTCCCGGCTCCGCGCAGAGAGCTGACACAGCAGACCCCGAGAGAACCCCCAAAGACCACAGACTGTAGTAAGGTACAAAGGAACCTGAACCAGGTTTATTTTCAAATGAAACACAATAATAGTTTCCTATAGACTCTACAGGACATACTACGAATATGTGCTCCCTGGCAATGGATGCAGCTCAGTCAGTGGTGGGACTTTCCACTGCCCCCTAAGCTGGCCAAAGACGCGCACTTCGGAACCTACATTTATACAGTTACAGGACAGTTACTCATCCCTCCTGACATATTGAAGTAGAGCCCCTTGACTCATTAGGGTGCTGTCTCCCCTTTGATCATGTTGTTCCAGACATACAGATCTATCCATCATGCTGTCCTGTCTTAAAGATGCACCTGCCTGTTCCATGTTATGTCTATGGAGTGTCCTTGTATCAGGCTGTGAGTGAGGCCTGCCTCTGGCTCACAGCCCAGCTTTTGCTTAGCAGTGCCTGGAAGTACTTTGGTTCAGGCTTCAGGCCTCAGACTAGGCCTTTGACATGAGAGTTTATATTCCAAGGCCTCATCTTACTACAAAGATAAGGGGCAAAGGTGTTACAAGCTTTGAGGAAATGTTTGACCTTGTTTCTCAGGAGCATTTCTTAAACATATGTAAAGATGAAGTAAAACAATTTTTATGGGAAAAAGGTTGAAAACTGTGGATGAGATGGCTGCGCTAACCGATGATGTTTGGCAGACACTCATATCTATTTTAAACATACCACAGTTGGAAGGGTTTAAACTTGGTGGGAAGCAGGGATCCTGTTTTACCCCTGGGAAGAAAGAGGCTGGCTGGGAGGCTGGGTACTCACCTCCACCAAACCATTCATCTAATCCTTGACCCAAATCTCCTGTAAAAAGAGAAGAGCCCAGAAGATGCTGTCATTGCAATTCCACTGATCACCTGGGGAATAAATGCCCAGTGCTGGGAGGAAGCAGGCCGCAGGGACACCATGAGAATGCTGCCACCTTGAGCACAGAAGCTCCTCAGGTGCCCGTCACTTATCATATCATACTGGGTGTAAAAGCAGCATTATTGTCAATGAACACCTTGGGTGGGAAGATGCAGGAGCAGAAATTTGTGTGTATAGTGCAAGAAGGTGAAACACAGTCAGGACAGATTTCAGCGGTTTTATTACTAGGAGATTACAAAATCCTTGTGACTTTGGTTAAAGGCCTGGTCTACACTAAGGTGGGGGGTCGAACTAAGGTACGCGACTTCAGCTACGCGAATAGCGTAGCTGAAGTCGAAGTACCTTAGTTCGGGCTACTCACCAGTCCAGACGCCGGGGGAACGAAGTCTGCGGCTCCAAGGTCGACTCCGCCACCGCCGTTCGCGGTGGTGGAGTTCCGGAGTCGACCGGAGCATGTGGGGAGTTCGAACTATCGCGTCTTGATTAGACGCGATAGTTCGAACTCCAAGAAGTCGAACTCTCCGCGTCGACCCGCGCGGTAAGTGTAGACCTACCCAAAGTGTACATAGAAACTGAGGATTTGAAGGAGTATTATTAGTGGGGGTACTAGACAATAATCCTGTTGATATGCTAATCGGCAATGATTTCTTCTGTGTAGCTTGGGCTGTTAATGGTAATGTCCCAGGAACTGCTGAGGGAATGGGAGAAAATCTTCTTGATTCCTCCTCAGCGGTGAGAAACTGCATATTTCCAGGGGCTGAGGTGGTTGAGACTGGCTCCTCCCCTGCAGCTGAACGCGGTGTTGCCTCAGAAAGGGAGGGGAGTATATTGCCTTTCTGTGAAAATGCTCTTTCAGCTGTTAGCTGCAAGCCTGTCACAGATGAACCAGGGATAGATCCCACCCTAGGGAGCATAGGGAGATGTGTCCCAGAGGGGAGCAGAGATGGGGGTGATGCAATCTTAGAAACCATTGTGGAGGTTTCATTAACTCTGCAGCTGGAGGCAACATCAGCTCAGGAAGGGAGTAGGATGGAGCGCCAGCTGGTGAGACAACTGTCCAGGCTGTGAGTCCTCCATGGTTGATCAGGGCATAGATCCCACTGTAGAGAGCATAGGGGTGACGTGTCCCAGAGAGGGGCCCAGAGAAGGAAATTGGGTGAGGAATAGTGAGAGAACAGGAATGTCTCCTCACTGCTCACATGGGGGAGGATGGCCAGGAGAGAATGGCAGGTTCAGCATCTGCGCACCCAGGCACTCAGCCTGTGAGTCAGGCTTTGAGAGGGAACCGTGTAACTGATTTCTTGGATGGGAGTAGTCACACAACTGACCTCTAGGGGATAAACAGAGGGATGACGGAGAGTACCCAATCCAGGTCCCGATCTCTCAGGACTTTGGTCCTGACGTATTTGTGAAAACGATCTCTGTCTCGGTAGGACAGGATGTAGAGCCTGACAAATAGTTGTTTGTGAAAATGCTAAAAGGTTCTGGCCAAGCTAGGAGTAGTAAACAAGGAGCCCTTTGGGGATACAGCTTCTCAGCTAACACCTGTAAACAGGCTCAAAGCTTCTTGCAAAAGGGAAACCATAATAAACCTGGTCTGCTGTGTGTAAGGAGAAGCTGCGGCACATCACGGCATTGATAAATATCTGTATGGAGGTATCACCAGTTGGAAAAACACAACGTTTAGCAATGCTGCACAGCTACAAAGAGAGATTATCTATCATGACCCAGAGAAGGCACTTGCTGACTTTTGAGATCACTAGGCTGATCTACAAAATGTTAAAAGATACACAGAACTTTGCAACAACACCTGTGGGTAACACCACAATGTTTGCAACGCTTGGGAGTTGTATGGTCAAAAGCTAAAGAGGGCCTTGTGCAAACTGTCTCTGCATTAGTCAGTGACTAACACTCCTGCAGTAAACTAAGGTAGGGGGAAGTATAATGTTCTGTGCTCCAGAGCAACACCCTGGCACCCCCCTATTTACCCTGGAGATATGATTATGATGTGTTTTATAAAAGTATGGCATGTAAGGTATCAATGGAGAAGTTATGATTTGCTGAATATGGTTATGCTATTTGTGCATGTACCATTTTTGTGTCTAACATTATGAATATTGCCTCTGTACCAGTATTTCAAATGTGTTTGCTCTTGGGTAATACCCACAAGGTAGTTAACATCCAGTCTAGCCAGCACATTGTGGATGAACCATTCAAAGTAATGGCCAATTAGGAAACACAATAGGCCTTAGAAGAAGCATATCCTACCTGACGGACTTTTCTGTGAACATTCTAGCTAGGATATGGCTAAAGGACCCTACTATGATTCATTGAAGCATGAAAGGGAATGTGACCAGCTGATATGATACTGGCCTCCATCTTGTGCCTGTACTTTTCCACGAACTGTGTGGGGAGAACTTTTGTTTGGAAAAAGGATGTTAACACCACATGGCAAAAGCTATAAAAGAGAGAAGCGACATTATAATGTGGCCTCTTTCCCCCCACAACTCAACATCTGGAAACACGTTCAGAACAAGGACTGAACTGGGGATGTGATTCCAGGCTGAAGGGGTTTGTCCCCTGTGTATGGAAGACTGGTGGGCTGTTTGTACCATTGGGTCACACACTGCTTGACTCAATTCCTATCTAGTGTATAGAATTTAGACTGTGATTGTGTTTATTTTTAGGTAACCAACTTTGATCTGTACCCTATTACTTTTTGTCACTTAAAATCTATCATTCTGTAGTTAATAAATCTGTTTTATTATTGGCAATAGATAAGCATGGTAACACGCAACACTAAGAGCTTTTCAAGGCTTTGAAGAGGAAAGACACAATCATTAGTTGCCAGGGAAAAGCATTATACTACTGCTATAGCTATCAAGATGCTCACCAATGACTTTGTCTGCCCCATCTGCTCACAAGTATGCGTGTCACGCTTTGGACTTCAGAGTTACTCCAGAATACACAAGAAGAGATAGCATGAGAACATCATTGTTGAATCGAAAGACTAAACACACACACCTAATACAGTGTGTTGTTTAAAATGCAAAAGGGAATTATGCTCCCCAGGGGCTGGCACATTATCCATTCCCCTTTGAGAGAGGGGTGGACTGGATGAAAAAATTACACTGGTCAGGCTTTTGACCAGGGCAAGACAGGACAGCGCTGGGGTCCTAGGCTGGGGGGCTGAGGGGAACTAGCTGGAGTCTCTCTATTGTTGGTTCGTGACTGGCTAGTGAAAGCATTCATGTAACTGCAGTGGGTGCATCCCTGGCTGTGTCTGGCTGTGTCAGTGCAAGATGTGGAGAAGATTGAAGCTTGTCAAAGCCTCACAGTATAAGAGGGGTCCAGATTGGAATGCCAGAAGGGTCTGCATTACCCCAGGTTGAGGTTGCACCCTTGAGAAATCCATCACCCCAACCCAAAGAATAGGCCCTACTAAACCATGAGTCTACTTTCCTCAGTTATTGATGGAGAATCCATGGTAACGATAGGGAAGTCAGGACTCCTGATTCTATCTGTCATTCTCTGCATGATCTTGGCCAAGTCACAGCTCCCTGTGCCTCAGTTTATTTATCTGTACAATGGGGATATGTTCATAGAGACTTTTTTTGCTAGGTCTTTTGAAGATCCTTCAATGGAAGGTGCTGCACAGTATGACAATAGTTGCTGATGAGAATGACTGATCATTGATTTCCTAGTGACAGCCCCTGTGTCTCATGAATGTGTTTGTGTCTCCATACAGGCATCTTTCTCCAGATCTCTCTGTCTACTATCTACCCATCCATCCTGGGCATTTACAGGCCTATGAAGAGCTAGGTATTATCCCTAGTTTTCTTACTAATCAACTATAATTTTTAAATATCACAAATACACATTTCTGACTCAGCACAGGAAAACCGATGGATACTCCACTCATTTTGCCCTGGCCAGGAGAATTTGTTCAGTCTCATCCCAGTGCTTAAAAACCCATACGCTCCGCACTGGAGAAATACCCCCAATTTGCCAGATGAGCAGGCAGAGTTAAGCTTTGGGAATCCAAGGGCCCCCCAGCCGGGGCAGTGCTGGAAAGTCTGACTCAGCCTGGAACATTAGATTTCAATTTCACGTGGGAGAGATTGGGAGGAATTGAACTGACAGGGGAAGAACAAACCAATGGAAATGCTAATCCATTCTCTCTCCTGTCTACAGGGGAGCGTTCTACCACTGCAGCTCTGGGAGGAGGGCAAGACCTCTGTCCCCAGGACAGGCCCCTGGCTGCCCTCTATCCACAGGAACATTCTGTTGGTGTTGCTTTTACTCAATCTGTTCCCCCAAAGTGACCCCAGTGACTGCGATGTGTTGGCAGGTTTCTGAGCGGGAGCGGAAGTGGAGGCCTCGAGTTCACACTCCAGGAATGGGGAGCTCACAACCTCCAGCTAGTTATAAAAACCTCAGAGTCACCTTGAGACTATGGCGAAGGCTCAGGGTCCCTCCTCCAGCCTTTCCTCTGCATCCCACCCAATGAACAGTCCCTGCCAGAATGGGAGTCCATTTCGCTCTTGGTGTGACAGAAGGACTAATTACGGCAGGAAAGTCAGGACTTCTGGGTTCTGTCATCCTGTCACTCTCCCTGTGTCTCAGTTTACCTATCTGTATGATGGGGATATGTTCATAGTGACTTTCCTTTGCTAGGTGTTTTGACTATACTTCAATGAAAGGTTCTGCACAATATGGTCATAGTTACTTATGTGATTTACTGATTTCTGATCCCTAAGCGACAGACCTGTGCGCCTGCAGAAACTGCTTATGCCTCCACTTGGGCATCTTTCTCCAGATCTCTCTGTCTGCTATCTATCCAGCCATAGAATCATAGAATATAAGGGTGAGAAGGGACCTCAGGAGGTCATCTAGTCCAACCCCCTGCTCAAAGCAGGACCAGTTCCCACTAAAACATCCCAGCCAGGGCTTTGTCAAGCCTGACCTTAAAAACCTCTAAGGAAGGAGATTCCACCACCTCCCTAGGTAACCCATTCCAGTGCTTCACCATCCTCCTAGTGAAATAGTGTTTCCTAATGTCCAACCTAAACCTCCGCCTCTGCAACTTGAGACCATTACTCCTTGTTCTGTCATCTTCTACCACTGAGAACAGTCTAGATCCATCCTCTTTGGAACCCCCTTTCAGGTAGTTGAAAGCAGCTATCAAATCCCCCCTCATTCTTCTCTTCTGCAGGCTAAACAATCCCAGTTCCCTCAGCCTCTCCTCATAAGTCATGTGCTCCAGCCCCCTAATCATTTTTGTTGCCCTCCGCTGGACTCTCTCCAATTTATCCACATCCTTCTTGTAGTGTGGGGCCCAAAACTGGACACAGTACTCCAGATGAGGCCTCACCAATGTCGAATAGAGGGGAATGATCATGTCCTTCAATCTGCTGACAGTGCTCCTACTTACACAGCCCAAAATGTGTTAGCCTTCTTGTCAACAAGAGCACACTGTAGACCTATCCTGGGGATTTACAGAGTATCAGACCCTATGGAAACTTAGTTTTCTTAGTAATCAAATATAATTTTTTTTAAATATACACAAATACACAGAGCAGCCAATTCCTCTCTGACTCAGCACAGAATGCAAGAGTTCTCATCTCCCTTTGGGAAGGTCCATTAATTACTGTTTACTCCTAATGCTGGATAAAAAATACAGAAGCACAGACATGGAAAGATACATTAGCTAGAGTGTCTCTAGTCTCCAGCCTGTTTACATCCAGATGCCACTTCTCCTCTAGCGGCTGAGTGAACCCCCCTGGGGTTGCACAGAGCTATATTATAAATGGAGCACACACCTGTGTCGGCTCTGGGATGCTGCTGCATTTGCTGGGGTGAGAGAGGTGTGGGACACGGCTACCTGAGGGGGATTCCCAGGGAAGACACTTCCTTCTCAGGATTCACAGGTACCCATCTCCTGCTGAGGAGATCATCTGCTCGACAAAACCAATGCAACTTGGGTGTGGTGGGATAGGGAATAGGTCTGAGGTCCTTTCCTCTCTGCACAGCCATTAAATGTGCAAGGGCCTTTGCCACAGGTGATGTTTGCTTCAGTAGCATGGGCAAAAATGTCACTCTTTGCTGTGCCCCCCTGCTCCGCCCTCATAGGCTGGTGGCCACAAATCCCAAGATGGCTGCATTTCAGTGGCACAGTGGATCCTTCAGGACGAAAGGTGTCAGTAGATGGGTAATAGAAGGCCAAATTCTGAGGCTATGGCCTGTAATTTGCTCAGGTTTCACTTAGGCAAAACTGCCCTTGGAGAGTAACTGAGTAAAGAGCTCAGGAGCCAGCTGTGTGTTAATGCACAAAGACTGTCACCTCCTTCTCTTGCATTTCAGGGCTCTGGATGTTAAGGGGGGTGCAGGGGGGAGGGCTGTTCCCTGACTTTTATCTGCTGGAAAGCATGGAGGTGCTTGGGCTCCCCACTCCTCTAAGAATTTTTCAACATGGGTAAGACATATTTTCTCCTAGCTTCATTTGAGAAGTTGGCTGAACTGTTACGCCTTATACTTTAAAAAAACAATTGAGCTGGAAGCAGACACCCAGCACGAGAAATTACAGTCCAAACGCTAAAAGTTTGGCAAACATGTAAGGAACTGAAAATGAGGTCTCCTAATTGAATGTTTCAGATAGTCTCAATCCATTTGTGAATAACATTCATCTAAGCTCTTTGCTCCAACAATGTATGTGGCAAGGAGTCCCACGGGCAAATAATGTAAACAATTTTATTTTCTCAGTGTTATATGTTCAGACTTTCAGTGTAATTGAATGTTCCCTTGTTCATGTGTTCTGAGATGGAGTAAATTTAAATACCTGATCTTCTTTCTTTAAAGATAAATTCATAAGCTTTAAGGCCAGAAGGGACAATTAGATCATCCAATCTGACCTCCTGTATAATACAGGACATTACATTTCATCCAGTTACCCCTGTATTGAGCTCCATAACATGTGTTTTACTAAGACCTGGTCTACACTAAGACTCAAAGGGTAAGGGAATACAAGGGTCATCTAGTCTAACCCCCTCCCAAGAAGCAGGATTTGTTGTGTCTAAACTTTCCCATACAGATGACTATACCATCTCCTTTGGAAAACCTCCAGCAAAGCAGCTTCCACAACCTCCCAGGGTGTCTCTTCCATTGTCTTCCTGTTCTTACAGTTAGGGAGTTTTTCCTGAAATTTCATCTAAATCTGCTATGCTGAAGTTTGAACCCATTGCCTCCTGTCCTGCCCTCCTTGGCAAGAGAGAACAACTTTTCTCCATGGGTTTGTTTTATAGCAGCCTTTCCATTATCTAAATATCAATGTCATGTCACCCCTCAATCTGCTCTTTTCCAAAGTAAACATAGACTGTTCCTTCAGCCTTAGCGCGTATGGCTTGTATTCCATCCCTTGGATCACAGTTGTCTCTCACCTCTGGATGTTTTCCAGTTCCTCTACCTCCTTCCTATACATTGGTGACCCAAACAGTACTCCAGCTGAGGCCTAACCTGCATCGAACAGAGCAGTACTATCACTTCTCGTGACTTGTATGCTATGCCTGTGTTAATGCAACCCAAAATTGCATTTGCTTTTTTTGCAATAGCAAAACCATCCACACCTCTGAGAGAATGTAGCTATACCAACCTTATCCCAGTGTAGACAGCATGAGGTTGACAGAAGAATTCTTCCATCCACCTCGCTACCACCTCTTGGGGAGGTGGATTAAGTATGCTGACAGAGGAACCCCTGCCGTCAGTGAAAGTAGCGTCTACACTTCAGTGCTAAGGCAGTGCCACTGCGGCATTTTTAGTATCGACAAGCCCTCAAGCCTATCTTCCAGAAAAGCATCCAGTCTAGATCTGGAGAAGTGCAGAATTGGAGAATCCACCACTTCCCTTAATAGTTTGTTCCAACAGTTAATCACCCTCAGTCCTAAGCATTTGGTCCTTATTTCCAACTGAATTTGTCTGGCTTCAGCTTCCAGCCATTGGGCCCTGCTCTGCCTTTCTCCGCTAGATTAAATAGCCCGGTATTACCCACAGTTTAATCCCTATGAAAGTCTCCGTTTGATCGTCTTTTTGATAAGATAAATAGATGAAGCTCTTTAAGTCTCTCTCTCTGTCTGCCATTTTCTCCAGTCTCGAATCATTCTTGTGGCTCTTTTCTGCAGCATCTCCAATTTTTCAACCTCCTTTTTGAAATGCGGGCCCCAGGACTGGATGCAATCGATTTCTCCAATGCCACGTGCAAAGGTAAAATCCTCCCCCTGCTCCAACTCACCACTTTTCTGTTTATGAATCCATGGAACATATCTGCCATTTTGGCCAGAGCCTCACACTGGGAGCTCACAATGTGTTGGTTTTCCACTATTACCACAAAATCCTTTTCCGGGTCCCTGCATTCCATAATACAGTGCCCCAGTCTGTGGGGTGGGCCTGCGTTCCCTGTTCTGAGATGATCACTTTGCATTTAACCGTATTAAAACATTTTGTTTGCATGGACCCAGCTCACCAAATGCTCCAGATCAAGTGTTATGCCTGCCCTGGCCTAATCATTTTAACCACCTTGCCAATCTTTGGGTTTTCTGCTAATTTTATCTGCAATGATTTTCTATTTGTTTCCAAATAAATGATGAAAATATTGAATAGCAACTGGCCTAGAACTGATCCATCCAGAAGATAAGAACCTAAGAGTGACCATGCTGGGTCAGACCAAAGGTCCATCTACCCCAGTATCCTGTCTTGCAACAGTGGCCAATACCAGGTGCCCCAGAGGAAATGAACAGAACAGGTAATCAGCAAGTGATCCATCCCCTGTGGCCCATCCTCAGCCTCTGCAAACCCCCATCCCTGCCCACCTGGGCTCATAGCCATTGATGGACCTATCCTCCATCAGCTGATCTAGTTCTTTTTTGAACCCTGTTACAGTCTTGGCCTTCACAGCATCTTCTGGCAAGGAGGTCCCAAGGCTGACTGTTCATTGTGTGAAAAAAAATCTTCCTTTTATTTGTTTTAAACCTGTTGCCTATTACTTTCATTTGGTGACCCCTTGTTCTTGTGTTATCAGAAGGAGTAAATAACGTTTCCTTATTTACTTTCTCCACAGCAGTCATGATTTTATAGACCTCAATAATATCTCGCCTTTAGTTGTCCGCTTTCTAAGCTGAAAAATCCCACTCTTATTAATCTCTCCTCACATGGTAGCCTTTTCATAACCCTAATCGTTTTGATGCCCTTTTCTGAACCTTTTCCAATTCCAATATATCTTTTTTGATATTGGATGACAACATCTTTCTGAAAATCTAAGTACACTATATCCACTGGATCCTCCTTGTCTGCATGTTTGTTGACCCCCCAGATAATTCTAGTAAATTGGTGAAGCATGCTTTCCCTCTACAAAAACCATGTTGACTCTTCCCCAACAAATTATGTTGATCTATGTCTGAAAATTTTCTTCTTTACTAAAGTTTCAAACAGTTTGCCTGGTACCGAAGTCAGGCTTACTAGCCTGTAATTGCCATGGTCACCTCTGGAGCCCTTTGTAAAAAATGGTATCACATTAGCTAGACTCCAGTCATTTGGTACAGAAGCTGATCTACAGACTACTCTTAGTAGTTCTGCAATTTCACATTTAAGTTCCTTCAGAACTCTTGGATGAATACCCTCTGGTCCTGGTGATTTATTACTGTTTAATTTATCAATTTGTTCCAAAACCTCTTCTAATGACACCTTAGTCTGTGACAATTCCTCAGATTTGTAACCTAAAAAGGATGGCTCAGGTTTGAGAAGCTCCCTCATATCCTCAGCCGTAAAGATTAAAATAAAAATTAATTTAGTTTCTCCACAGTGGCCTTATCATCCTTGAATGCTCGTTTAGCATCTCAATCGTCCACTGCTTATTTAGCAGCCTTCCTGCTTCTGATGTACATAAAGACATCTTTGCTATTACTTTTATGAGTCCTTGGCTAGTTGTTCTTCAAATTCTTTTTTGGCCTTCCTAATTATATTTTTATATTTCATTTTTCAGGGTTTATGCTCCTTTCTATTTGTTCACTAAGATTAAACTTTCACTTTTTAAAGGATGCCTTTTTGTCTCTCACTGCTTCTTTTACGTTGTTTTTAGCCAAGGTGGTATATTTTTTGGTTCTCTTACTATGCTTTCTAATTTGTGGTATACATTTAAGCTGAACCTCTCTTATTGTTTCTATAAAAAATTCCATGTTGCTTGCAGGGATTTCAGTTTTGGCACTGTACCTTTTTATTTCTGTTGAACTAACTTGCTCATTTTTGTAGTACTCCTTTCTGAAATTAAATGCTACTGTATTCCGCTGCTGTGGTGTTTTCCCTGCCACAGGGATGTTAAATATAATAATATTATTGTCATTATTACAAAGTGGTCCAGCTATATTCACCTCTTGGATCACATCCTGTGCTCCACTTAGGGCTAAATAAAGAATTGCCTCTCCTCTTGTGGGTTCCAGGACTACATGCTCCAAGAAGCAGTCATTTATGGTTCAAGAAATACCCCATTATTATTGAGTTTTTTTATCTTATAGCCTCTCTAATCTCCCTGAGCATTTCACAGTCACTATCACCATACTGGTCAGATGGTCCGTAGTGTATCCTTATTGCTATATTCTTACTATCAGAGCATGGAATTACTATCCCTAGAGAAAAAAACAACAAGGAGTCTTTGTGGCACCTTATAGATTAACAAATTAATTTTGGCATAAGCTTTCCTTGGCTAAAACCCACTTCATCAGATGCACGGAGTGGAAAATACGGTGGGAAGATATATATAGCAGTACATGAAAAGATGCTATATATATCTTCCTACTGTATTATCCACTCCATGCATCAGATGAAATGGGGTTTAGCCCACGAAAGCTTATCCCCAAATAAATGTGTTAGTCTCCTCGTTGTTTCTGCTGACACAGACTAACACGGCGCCACTCTGAAACCTATCCCTAGAGATTCTATAGTACTGTTTGGTTCATGGAAGGTTTTTACTTCATTTACTTCTATGTTTTCTTTCACATCTAGTGCCACTCCCTCACCAGCATGACCTGTTCTGTCCTTCTTATAGATTTTGTGCCCTGGTATTACTGTGTCTCATTGACTAGCCTCGTTCCACCAGATTTCTGTGATGCCTCTTATATCAATATCCTCATTTAATACAAGACACTGTAGTTCACCCATCTTATTATTTAGACTTCGAGCATTTGTATATAAGCACTTTATAAAATTATCACTTTTTAACTGTCTGTCATTACATGAAGTAATTTAATGGGCCTCTTCTTCATTTGACTGTTTCTCATCAGATCCCACCTGTATTTTATCATTTTCCATCCTCTCCTACCTACTAGGACATAGAGAATTTCCATTAATAGATCCTCCCCTAAGAGATGTCTCTGTCCGAACCATGTGTTCCTGCACACCTGTCGGCTTTCCCCCAGCCCTTATTTTTAAAACTGCTCTAAATTGGCTGTTACCACTCAAGAAAGAGAACTTGGAATCATTGTGGATAGTTCTCTGAAAGCATCCACTCAATGTGCAGCAGCAGTGAAAAAAGCAAACAGAATGTTGGGCATCATTAAAATAGGGATAGATAATAGGACAGAAAATATCATATTCCCTCTATATAAATCAATGGTACGCCCACATCTTGAATGCTGCGTGCAGATATGGCTGCCTCAGCTAAAAAAAGATATACTGGAATTGGAAAAGGTTCAGAAAAGGGCAACAAAATGATTAGGGGTATGGAACAGCTTCCGTATGAGGAAAGATTAATAAGACTGGGATTTTTCAGCTTTAAAAAGAGATGACTAAGGGGGGATATGATTGAGGTCTATAAAATCATAACTGATCTGGAGAAAGTAAAGAAAGAAATATTATTTACTCCTTCTCATATCACAAGAACTATGGGTCACCAAATGAAATTAATAGGCAGCGGGTTTAAAACAAACAAAAGGAAGTATTTTTTCACACAACAGACAGTCAACCTGTGGAACTCTTTGCCAGAGGATGTTGTGAAGGACAAGACTATAACAGAGTTCAAAAAAAGAACTACAAAAGTTCAAGGAGGATAGGTCCATCAATGGCTATTAGTCAGGATGGGCAGGATGGTGTCTCTAGCCTTTCTTTGCCAGTAGCTGGGAATGGGAGACAGGGGATGGATCACATGCTGATTACCTGTTTTGTTCATTCCCTCTGGGTCACCTCATATTGGAACTATCAGAAGACAGGATACTGGGCTAGATGGACCCTTGGTCTGACCCAATATAGCCATTCTTATATTCTTATATTCTTATGTTCTCTACGATCTTTTTAATTTTAAGCGCCAGCAATTTTGGCTCCATTTCGGTTTAGGTGGAGCCCATCCTTTCTGTGCAGGGAAGGATGGGCTTTCCCAAAAGTTCCCCACTTCCTAATAAATCTAAACCCCTGCTCCATACACCATCATCTCATCCACACATTGAGACCCTGAAATTCTGCCTGTCTAATGGGCCCCATGCGTGGAACTGGAAGCATTTCAGAGACTGCTACCATGGAGGTCCTGGACTTCAATCTCTTACATAACAGCCTGAATTTGGCGTCAGGACCTCTCTCCTGTCCTTTCCCATGTCGTCGGTACCTACATGTAGCACGACCACCTCCCCAGCACTACACATAAGTCTATCTAAGTGTCTCGAGAGATCCACGACTTTCTGGAGACTGTTTAGTTTAGAGAAGAGACAAATATACGATAGAGGAAAACAAAATGAAGAATATAACTGATTACATTCAAATGGACAGAGAACAGCTCCCACCAGTAATATCTATGGACACTTAGCACTTCAAAAGGGCTAATTCCACAATGCTGAGGCAAATTATCAGTGAAACTGATTGAGAGGAAAAATTTCGACAGAAAAATGGGAATGAAAATTTGGAGTTCTTTAAGAGGAGTTTATTAGGTAGCTGAAAAGCCATTATTTCGCCGCCAAGCAAGTGGACAACTTTGGCTAAAAACACGGTTCAGTGACAAAGTGAAGGTAGCCATTGGGGGGGGCGGGGAACAAAAGCAATATATTACAAATGGGAGAAAAGAGGAGAAATAGCAATACAAATGGGAAGTTATGAAAATTGACATTAGAGACCACAGGGAAAAATCCATGCTTGGCAGGGCTAAGGATGACAAAAAGGGGGTTATTTAATACATTTAGAAGAAAAGAAATCCTAGAAAAGGTTTAGGCCAATTCCTAGTGGGAGAAAGGAAACGTGTTAATGTTTCAGAAAAGGCAGATGTGTTCCAGAAATATTTCTTTTTTCTGCCTTTCGAAAGAAGCTTCCTGCTTGACTGAAATATACCGTGTGGTCTGTTTGTTTGGGAGACTGTGGGCTGAGCCTAGCTGGGAGCTTCTTAACAAGGCTGTGATCCCTCAGCCCTTTACCACCCATCAACCCTTAACCAGGGGGCGGGGCTACACAGGAAGATCTAAGCGACCAGAGGAGCTAGCAAACAAGAGTGGCTGACAGGGGAGATTTGTGAGCGAGTGTGGGCGGGAGCTAGATACACTTAAAGTTCTCTAAACTTAAAGCCAAATACACCCCCTGATTTAAAAACAAAAACCATCGACAATGCAAGGAATTGCAGGAGTAAAAAGAGAACACAGGCAGAAGTCCAGCAACACAGTGGGGGCTACCCAGTGTATTGCAAACACTGCAGCATGTGTGACTGCCTGCCCTGTGGCAGGTGGCGTTTGTGTGCTTTCCGTTAAAGGAGCTTCTGGCCCTCAGCGACCACGTACGGGCCTTGGAGACCAGTGTGGCTAAACTGGAGAAAGTAAGGAAGACAGATAGTTAGATAGATGAGACTTTCTGGGACACACCCACCCCGGTATGACAGCCTCTATGATATTGAGGAGGATGAAAGTCACAGGGAACAAGAACATCCAACAGGAGCTGAGGGAAATGATTCCATAGTTGGGACTCTCCTTCCAGATGATGTCTTGGTATCCTCTTGTACTGAGGAGGCCTCTCCGGGGGAGGGAATGCTAGTTATTGGGAAGAGAAAGGTAATACTTAGAAGCATAGATAGCTGGGTTTGTGACAACAGGGAGAACCACATGGAGACTTGCCTGCCTGGTGTGACATACATGGTGCAGAAGGGGATGGAGATCCATAATATGGGCCACCTCCAGGCCAGGAATGCCCAGCAGGATGAAGGTGGAGGGGTTGGTGAAGCTGGTTGTGTTGGAATCTGACATGGAGTAGGGGAGAAGGTGCCCAGCTCTAAGTCAGAACGGTGTCTCCTGCATGTACCGTACGTTCCCCTGACTTCCAGTATGTGCCCAGGGTCTAGGCTGATGGTCGCAGTACAAATGCCTGGATGAAGAGACAATGTTAATAAGAGAAACTACATGCACTCCTGGAGACTGTTCTCATGGGTGAAGCAGATTGGTTTCTCTTCACACACTGAAAAATGACATTTTCATTATTCAGAGAAATAATTACTCATCATATGGTCCTCCAAATAAATAGACCAGACGGTATGTTTCACTCAAGAAGCAAGCACACCACAAACACAAACACACACACTACAAACAACAAACTTACCCCAAAGGGCACACAATCAATCCTCCTTCACCTGGAAAACTCCCTTGCAAATCTCCTCTCTTAACCACTCCTGTTCGCTAGCTCCTTAGGTCACTTAGAAGCAATCTTTTGAAAGAACTCCACTGGAAACACCCCCATTCACTAACAATGGCCCATTGACAAGTGCTTTCTGAGATCTGTCAGTTTGTCCATTTAATGTGTTCTCTAGTGATATTGTAGAGCAGTGGTTCCCAAACTTGTTCTGCCACTTGTGCAGGGAAAGCCCCTGGCAGGCCGGGCCGCTTTGTTTACTTGTCGCATCCGCAGGTTCGGCCGATCGCGGCTCCCAGTGGCCGCGGTTCACCATTCAAGGCCAATGGGAACTGCTGGAAGCTGTTTGGGCCGAGGGACGTACTGGCAACAGCTTCCAGCAGCTCCCATTGGCCTGGAGCAACGGACCGTGGCCACTGGGAGTCGCGATCAGCCGAACCTGCGGACGCAGCAGGTAAACAAACCGGCCCAGCCCAGAAGCGGCGGAACAAGTTTGGGAACCACTGTTGTAGAGTCTTCATTTTTTTATCTGAATGTTTTATCCTACTAAATCAAATGCCTTAGTAAAATCAAAGTCTATTGCACCTGCGTAGTTCACTTGCCCAACCAAACATGTAGTCTAAGTAAAGGATGAAATCAGGTGCATTTGACAAGAGTCGTTTTCCATAAACCATGTTGTAAACTGGAATTAATTATATTCCTAGACTTTTTTTAACTAATCCCACACCAGCTTTCCCATTGTTTCCCAGCCCTGTCAAATCTTTTCTTTAAAACTTTCCATTTATTTTTAAATAGTTTACGTTTATCACAGAACTGTCCTGTATTTGCCTTATTTTTTCTGTTTTGGCTCTGCTGCTGCATGATTGCGTACTTCTGGTTCCGAATGAGGTGTGTGGTTGATCTGGCAGTTCGTAACTTGGTATTCGTAATTCTAAGGTTCTACTGTAGATGCTTTTTAATACTTAAGCAGTTTCTCCTCGCTCAGATTTCACACCTCAACTGCTAGAAGAGGGCCTCATCCTCCCTGATTGAAGTAACATCGTTATCTCTAGACTGATTCTTGCCTGCATATTTATACCTGCCTCTGGAAACTTCCACTACATGCATCTGACAAAGTGGGTATTCACCCACGAAAGCTCATGCTCCAATACGTCTGTTAGTCTATAAGGTGCCACAGGACGCTTTGCCGTTTTAATACTTAGTCCTTCCTTGAGTGCAGGGAACTGGACTAGATGACCTCAAAAGGTCCCTTCCAGTTCTATGATTCTATGATTCAATCTTCCCTGACTGTTAATGAACTGGTAAGTATTTCATCACCTCATGTGATATGAGTAACTCATATTGCTTCTTTCCAAATTGAGAAGAAAACGATTTCTTGAACACATCTATCTTTTCTGCAACGATAACAAGTTTTCTTTCTCCCTCTAGGAATTGGCCTAAACCTTTTCTAGGACTTCTTTTGTTCTTCATTTACTTTAAAAGCACCTTTTTTTCATCCTCAACCCCACCAAACATTGATTCTTCCCTGCACTAAGCGCCTATACATATTACTGGTTGGGAACTGTCCTCTCTATCATATATTTTTGTCTTCTCTAAACTAAACAATCCCAGACTTTTCAGTTTGACCTCATATGGCAGCCTCCCCCATTCTTATAGCCTGTCTCAGAAATCCCCTTTTTATCTGTTATATCCTTTAAAGAGACTGGGTGAGAAAAACTGAGCATATATCCAGAGCAGGGTATTATCCATCCCATTGCTTAGGGATCTGAACATTGCCAGTGTTTTGGCCACTGCTGCGAATGAGCAGGTGTTTCTGTGGAGCTGCTATTAATGCCTCCCAGGTCTTTTCCCTGAATTATGTTCTTGTTGGCATGTTTCCCCCTTGAACATGTCTTGGCAAAGGTTTAGTTTTTTTCCACTCTCAGATTTTGAGCCACCAGGTGAATTGGGAATGCCCTATAGCATGGTTCTCCAGCCTTGGTTTCATTTCATTAAGGAACAATGAGGAATGCCCAGTATCCACACTGGTGGTCCCTGCTGGTGCCTATTAAGGTTCCCACACTATGAAGTGAAGGAATTATTAAGGCATAGTGCACCATAAAACATGAAATTGGCATTAGTAGGGTCAGTTGTTCTTAATTCATTTCTCTGAATAATGAAAATATCATTTTTTTCAAAGGGTGAAGAGCAACCAAATTGCTTCACCCATGAGAACAGCCTCCAGCAGTGCATGTAGTGTCTCATATTAACTTTATCTCTCCATCCAGGTATTTGTATTCTGACCATCACCCTAGGCCCCGGGCATGTATAGGAAGTCAGGGGAACATACGGTACATTCAGGGGACACCCTTCTGCCTCAGAGTTGGACACCTTCTCCTCGACTCCATGTCGGATTCCAACACAACTGACTTCACCAACCCCTCCACCTTCATCCTGCTGGGCATTCCTGGCCTGGAAGCAGCTCATATCTGGATCTCCATCCCCTTCTGTGCCATGTACGCCATAGCCGTCTTGGGGAACTTCACCATCCTGTTCATCGTGAAGAGGGAGCCGAGCCTCCATGGGCCCATGTACTATTTCCTCTGCATGCTGGCTGTCACTGACCTGGTCCTGTCTACGTCCATCATGCCCAAAACACTGAGCATCTTCTGGTTCAATTCCAGGGAGATCAATTTCAATGCCTGCCTCATCCAGCTGTACTTCCTTCACTGCTTCTCAGTGATGGAGTCTGGGATCTTCGTGGCCATGGCTTTTGATCGCTACATGGCCATCTGCCACCCCCTGAGATATTCCACCATCCTGACAAACCCTGTCGTGGCCAAGATCGGTCTGGCTGTGGTGCTGCGGGGTGGCATGCTCGTAATGCCGCATCCCTTCCTGGCGAGGAGGTGGCCATATTGCAGAACCAACATCATTCTGCACTCGTACTGCGAGCACATGGCCGTGGTGAAGCTGGCCTGTGCCGACATCCGTATCAGTAGTTATTATAGCCTCTTTGTGATATTCTCTGTGATTGGTCTGGATGTGTTTTTTATCACTGTTTCCTATATCCTTATCCTCAGGGCCATCTTCAGCCTCCCCACAAAGGACGCCCGGCTAAAGACTTTTGCGACCTGTGGGTCCCACCTCTGTATCATCTTAGCCTTTTACATTCCAGGACTCTTCTCCTTCCTCATGTACCGATTTGGTCACAATGTGCCCCTGCATTTCCACATTCTCATGGCCAACATGTACCTCCTGGTGCCCCCCATGCTGAATCCCATCATCTACGGGGTGAGGACCAAACAGATCCGGGACAGGCTGCTCTGGCTCTTTGCTCATAAAGGGACCTAAAGTTTTCTCCTGGTGCTCTGGCTCTCAGACCGAGCTCCATGCAGAGCTGGCTGGTGACATAGTGTCAGACCCTTTCCCCCGAATCACTGATTGAGATGTCAAGGAGATATTAAACCCTTTCCTGCCCTTTCTGTCATGTGTCAGCCTGACGAACTGGGGACTCTGTCTGTGTACAACTCATTAACTCATAAGGTTGCCATCTTTCTAATTGCTGGTCAATGGACTTCTCAGGCACCACCCCTACCCTGCCTCTTCTCTCAAGGCCCTGCCCTCTTCTCCTCCTATTCCCCCAAGGCCCCAACCCTGTTGCTTGCTACTCTCCTCCCCGCATCAGTCTGTGGGTCATCTCCACCTTCCTCCCGCACACCTCCCCCCCATCTGAACTCCATCTTCTCCAGAGCTGGGGCAGGAGCTGCTGCAGCCCGACAAAGAGCCTGCAATGACTGAAGCACTGGGGCTGACAGGGCAATCAGAAGCAGAGGGGAGTCAGGAAGCTGTTTAAAAGCAGCTGAGGTTTGGGAGCAGCATTCCAAGGCAGGTGCTCATGATTACATCATGCAGCTTCTGAACCCTAATTCTCAACCACAACGTCCTGAAGGAAGAGTTCCATTTTGTTCCTCCCGGCTGGGAGCCTGGAGCAGGCATACAGCCCTGCAATGGGGATAGGCTGGGAGCCCTTTGCCCTTAGCCAGGCCTTTGGGGAAGGACAAGGGATCAGCTTTGAAGCTGGGTGGACAACAGCTGAGAGAGGCAGAAGGATGGTCCTCTGTGTTGGCTGGGAAGGCGGGATGCTGGGCAGAAGCCGGGGTGGCTTCGGTGGCTCACAGGGATGGAGATGAACAGCACATCTTCCGTTAGCTGGCTATTTACACACGTACACAACACCTTATCTGGAGCTACAGGGCCCCCATTGCCCAAGGACTGAAGCTGAACAGTGAAGCTGAGTCTCATGTATACTCTGCACAATGCTTTTGATCACTGCGTCTAGAAGCTCTTTAGCTAGGAGGCTAGGCAGCGTTCTCCCCATTTTTTGAACAGACTGAGCCACACAGTGGTGAAGTGATTTACCCAGGGCAAGACAAGTAGTCGGTGGCAGAGCTGAGAATAGGGAGTTCCTGCTCTGCAGCACCATTGCTCTGACAATGAATGGGCACTGCTTCTCTGGGCTCTATCAGGTGCAGTGAGATTATTTATGTGTCGTGATCAGTGGAGTTGCCGTCCTTCTTGAACAGGAGGAATTTATTAAAGAAACAGCTAAAAACTACAGCCACAACTAGGTTTCCACACAGCTGTTTTCAGCCTAGTCTTAGTGGTTTACCAGGGACCACATGCTGCCTGGAACTCTGCACAGTGCGTAGAGCCCAAGGATGTGCTGCAAGGAACCAAATCAGTGCAGCATGTGATCCTGATAAGGGGCTTTTGGTAGCAGCACACCAGAAATAATGAATAATCCTCTCCATTTCATGAATGGAGAAGCTCTGGCTCAGAGTGAGGAACTCACTTGCCCAAGGTCACCCCGAGAAACCATGGCAGAGCTGAGACTCTTCGCTCCCAGCTCACTGGTCTCTGCTGATGCTTTATCTCTAGTTAAATGACTTGGGACAAATCCTCAGCTGGTGTAAGTGGTGCATCCCCACTGACCCATTTTAAAGACAACATCAGGATGACAGCATGATGAAAGAGATGTTTTGATCGAACCAACACATACAAGGTAATGGGTGGCACCTAGATACATCAGCGGGTGGCACCTAGACAGGTCAGAGGGACAACAAGAAACTCGTTTGTATGGGTGTATAAAGAGATTTCTCACAGGGGGTGTCTTTGGCCAGCCGAGGGGATAGTGGAAAATCCCGCCACTAATTGAGTTGTGTCCATAGAAGATAGGTCCTGGAGGCCAAATTCAGGTGGCTAGGTAAGAGATTGAAGTCCAGAAGCTCCATAGTAGCATTCTATGAAATGTTTCCAGTTCCACAGACAGGGCCAGTTAGACAGGCAGAGCTTCAGGGTCTCAATGTATGGATGAGATGATGGTGTATGGAGGAGGGATTTAGATTTATTAGGAACTGGGGGACATTTTTGGGAAGGAGGAACCTATAAAAGAAGGATGGGCTTCATGTAAGCAAAAATGGAACCAGATTACTGGCACTTAAAATTAAGAGCATCGTAGAGCAGTTTTTAAACTAAGGGCTGGGGGAAAGCCAATGGGGTAGATGACCTCATGGTTCAGAGAGACCTCCCTTAGGGGAGGATCTATTAATGGAGATTCTGTATGTTGTAGTAAGGAGGAGAGGATGGAAGATAAAATACGGGTTGGATTTAATGAGAAACAGTCAAATGACAAAAGAATCCCATTCAATTATATCACATAGTGGCCGACCACTTAAAAAGTGACAATTATATACAAATGCTAGAAGTCTAAATGATGAGATGGGTGAATGTAGCAGGGTGCTGGGCAAGGAGTGCCTAATCATCCCCTGCCACACCAGCTCCGATTAAGGGGAGTAGATTGGGGCAGGCTGAATTGGCCGGTGCCTGCCTGACAACTAGCAACAGCTGCCCGCCTAATTAGCCAGGGGCTGTAACAATGCTGGGAAGAAGGAAGCTGGTGGAGAGGAAGAGAGAGGAAGAGGCCAGAGGCTGAGAGGCACTGGTGTCTTTGGTGTCTCGTTATCGCTAGCCTGCTTCTTGCTTGCATATATATATACCTGCCCCTGGAAATTTCCACTACTTGCATCCAACGAAGTGGGTATTCACCCACGAAAGCTCATGCTCCAATACGTCTCTTAGTCTATAAGGTGCCACAGGACTCTTTGCTGCTTTTAAAGTACAAAATCTATCAAAAAGACAAAACAGGTCATGTTGGTGGGGAAGTGGCACTATATGTGAAAGAAAGCGTAGAAGCAAATGAAGTAAAAACCGTAGATCAACCAAACTGTACCATAGAATCCTTATGGATACTAATTCCATGCTTGAATAATAGGAGTAATAGCAGTACGGCTATACTAACAACCACCTGACCAGGATGGTGATAGTGCCTGTGAAATGCTCAGGGAGATTAGAGAGGCTATATAAAAAAAACCCTCACAAAAACAATAATATTTGGGTATTTCAACTACCCCACATTGACTGGATATGTGTCACCTCAGGACGTGATTCAGAGATAAAGTGTCTTGACACCATAAATGATGGCTTCGTGGAGCAGCTACTCCTGGAACTCACAAGGGAAGAAGCAATCCTCAGTTTATTCCTAAGTGGATCACAGGATCTGTCCAAGAGAAGAATTTAGCTGGATCACTTGGTAATAGTGGCCATAATAGAATACAATTTAACATTCCTGTGGCAGGGACTACAACACAGCAGCCCAATACAGTAGTATTTAATTTCAAGACGGGACCTACACTAAAATGAAGAATTTAGTTCAACAGAAATTAAAAGGCACAGAGCCAAAAGTGAAATCCCTGCAAGCTGCATGGGAACATTTTAAACACACCATAATAGAGGCTAAACTTAAATGCAGACCCCAAATTAAAAGACATAGTAAGGGAACCAAAAGAGTGCCACCGGGGATAAATAGCGAAGTAAGAGGAGCAGTGAGGCATCCTTTAAACAGTGCGAGTTAAATCCTAGGGAGGAAAATAGAAAGGAGCATAAATACTGGCAAACGAAGTGTAACAATGTAATTAGGAAGGCCAAAACATATTTTAAAGAACAGCTAGCCAAAGACTCACAAACTAATAGCAAACATTTTCTGGGAGAAGGAACCAGGAGGAACTACACTGGCCCTCTTCTTAGCCAGGGGGGTGTTTTTTCACCCCCCTGACCAACAAAAATTGTACCGACAAAAGTAAAAACAAGCAAAGTGTGTAGACAAAGCCTGAGTTGCAGGCTAGTAAAGACGTCCACTGCCTCAAGTCCTGCACCGTTTAAGAAGATTGCAATTTTCTGCTGGTCGGCTTTCTCACCAAACCCAGCTTCTTGCATAGCTATATCTCAAAACTCTGACTGAATCTCTTCCTGGAGCCTGCTGCATTGCCCGAGAGTTTCAAGTCCTTGTAGACTTTCCGTTGTTCCATCTCCAGGATGGCTCATTCCTTCCTTCATCACAGCCTGTTACCTCTGCCCTCTCCTCTTGTCTCCCCATGTCTTGCATGAGAAGGAGGCTCAGTCTGCACTGTAAGAAGGGAGGCGTGATTAGAACTAAAGCAGAGTTACAAAAGCTAACGGAGAGCCCTGCCCTTCCATCTGCCACTCAATGGCCCGTTCTCGCTCACTCCAATCTAGATCCCCGAACACGTGCTCTGCTCTTAACGGCCCAGGGCCGGGCTGGGCATTTCCGCTGTCTCACACCCACCCAGCAGCCTATGGAGCCACCTGTTCTGAGTGCTGCTCCTCCCCAATCTCCCGCTGCCCCCTCTCTGGTTTGTTACACACAGTAGCTGCATCTTGTCTGAATTTGATTTCTAAGCTCCTTGAGGCAGGAACTGTTTCTCCTTCAGTGTTTGGAAAGGGCCCAGCACAAGAAGCCCTGAACTGGAGCGGGGCTTCTGGAGGTTTCCCCAACACAAATAATGATCATAAATAATCCACATCATAATGCAGCCAAATCAGGGCCTCCCCCCCATTTGCCTTCAGCTGCAGATGAAGGTTAAACCATGCTGGCCAGCTACGGAGTGTTAGTAACGTGAATACAGGTGGAATACAGTCTGAGCCGCTGTTGGGCTCAGACTGGAGAATTTGTTCATTCCAGGGCGTAAAAACCCAGATGTTCTGCACTGGGGAAACATCCCCAGATATAAATCAGTCTCTATCCTACCTTTAGGGCCTCCCTTGTTCCATGGCAGCTTTGGCAGGAGGGTGAGGCCTCTGGCCCAGGACAGGGCTGCGGCTGCCCTCTGTCACAGTCACCAGGCGGATGCTCTGGAACTGCTCTATATAAAGCTAGTCAGGACTCTGGGGGAGCCTCCTCTCTCTCTGATCAGACTGCCGCCAGGGCAAGAAGCTTACACAGCTTTGGCCTTCCTGAGTCTGACCTCGGAGCATTCAGCATCTCCTTCCACACCGTGTGCTTCCTGCAGCGAGTCTGCCCAGGTGGGGCTCCAAGGAAGCCAGAGGGCCCTGCACCCCACCTCTGCAGTCAGCTGTAACTCTCAGCCAGCTGGTAAAATGGAAGGTTTATTAGTCAAAAGGTACACAGCATAGACCAGAGCTTGTTAGCACAGTAATCAGTGACTTTCAGCCTGGAGTTCACACCTCATAGAAGCCGGGAGCTCGTAACCTCCAGCTAGTTCTGAAAACCTCAGATTCACTTTGATTTGAGAGTATGGCAAAGGCTCAGGCTCCCTCTTCCAGCCTTTCCTCTGCATCCCACCCAATGAACAGCCCCTGCCAGAGCAGGAGTCCGTTTCTCTCTTGGTGTGACAGAGAGACCGTGGTTATGGCAGGGAAGTCAGGACTCCTGGGTTTTTTCTGTCATCCTGCCACCAAATCTCTGTGACCTCTGTGAGCCACCTCTCCCCCTGCCTCAGTTTACCTATCTGTATAATGGGAATATGTTCATCGTGACTTTCCTTTGCAAGGTGTTTTGAAGATCCTTCAATAAAAGATGCTGCACAGTATGGTGATAGTTACTGGTGAGAATTACTGATCTTTGATCCCTTAGCGACAGCCCCATGTGCCTCCTGAAAGTGCTTGTGTCTCCCCTCAGGCATCTTTCTCCAGATGTGTCTGTTTACTATCTACACAGCAGTCCTAGGCATTTGCAGGGTATCAGACCCTAAGGAGATCTGGGCATTATTCCTTGTTTTCTTGCTAATCAACTATAATTTTTAAATATACACAGATACACAGAGTAGCCAATTCCTCTCTGACTCAGCACAGAGCCCAAGAGTTCTCATCTCCCTTTGGGAAGGTCCCTTAATTACTGTTTACTCCTAAAGCTGGATAAAAAGCACAAAAGTGCAAACATGGAAAGAAACATTGTCTAGAGTTTCTCCAGTCTCCAGTCTGTTTACATCCAGATGCCACTTCTCCACTAGAGGTTGACCGAACCCCACTGGGATTGCACAGAGCTATATTATAAACGGTGCACACTCCTGTGTCGGATGTTGCTGCTGATGCTGGGGTGAGAGAGGTGTGGGACACGGCTACCTGAGGGGGATTCCCAAGGAAGACACTTTCAGTTGCATCCGAAGAAGTGGGATTCACCCACGAAAGCTCATGCTGCAAAACGTCTGTTAGTCTATAAGGTGCCACAGGATTCTTTGCTGCTTCTACAGAACCAGACTAACACGGCTACCCCTCTGATACTTGACTTCCATCTAGCGATTCACAGGTACCAGCTCTTGCTGAGGAGCTCATCTGCTTGACAAACCCACTGAAACATGGGCATGATGGGATAGAGAATAGGTCTGTCATCCTTTCACTCTGCACAGCCATTAAACATCCCAGGGCCTTTGCCACAGTTGATGAGTTTGCTCAAGTGGCATGAGCCAAAATGTCACTCTTTCCTGTGCTTCCCCTCGCTGGCTCATGGCCTCTAGCCCCGAGGAGGTGGCTGCATTTCACTGGCACAGTTGATCTTTCAGGATGAAAGGTGTTAGTAGATGGACAATACAAGACCAAATTATGAGGCCCAAGCCTGTATGTTGCTCAGGCCCTACGAAGGAAAACTCGCCTTGGAGTAGGAAGTGTGTAAAGACCTGAGAAGCCAGCTGTCTGTTAATGCTCCTCTTGCATTTCAGGGCTCTGGCTGTTCAGGGAGGCTGTTACCTGAATTTCATCTGCTGTAAATCATGGAGGTGCTAGGGCTCCTCACTAGAATAATTCTAAGAATATTTCTACATGGGCAAGACATATTGTCTCCTAACTTCATTTGAGAAGTTGGCTGAACCATTATGCATGAAACGTTCAAAAAAGAATTCAGCCGGAAGTAGAAACCCAGAAAGGAAAATTTCAGTCCAAATGATTAAAATTGGGCAAACTTATAAACAACTGAAAATTAGGTCTCCTAATGGAAGGTGTCAGACAGCCTTACCTGTTGGTGCCACCCGCCCCACCTACAATGGCCAGCCCATTTGTGAATCCCATTCAGCTAAGTTCTTTGTTCCAACAATGTCTGTGGCAAGGAGTTCCACAGGCCAAATATGTATTATGTAAACAATTTTCTGTATCAATTTTATATTGACAGACTTTCAATGTAATTGAATATTCCTTTGTTCATGTGTTATGTTACACAGTAAATGAAAATGCCTGAACTACTTCCAGAAGACACCATTAGATCATAGAATCTCAGGGTTGGAAGGTACCTCAGGAGGTCATCTAGTCCAACCCCCACAGATCATCCAGTCTGAATTCCTCTATAGCAGAGGTAATTAAATTTCATCCAGTTACCACTGTATTGAGCTCTATAACTTAATTTGACTGAGACCTGCTCTACAGTAGGATTTTACATTATAGAATCATAGACCCACAGGGTAAGAAGGGACCGCAAGGGTCATCTAGTTTAACCCCCTGCCAAGGTGAAGGATTTAAACCATCCCAGACAGATGACTATCCAGCAGTGAAGCAGTTTCCATAACCTCCCGAGACATCTGTTCCATTTTCCTCCTGTTTTTACAGTTAGGAAGTTTTTCCTGAGATTTCAGCTAAATAAACTCTGCTGTAGATTGAACCGATTATCTTCTGTTCTGCCTTCTGTAGCAAGACAGAAAAACTTTTCTCAGCCTTTTTTTATTGAAGCTTTTCAAGTATCTGAATACCACTGCCATTTCCCCCCTCAATCTCCTCTTTTCCAAACTAAACAAACCCAGTTCCTTCAGCCTTTGCTCGTATGGGTTATATTCCATCCCTTGAATCATCTTTTTCTTGCACCTCTGGATACTTTCCATTTTCTTGTTTCCAGCTGAAATTTGTCTGGCTTCAGCTTCCATCCATTGGGCCTTGCTCTGCCTTTCTCCACTAGATTACAGAGCCCGTTATTACCCACAGTTTTCTCCGCATGAAAGTCTCCACCTGATCTTCTTTTTGATAAGATTAATAGATGAAGCTCTTTATGTCTCTCTCTCTTTTCGGCATTTTCTCCAGCCTCCAATCATTTTTGTGGCTCTTTTCTGCACCCTCTCCAATTTTTCTACATCTCTTTTGAAATGTGGACCCCAGAACTAGACACAGTTGGTTTCATGCACAGAGTTAAAATCCTTCCCCTGATCCAACTCTGAAGTCCCCTGTTTATGCACCCAAGGATCAAATCAGCCCTTTTGGCCACAGCATCGCACTGGGAGCTCACGATGAGTTGAGTGACCCCTAAATCCTTTCAGGTTCCCAGAGTTCCATAATATATTGGCCTAGTCTGTGGGTCAAGCCTGAATTCCCTGTCCCTAGAAGATCACTTTGCATTTGATTGTATTAAAACATTTTGTTTGCATGGGTCCAGCTCACTGAACACTCCAGATCAATCAGTGTGCCTGCCCCGGCCTCCTCATTGTGACCACTCCGCTAGTCTTTTGGTCATCTGCCAATTTTATCGGCAGTGATTTTCTATTTGCTTACAAATCATTGATGAAAATATTGAATATTAGTGAGCCTAGAACTGATCTGTGCAGAACTCCACTATAAACGCACTGATTCAGTTGCAATGGCCCATTGAGAACTGCTTTCTGAGAGCTGCCATTCAGTCATTTTTGTCTATTTAATGTATGCTCTACTGATATTGTAGAGTGTTCGGGGTTTTTTTTTTTAATCTTAATGTTTTCCCCCACTAAATCAAATGCCTCAGAGAAATCAAAGTCTATTGCACCTGCGTAGTTCACTTCATCAACCAAACATACTCTAATTGAAGGAGGAAATCGGATGTATTTGACAAGCCCTATTTTCCATAAACCATGTTGTTGACTGACATTAATTAATTCCTAGACTTTTTTTTAACTAATCCCAGACCAGCTTTTCCATTGTTTCCTAACCCTGACAATTTTAAAAAAACTTTCCCTTTATTCTTAATAGTTTATGTTTAACACAGAACTGTCCTGTATTTGCCTTTTGTTTGTTTGTTTGTTTTGGCTCTACTGCTGCCTGCTTGTATATTTTTGGTTCCGAATGAGATGTGATCTAGCAGCTCGTAACTCTGGTGTTCGTAATTCTAAGATTCTACTGATGACGCTCTTTAACGTCCTCCTTGACTACTAATGGACTGGAAAGTATTTCATCACCTCATGTGATATGAGTACACCTCTACCTCGATATAACGCGATCCGATATAACATGAATTTGGATATAACACAGTAAAGCAGTGCTCGGGGAGGTGGGGTGTGTGTGCTCTCCAGTGGATCAAAGCAGGTTCGAGGACAGTGTTATATCAAGGTAGAGGTGTACCTCATACTGCTTCTTTCCAAATGCAGAACAAAAATATTTCTTCAACACATCTACCTTTTATGCAACATTAAAAGTTTCCTTTCTTCCTGTAGGAATAGGCCTAAAACTTTTCTAGGATTTCGTTTTGTCTTTAATTTAAGTAATAACCTTCTTTTTGTTATCGTTAGCCCTGCCAAGAATGGATTTGTCCCTGATGTCTTCATTGTCACTATATATTTTAATAAACTTCTAATTTGTATTGTTTGCTATCTATTTTCTCTTTTTTCTCATTTGTATATTGCTTTTTCCACTCCTTACGGCTGCCTTCACTTTGCCACTGAACCCAGTTTTTAGCCAAAGTTGACCACTTTCTTGACTGTGAACTCATGGCTTTTTAGCTATCCAATAAATTCTTCTTAAAGAACTCCCAATTTTCATTCCCATTTTTGTGTCTAAATTTTTGTCCCAATCAGTTTCGCTGACAATTTGACTCAGCTTTGGAGATATAGTCCTTTTGAAGAACTAAGTGTCTGTAGATATTACTGGTTGGGAACTGTATGTCCATTTCAAAGTAATCGGTTCCATTCTTTATTTTCCTCTCCTCTATCATATGCCTCCCTAATTTTTCTCTTCTCTAAACCAAACAATAATAGACTTTTCAGTCTATCCACATCTGACAGCTTCCCCCATTCTCATAGCCTGTGTCATAAATCCCCTTTCTATCTGTTATATCCTTTCTATAGACTGGGTGACCAAAACTGACCAATCCAGAGCAAATTATTCTCCATCCTCTTCCTTAAGCAGCCAATCATTGTCTTTGTTTGGTCCACTGCTGTGAATAATCAGGTGTATCCGTGAGGCTGCTATCAGTGATGCCCAGGTCTTTTTCCTGAGGTGTGTTCTAGTTGGGAAGTTTCCCCCTAGCACATGTCCTGGCAAAAGTTTGGTTTTTTTCCACTCTCAGATGATGGATAACCTGTATCCACACTCGTGTTTCCTGCTGGTGCCTAATAAGGTTTCCCACACCACAACATGTAGAATTATTGATGCATAGAGCAGCATCAAATATGGAATTGGCGTTAGTAGGGCCAGTTGTTCATAATTCATTTATCTGAATAATTAACGTGTCATTTTTCAGTGTGCAAAGAGCTTCCCACATGAGAACAGCCTCCAGTTGTGCTTGAAGTGTCATATATTAACATTGACTCTCCATCCAGGCATTTGTATTGCGACCAACACCCTAGATCCTGGGCACATACAGGAAGACAGGGGAACGTACAGTACATTCAGGAGACACCGTTCTGCCTCAGTGTTGGACATCTTCTCCCCCACTCTATGCCAGGTTCCAACACAACTGACTTCACCAACCTTTCCACCTTCATCCTGCTGGGAATTCCTGGCCTGGAGGCAGCCCATGTCTGGATCTCCATCCCCTTCTGTGCCATGTACGCCATAGCCATCTTGGGGAACTTCACCATCCTGTTCGTCGTAAAGAGGGAGCCAATCCTCCAGGGCCCCATGTACTATTTCCTCTGCATGCTGGCTGTCACCGACCTGGTCCTGTCCACATCCATCCTTCCCAAATTGCTGAGCATCATCTGGTTCAATTCCAGGGAGATCGATTTCAGTGCCTGCCTCACCCAGATGTACTTCATTCACTGCTTCTTAGCAACGGAGTCTGGGATCTTCGTGGCCATGGCTTTGGATCGCTACGTGGCCATCTGTGACCCCCTGAGACATTCCACCACCCTGACAAACCCAGTGGTAGCCAAGATCGGACTGGCCGTGCTGCTGCGTGGCAGCATGCTTGCACTGCCCTATCCCTTCTTGGCGAGGCAGTGGCCATATTGCAGAACCAACATCATCCTGCACTCGTACTGCGAGCACATGGCTGTGGTGAATCTGGCCTGCGCCGACACCCGCATCAGTAGTTACTACGGCCTCTTTGTGCTATTCTGTGTGAAGGGTCTGGATGTGTTTTTTATCACCATGTCCTATATCGAGATCCTCAGGGCCATCTTCAGCCTCCCCACAAAGGACGCCCGGCTCAAGACTTTTGGGACCTGCGGCTCCCACCTCTGTGTCATCTTAGCCTTTTACATACCAGGTCTCTTCTCCTCCTTTATGCACCGGTTTGGTAGCAATGTGGCCCTGCATTTCCACATTCTCATTGCCAACGTGTACCTCCTGGTGCCCCCCATGGTACACCCCATCATCTACGGAGTGAGGACCAAACAGATCCGGGACAGGCTTTTCCACCTCATTACTAATAAAAGGACCTAAAGTTTTCATCTGGGCCTCTGGCTCTCAGACCAAGCTCCGTGAAGAACTGGCTGGTGAAATGGTGCCAGGCCCTCTTCCCTGAATCACTGACTGGACAGTCAAAGAGACATTTAACCCTTTCCTGACCTTGCAGTGCTGTGTCAGCATGACAAACTGGGAAATTGGTATGTTAAGAATTCACTGGGTTGGCAGTTTTCTAATTGCTGGTAATTGGACCCCTAGGAACATAGGAACAGCCATGCTGAGTCAGATAAAAGGTCCATCTAACCCAGAATCCTGTCTTCCAACAGTGGCCAATCTCAAGTTCCCCAGAGGGAAGGAACAGAACAGGGAATCATCAAGTGGTCCATATGCTGTCGCCCATTCCCAGCTTCTGGCAAACAGAGCATAGGAAAACCATAGAATCATAGAAGATTAGGGTTGGAAGAGGAGGTTATCTAGTCCAAACCCCAGGCCTTAAAAACCTCTAAGGATGGAGATCCCACCACCTTCCTAAGTAACGTATCCCAGTGCTTCACCAGCCTCCTAGTGAAATAGTGTTTCCTAATATCCAACCTAAACCTCCCCCACTGCAACTTAAGACCATTGCTCCTTGTTCTGTCATCTGCCACCACTGAGAACAGCCGAGCTCCATCCTCTTTGGAACCTCCCTTCAGGTAGTTGAAAGCTGCTATCAAATCCCCCGTCACTCTTCTCTTCTGCAGACCAAACAAGCCAGGGGTTCTCAAACTGGGGGTCGGGACCCATCAGGGGGTCACAAGGTTATTCCAGGGGGTTCACGAGCTGTCAGCCTCCACCCGAAACCCCACTTTGCCTCCAGCATTTATAATGGTGGTAAATATATAAAACGTGGGTTTTTTTTAAATTTATAAAGAGGGGGTCGCATTCAGAGGATTGCTGTGTGGAAGGGGTCACCGGTACAAAAGTCTGAGAACCACTAAAACAAGCCCAGTTCCCTCAGCCTCTGTAAGTCATGTGCCCCAGCCCACTGATCATTTTTGTTGCCCTCCGCTGGACTTTCTCCAATTTGTCCACATCCTTTCTGTAGTGGGGGGACCAAAACTGGATGCAATACTCCAGATGTGGCCTCACCACTCCCTAATAGAGGGGAATAATCACTTCCCTCGATCTGCTGGCAATGCTCCTACTAATGCAGCCCAATATGCCATTAACATTCTTCGCAACAAGGGCACACTGCTGACTCATATCCAGCTTCTCATCCACTGTAATCCCCAGGTCCTTTTCTGCAGAACTGCTGCTTAGGCAGTCAGTCCCCAGCTGGTAGTGGTGCATGGGATTCTTCCATCCTAAATGCAGGACTCTGCATTGAACCTCATCATATTTCTTTTGGCCCAATACAATCTCACCATCTCTGCTATTTAACTGGACCTCAAGGAATTAAACTCAAGTCTGTATGTATATTGATCTTTTAACCAACACTCTACCTCTTTTCTTTTTTAATAAATTTTAGTTTAGTTAACAAGAATTAACTATAAGCATGTATTTTGGGTAAGATCTAAGTTATAATTGGATGTGGGTTTGTGGCTGATCTTTTGGGGTTGGAAGAACCTTTTATTTTATATGATGAGATAAGATTTTCAGTAATCATCATCATATCTGATGTGTGTGTCTGGATGGAGTCCTGAGGCTGGACACTTTAAGGAAACTGCATTATTTGACTTCTGAGTAACCAGGTACTATAAAAGATGTTTTGTGCTGGCTTTGTAAATCTGAGTATTGGAATATCCTATCCAACAGCTTTTGGGGTTTGTCTGCCCCGTTCTGTTTGCAGTTCACTCTAATTGAGTGACCTCTGCTGTCTCCCATGGGCAGCCTCTCCCCTCGGCTTAGCGTCATCTGTGAACTTGCTGAGGGTGCAATCCATGCCATCATCCAGATCATTAATAAAGATGTTGAACAAAACTGGCCCCAGGATCGACACCTGGGGACTCTGCTTGATACCGGCTGCTAACTAGTCATTGAGCCGTTGATCACTACCCATTGAGCCCGACGATCAAGCCAGCTTTCTAACCACCTCATAGTCCATTCATCCAATACACACTTTTTTAACTTGCTGGCAAGAATACTGTGGGAGACTGTATCAAAAGCTTTGCTAAAATCAACATGTATCACATCTAGCACTTTCCCCATATCCACAGAGCCAGTTATCTCATCTTAGAAGGCCATCAGGTTGGTCAGGCATGACTTGCCCTTGGTGAATCCATGATTATAGTTCCTGATCCCCTTCCTCTCCTCCAAGTGCTTCGAAATGGTTTCCTTGAGGACCTGCTCCAGGATTTTTCCAGGGACTGAGGTGAGGCTGTAGTTCCCTAGATGCTCCTTCTTCCCTTTTTTAAAGATGGGCACTAGATTTGCCTGTTGTTATAGATTTGGCCTTCACAACATCCTCTGGCAAGGAGTTCCACAAGTTACCTGTGTGTTGTGTGAAGAAATACTTCCTTTTGTTTGTTTTAAATCTGCTGCCTATACATTTCATTGGGTGACCTGTAGTTCTTGTGTTATGAGAAGGAGTAAATAACACTTCCTTATTTACATTTTCCACACCAGTCATGATTTTATAGAGCTCTAACCTATCCCCCCTTAGTCATCTCTTTTCCAAGCTGAAAAGTTCCAATCTTATTAATCTCTCTTCATTGGGAAGCTGTTCCACAACCCTAATCATTTTTGTTTCCCCTTTCTGAACCTTTTTCCAGTTCCAATATATTTTTCTCAGATGGGGTTACCAGATCTGTATGCAGAATTCAAGATGTGGGAGTACCATGAATTTATATAGAGGCAATATGATATTTTCTGTCTTATTATCGATCCCCTTCCTTATGATTACTAATATTCTGTTAGCTTTTTGCAACTAAAGGGTTAATAATAAAAATGAAGAAGAGTTATAAATGGCTAATAGATCATATATAGAAATGATTTTTCAGTGTTCAGGGATCAGGATCATATCACTGATGGAATAAACTGCTAGCTTGCAAAAGTCTCTCTGAAAATTACCCAAGCAGGTTGGGGGTCATCAGTCCTTTGTTCAGAGCTTTCTTGTTGGAAACCCAGTACAGAGAAATGAAGACAAGATGGAGATGTCTCGAGGGTCCTTTTATATCCTCTGCCCTGTGCTTGGAATTTTACAGTCCCAAACAAGAGCCCACAGCACAGGTGCCTGGAAAATTACTAGTCTAAGTGGGCATCCAGGGTCACATGAGCATATCCCATGTCCTTACATGCTTTGATTTCTCACAAGGGCAATCACTGACCATTGTGACAGACCCAGACCGGTGGGGTACAGGAGTCTGGCAGAGGGCAAATATACTGGTCACTGGGTGAGTAGTTTTCTATTCCCTGAGTGACCAGAGCAGGGGCTGCACTAGAGTAATCAGGAACCTGCTAGATCCAATTAAGGCCGACAGGCTGATTAGATCACCTGCAGCCAATCAAGGCAGGCTAATCAGGGCACCTGGGTTTAAAAAGGAGCTCACTCCAGTCAGGCAGGAGGGAGCCAGAGGAGAGGAAGGGCGTGTGAGGAGCTGGGAGCAAGAGGCGCAAGGAGCTGAGAGTGAGAGGACGTGCTGCTGGAGGACTGAGGAGTACAAGCGTTATCAGACACCAGGAGGAAGGTCCTGTGGTGAGGATAAAGAAGGTGTTTGGAGGAGGCCGTGGGGAAGTAGCCCAGGGAGGTGTAGCTGTCATGCAGCTGTTACAAGAGGCACTATAGACAGCTGCAATCCACAGGGCTGTCTAGGCTGGAACCCAGAGTAGAGGGTGGGCCCGGGTTCCCCCAACCTCCCAACTCCTGATCAGACACAGGAGGAGTTGACCCAGACTGTGGGTTCCACCAGAGGGGAAGATCACTGAGGTGAGCAAATCTGCCAATAAGCCCAGGACCCACCAAGGTAGAGGAGGAACTTTGTGACACCATATTATTGCAGAGGCGAGTTTCTTCTCTGGACCATTGTGAGACCTAAGTGTTTTTGTTGGCCCTTCACACATCACTGTCTGGTTTTATGCACCTGAGTGGTGTTGCCAAGGAATACAACACAGGTTTAAGATACCAGTACATTGCCAATAATCATAACTTCAGACACAAAGATGATACATTCATATAAACAGGATAAGCATACTTAGCGAATCATAACTTTTCCATGGACACCTGACATGACATGAGTACTTGTGGCACCTTAGAGACTAACAAATTTATTTCAGCATGAGCTTTCGTGAGCTACAGCTCACTTCTTCGGATGCATAGAATCCTTCGGATGCATAGAACCATTCTATGCATCCAAAGAAGTGAGCTGTAGCTCACGAAAGCTCATGCTGAAATAAATTTGTTAGTCTCTAAGATGCCACAAGTAATCCTGTTCTTTTTGCGGATACAGACTAACACGGCTGCTACTCTGAAACCTGACATGACATGCTTGGTGTTGGGATGGTGCCAAACTGGCACGGCCATACTGAATGAATGGTGAGAATATGGCTTGACATAACTGAACTGCAAAAGAGGATTCTGGGAGAAGAATCTTCTCTTAGCATCAGGCAGATGCCAGTGGTGAATCTGACTGGCTACATGTTGCGTGTATGATCAATACTGATCTTTGAGTCAGCAAATATGTCCACTTGAAAGCAAACAACATGTGTAGAACATTGTGAGTGGGGCATGGGCATCTCGACCCTGTTGAAGGACATCACATAGGGGGCTGAAGTGAATGATTAATAAGGGAGTGAATGTGGGGTAATGTTCAGTTGGCACCACTTTGCAGTTTCCGCCTAAAGTATTAATTAGGTAAAAGTCATTAGCCACATGCCCATTGGACATGCTTTTAAGACATGTTACTCCTTTAAGGAAAAAGAGTATAAAAATCAAGCAAATTAAATTACTGTTGGGAATTAATGCTGCTAGACAAAGTAGCTAAAACTCTGCTCATGGACTTGAGTAGGACTGTGAGCCAGAGGGGTTTCCAGGCTGCCATGGCCTTGCCTTGAGGGAATCTGAGACAGACCAGAGGGCTGAGGAGACCAGACCTGGAGAGAAGAAGTCGCCCATAGACTTGGTAACCACCTCCTCTGTTTGCCAAGCAGGAACTGCGTGAGGCTAGCACAGGTCTTGTTTGTGTAGGTTTGTGAATGAGAGGCTCACTAAGAGGAATGTTGTCAGGGTTCCCTCCTGACTTTGAACTTTAGGGTACAGACACGGGGACCTGCATGAAAGACCCCCTAAACTTATTTACCAGCTTAGGTTAAAAACTCCCCTATTCTTTGGATTAAGTAACGCTGCCACCAACATGTGATTTAAACAAACATTTAGGGAGGGCCACTTGGAGCCCTACATTCCCCAAATATCCCCCCAAACCTCTACACCCCCTTTCCTGGGGAGGCTTGAGAATATATCCTCACCAATTGGTACAGGTGAACACAGACCCAAACCCTTGAATCTTAAAACAATGAAAAAATCAATCAGGTCCTTAAAAGAAGAATTTTAATTAAAGAAAAGGTAAAAGAATCACCTCTGTAAAATCAGGATGGTAAGTACTTTACAGAATAACAAAAGACTCAAGAACATAGAGGATCTCCCCTATGGGCAAAACCTTAAAGTTACAAAACCAGGGATAAACCTCCCTCTAGACAAGGAAAAACACAAGCCAAAATAAAAGTAAGCTAACACATTTCCTTATGATTACTTACTAATTCTAATGGAGTTGGAGTCATCCCTTTTGGAATACTGGTATAACATTAGCTCTCTATCAGTCTTCTAGGCTGTCCCCCATATTCCAATATTTATTAGAAATTAGCATCATAGGGTCCGAGATCTCCTCAAACAACTCTCTTAGCACTCGCTGGGTGTGAGATATCTGGGGCTGATTATTTAGAAATATTGATCCCTAGTAGGTGCTGTTTACCACCTTCCATAGTTACAAGTGGACTAGAAAGAAGTTCATGTGATCTGAGTGCATCATCCTGCTTCTTTCCAAATACAGCACAGAAAGGTTTACTGAACATTTACCCTTTCTGCATCATTATTAACAGAGTTACCATCTCCATCTAGAAAAGGACTATACCACTCTTAGGATTTCCTTTGTTTTATATTATACTTGTTTTGTATTATACTTGCAAGATTATCTGATTAAAATATGACCATGTAGATCAGGGGTCCCCAACGCAGTGCCTGTGGGTGCCATGGTGCCCGCCAGGGCATCTAAGTGCACCCGCATACTGGCTGGTGGATGAGCATCTGCTGAAATGCTGCTGACAAGCTGCGTCATCCAGAGGTGTCAATTTTCGTCGGTATTTCGTTGGTGACGCCTCTGGATGACGCGGCATTTTAGCGGCAACACCTATCGCTGTTGCCGCTTGTCGGCAGAATTTCGGTGGATGCTCATCCGCCACCATGGTCCTCTGTGGCTCATCATCTGGTGCCTGCCAGATGAAAAAGGTTGGGGACCACTGGTGTAGATCATTGTTGCTACCACTGTTATGTAATCACAACAAATCTTCTACAAAGTATGTCATGTAAGGTTTCTATGGAAGAGTTATGGTTTGCTTACTATCATTATCCCATTTGTGTGCATGTATCATTTTTGTTTCTGAAGTTGTCACAGGTCTCACCCCCACTTTGAACTTTAGGGTACAGATGTGGGGACCTGCATGGACACTTCTAAGCTTAATTACCAGCTTAGAACTGGTCTCACTGCCACCATCCAGAATTTCTGAGTACCTGGATCACTCCCTTTCCCCCAAAAACCTTCCCCTCCCTGAATAGCCTTGAGAGACTCCTCCACCAATTCCCTGGTGAGTCCAGATCCAATTCCCTTGGACCTAAAAAACAAGGAAGAATTACTCCTTCCCCCTTTCGCCCCCCCCCCCCCACCAATCCCTGGTGAGACCAGATCCAATTCCCTTGGATCTAAAAAAACAGGGAAAAATCAATCAGGTTCTTAAAAAGAAGGCTTTTAGTTAAAGAAAAGAAAGGTAAAAGAAAGAAAAAAAAAACCTCTGGGGGACAGCATATCAGCTAATCTCACAGACAATAGATTGATAACACAGGATGTTCCCCTGGGCAAAAATCTTAACACACACAAGAATACCCAATTTGATAATTCCCTTAATGGCACCAAGACAAGTCACAAAAGAAAATAAACATAAGCCTATTTATCCCTTTCTAAAACTTACTACTCTGATAAGAGGCCGATTCCTTGATCTTTCTCACTCCCACTGAAACTGACTAAACAAAGGAAACTTCCCTCCTTCCTTTTGAAACATCTTGTTCCCCCATTGGTTCCTCTGGTCAGGTGTCAGCTAGGCTAGGTGAACTTCTTAACCCTTTACAGGTAAAAGAGGCATTAACCCTTAACTATCTGTTTATGACAGAAGTTATGAATATTGACTGTGTACCTGTGTTTCAACACCTGCAGTATGGGAGCCACTGCAGCAGGAATGGGTGTGGACCCAATAACAACCCCCTACATCATAACACTCGGCCCATTCTTGGCTATGGCCCGACTGGTCAGGACGGCCGAGTGTCGCAGCGGGTTACAGATAGCGACATAGTGATCAAAGGCCATGGCCAGTGTCATAGGTCTCACCCCCACTTAGAGCTGTTGGGTTCCAATATGGGGACCTGCATGAATCCTTCTTCTAAACTAAAATCCTAGTTTAGATCTGGTAAAGCTGCCACCAACAAATCAGGTACGTGGATTGGGACACAGTCCTTCCCCAAAATCCTTGTGGATCCCAAGAGCCCCAAATCTATGGAGTTCTTACACCCAGGAGAAATAAACCATTCCCCCCTGCTTCCTCCCCCATCCCTTTTCCTAGGAGAGACACCGGAATCCAACTACAGAGGGATGCCTCCCCCTCCCCTTTCTCTGAGAATCCACCCAAAGAAAGATTAACCAAGTCCTTTACAGAAAAGATTTATTAAAAAATAAAAGAAAGTCACTGTCTCTGTAACCAAGATGGAACAATATACAGGATCTAAACTTATCAATCTCTGGAGAGAATTCCCCCTCCTTTCTTTCTCAGTAAAAGCAATAACAGTACAGACTTAAAGAAATTCTATAGCAAAACACAGAATTGCAAATACAGAAATAAAAGTATAAGAATACTAGTTCTTTGCTAATACTCACTAGCTTGAATAGAAGAATTTATTGCAGAAACCGGGGAGGACTTGATTAAGATGTCTGGACTCTCTTAATTCCCAAGAGAGACTCTCTAAAAAACAAAGAACAGGAAAAAAAACTTCCCTCCACCGGGATTTGAAATTATCTTGTCCCTCATTGGTCCTCTGGTCAGGTGTCCACAGGTACTGCTTGTTAACCCTTTACAGGTAGACAAAAACCTTAACCCTTAACTAACTGTTTATGACAGCCAGTATGAACCCAGACTCCATGGTAGTAACTGAATGAGCCAAAAAATCTGGGCCATTCAAGCATTGGTGTGAATAGCCCGGTCTCTCAATCAGAAAATGCAGAGGGTTTTGGGCAGGGTGGTGGTGGAGATGACCAGGTCGGCGAGCGCCAGCATGGAAAGGAAAAGGTACATGGGCTCATGGAGGCTCGGCTCAGTCTTGATAACAGCCAGGAGGAGGCTGTTCCCCAGGAGGGACAGAATGTAGACGGAGCAGAAGGGGATGGAGATCCAGACGTGCGCCACCTCCAGCCCCGGGATGCTGAGGAAAATGAAGGTGGAGGGGTGGGGCATGGTCCAGTTTGAAGGTGCCAGGGTGGGGCAGCTTTCTCAGATATGTCAGTTAGCTGGTTTTTAATCCATTTGACATATGCTCTACTGATATTTTACAGTGTTCATTTTTAACTGGTATATTTTCCAGTACTAAATCAAATGCCTCAGAGAAATCAAAGTTTATTACATCTATGTGGTTTCCTTCATCAACCAAATGTGTACTCTCATTAACGGATGAGACAATATCTGATTTATCTGACAAGATCGGTTTTCCATAAAACATGTTTTTGACTGGCATTAATTATAATACTAGACTTTTATTTTAAACTAATCGCATACCAGCTTTTCCATTGTTTCCTAACCTTGTGAAATCTTTTTTTAACATACCTTTATTTTTTACTTTATGTTTAATACAGATTAATTTATTTATTTTTGTTCTGCAGCTGCCTGATTACGTACTTCTGGTTCCGAATTGGACATGTGCTTGATCGGTCACTTCATTATTCTGGTATTCAGAACTCTACGGTTCTGTAGAAGCTGTTTAACATCCTCCTTGAGTGCTAATGGACTGGCAAATAATTCATCACCTCATGTAATTTGAGTACATCATACTGCTTCATTCCCAGCTCAGAACAAAACTATTTCTTGAACACATCTACGTTTTCAGCAACATTAACAAGTTTTGTTTCACTCTCTCATAACTGGTGTAAAGCTTTTCTCTGATTTCTTTTGTTCTTAATATACTTAATAAACTCCATTTTGTGATATGTAGCTCTGCCAAACATTGATTTTTCTTTAACATCCCTTATCAATTTTCATAACATCCAATTTGTGTTGCTTGCTGTCTATTTTTCATTTTCTCAGCAATAAATAACTTTCTTGCTCCCCCCATTCCCCACCCACCCCCAGTTGCTGCCTTTCTTTTCCCACTGAACTGGGTGTGTAGTCAAAGTTATCCACCTTTTTCAGTTTGGAATCATGGCGTTTTAGTTATCCAATTATCTCCTCTATAGAACTCTCAATTTTCATTCCCATTGTTCTGTCTAAAGTTATCTCCAAATCCATTTTGCTCATAATTTGCCTCAGCTTTGGGGAATTAGCCCCCTTATGAAGCATTACGTGTCTATAGATAGTACTGGTAGGCAACTGTGATCTCTTTGTCCATTTGAATGTAAATAGTCCCATTCTTTATTTTCCTCTCCTCTATCATAGAATCTCAGGGTCGGAAGGGACCTCAGGAGGTATCTAGTCCAACCCCCTGCTCAAAGCAGGACCAATTCCCAACTAAATCATCCCAGCCAGGGCTTTGTCAAGCCTGACCTTAAAAACCTCTAAGGAAGGAGATTCCACCACCTCCGTAGGTAACCCATTCCAGTTCTTCACCGCCCTCCTAGTGAAAAAGTGTTTCTTGATATCCAACCTAAACCTCCCCCACTGCAACTTGAGACCATTACTCCTTGTTCTGTCATCAGGTACCACTGAGAGACCCCTTTCAGGTAGTTGAAAGCAGCTATCAAATCCCCCGTCCCTTGTTTGTCTATCATCTATCTCTATCATATGCTCCCTAAAAGCAGCAAAGAGTCCTGTGGCACCTTATAGACTAACAGACCTTTTGGAGCATGAGCTTTCGTGGGTGAATACCCACTTCGTCGGATGCATGCATGCTCCCTTGTTTGTCCCTTCTCTAAACTAAACAGCCCCCAAATTTTCAGTCTGTCCACATAGGGATGTCTCGCCCATTCCCATAGCCTGTCTCAGAAACCCCCTTTCTTTCTGTTAGATCATTTCAACCCAGAGGAGCAATGCCCCTTCATGGCCAGAGCAATGGTGCTGGGAGGGTCAGGACTCCCAGTTCCCATTGGATGCTCTGCCACCATCTCATTGTGTGGCTCAGTTGATCAATGACATAGGGATAATGCTGCTCAGCAGCCTGGCTAAATAGCTTCTAGACGGAGTGATGAAAAGTGCCATTCAGCGCGCACGTAAGACTCAGCTTCACTGTTCAGCTTCAGCCCCTGGGCAATGGGGGCCCTGTAGTTCCAGATAAGCTTCTCTGTAATTGTGTAAAAACCCAGCTAATGGTGTAATGTTTATCTCCGAAGGCACCGCACTCTCTGCCCAGCATCCTGCCTTCGCAACTAACACGGGGGCTGATCCTTCTGCCTCTCTCCAGTGTTGTCCTCTTAGCTTCAAAGCTGATCCCTGGCCCTGCACCCGAGGCCTGGCTCAGGGCAAAGGGCTCCCAGCCCATCCCCATTGCAGGGCCCTGCCTGCTACAGGCCCCCAGTCGGGGGGAACAAAGAGGAGCTGAAAGCGAAGGAAATAAGCCACACAAGGGTCTCTGCCCTCAGGACTCCGTAGCTGAGCTTTAGGGCCCACAAGCTGTATGGTGCACAGTCTCACCTGCCTGCCACAAAATCCTGCTCCCAACCCTCAGCTGCTTTTATACGACTTCCTGGCTTCCCGCTCTGCTCCTGACTGGCCTGTCAGTCCCAGTGCTGCATCCTCCTTGTGCTCACTGCAGGCTCCTGGTCAGGCTGCAGCAGCTCCTGTCCCAGCCCTGGAGCAGAGGGAGCCCAGCTGGGAGAGGAGGGCTGTAGAGATGATTAAGGAACTGATGGGGGAGGAGAGGAGGCAGCAACAGGGGCAGGACCCGGGGGAATACGCAGGGAGGAGGCAGGGCCTTGAGGGAAGAAGCGGGGCACAGGGCAGGGCCTCGGGGATCCAGTTACCAGCCATTAAAAAAGCATCAGGCCTATGGTTACTGAGCTGAACAAAGACCAATTCCCCAATTTGTCAAACTAACACAGCACAGCAAGGCCAGGAAAGGGTTTAACGTCTCTTTGACTATCCAGTAAATGATTCAGGGAAGAGGGCCCAGCACCATGTCACCAGCCAGCTCTGCACGGAGCTCAGTCTGAAAGCCAGAGCACCAGGAGAAAACTTTAGGTCCCATTATGAGTAAAGAGCCGGAGCAGCCTGTCCCGGATCTGTTTGCTGCTCACCCCGTAGATGATGGGGTTTAGCATGGGGGGCAACAGGAGGTACACGTTAGCAATGAGAACGTGGAAATGCAGGGGCACTGTGTGGCCAAACCGGTACATGAGGGAGGAGAAGAGAGCTGGGATGTAAAAGGCTAAAATGACACAGAGGTGGGAGCTGCAGGTCCGAAAAGTCTTGAGCCGGGCGTCCTTTGTGGAGAGGTTGAAGATGGCCCTGAGGATCTGGATATAGGACACAGCAATAAAAAACACATCCAGACCAATCACAGACAATAGCACAAAAAGGCCATAGTAACTACTGACATGGGTGTCGGCACAGGCCAGCTTCACCACGGCTATGTGCTCGCAGTATGAGTGGGGGATGATGTTGGTTCTGCAATATGGCCACCGCCTTGCTAGGAGGATATAGGGCAGTACAAACATGCCACCGCGCAGCACCACAGTGAGGCCAATCTTGACCACCATGTGGTTTGTCAGGGTGGTGGAATATCTCAGCGGATCACAGATGGCCACGTAGCGATCTAAAGCCATGGCCACAAAGATCCCAGTCTCCATCACTAAAAAGCAGTGAACGAAGTACATCTGGGTGAGACAGGCACTGAAATTGATCTCCCTGGAATTGAACCAGAAGCTTGCCAGCATTTTGGGCAGGATGGACGTGGACAGGACCAGGTCGGTGACAGCCAGCATGCAGAGGAAATAGTACATGGGTCTATGGAGGCTTGGCTCCCTCTTCACGATGAACAGGATGGTGAAGTTCCCCAAGACGGCTATGGCGTACATAGCACAGAAGGGGATGGAGAGCCAGACATGGGCCACCTCCAGGCCAGGAATTCCCAGCAGGATGAAGGTGGAGGGGTTGGATAAGTCAGTTGTGTTGGAATCTGCCATGGAGTAGGGGAGAAGGTGTCCAACTGTGAGGCAGAACGGTGTCTCCGGCATGTACCGTATGTTCCCCTGACTTCCTCTATGTGCCCAGAGTCTAGGGCGATGGTCACAGTACAAATGCCTGGATGGAGAGAGAGACAATGTTAATATGAGAAACAACATGCAGTACTGGTGGGTGAAGGAGATTAATCGCTTTTCACATATTGAAAAATGACATTTTCATTATGAAAACTGACCCTACCAATGCCAATTCCATATTTGCTGGTGCTTCATGCTTAAATAATTCCTACATGTCATGGTGTGGGAAATCACTTAAGGATTTGGGGATTTAGTTGGGGATTGGTCCTGCTTTGAGCATGGGGTTGGACTAGATGACCTCCTGAGGTCCCTTCCAACCCGATATTCTATGTTTTTAGGTACTAGCAGTAAACAAAAGTGTGAATGTTGGTTATCCATCATTGTTCCTTCATGCAATGAAAGCCAAGCTAGAGAGTCCGTGATGTAGGAAGTTCCCCATTCACCCAGTTGCTCAAAATATGAGAGTGGAAAAAACCAAACCTTTGCCAAGATATGTGCCAAGGGGAAATATCCCAACTAGAACATACCTCAGGAAAAAGCCCTGGGCATCAGTGATAGCAGCTCCACGGAAACACCTGCTCATTTGCAGTGTTGCCAAAAGAAAGACAATGTTTGGACGCCTAAGGAACGGGACGGAGAATAAACTGCTCTGGAGATGCGCCCAGTTTTGGTCACACAGTCTCTATAAAGGATGCAGTAGATAGAAAGGGGATTTCTGAGTCAGGCTATCAAAATGGGAGAGGTTGCCATATGCGGACAGACTGAAAAGTCTGTGACTTTTTCGTTTAGATAAGACAAAAAGAAGGAGGCATATGGTAGAGGAGAACAAAATAACAGAATGGAATTGATTGCATTCAAATTGACAGACATAGAACAGTTCTCAACCAGCAATATCTAGAGACACTTAGTGTTTCCAAAGGGCAAATTCCCCAAAGTTGAGGAAAATTACCATCAAAACTTATTGGAGGAAAAATTTAGACAGAAAAATAGAAATGAAACTTGGAGTTTTTTATTAAGAGATTATTTCATAGCTAAAAAAACATGATTCCACAGTCAAAGAGGTGGACAGCTTTGGCTAAGAAACTGGTTCAATGGCAAAGTGAATGGAGCAATCGTGAAGGGCAGGGAAGAAATACATAACAAATGTGAAAATGGCAAAATGATAGCAAGCAATACGAACTGGAATATGTGAAAATTGATGAGAGATGTTAAAGACATCTGGGGAAAATCCATGGTTGACAGGGTCACAAAAAGGGGTTATTAAGTATATTAAGAACAAAAGAAATCGTAAAATATGTTTAAGCCAAATTCTAGAGCAAGAAAGGAACCTTGTTAAAGTTGCAGAAAAGATAGATGTTGTTAAGAAATATTTTTCTTCTGCATTCAGAAAGAAGCAGCATGAGGTACTCATATCACATGAGGTGATTAAATACTTTCCAGTCCACTAGCAGTCAAGGGTAATGTTAAACAGCATCAACAGTAGAACCTCAGAATTATGAACACCAGAGTTACGAACTGACCGATGATGATGACCATACATCTAATTCAGAACCAGAAGTATGCAATCAGGCAGCAGCAGACCCCCTAGAAAATAAAAAGGCAAATACAGTGTTAAACATAAACTATTAAAAAAAGAGGAAGTTTGAAAAGAAAGATTGGACTAAGTTAGGAAACAAAGGAAAAGCTTGTATGGGATAGTGCAAAAAATCAAATCAAATCTAGGAATATAATAAATGCCAGTAAACAACGTGGTTTATGGAAAACAGGTCTTGTGAAATAAACCTAATTTCATCCTTGAATGACAGTACATGTTTGGCTAATCAAGGGAGCCACATAGATGCAATAGATTTGGATTTCTCTGAGGCATTTGATTTAGCAGGGGAAAACATTCAGATTAAAAATGAACACTCTACAATATCAGTAGAACACACTTTAAATGGGCCAAAAACTAGCTAAATGAAAAATCTCAGGAAGCCATTGTCAATGGCACATTGTCAGCAAAAGGGGCTCTTACCAGTGGGGTTCTGCAGGGATCAGTTCTCAGTCTTACGCTATTGTATATTTTCATGAATGATCTGGAAGCAAATAGAAAATCACTGCAGATAAAATTTCTGGATGACCCAAAGACTGGCAGAGTGGTTACAATGAGAAGGCCAGAGCAGATACACCAATTGTTCTGGAGCATTTGGTGAGAGAGGCCCATGCAAACAAAATGTTTTAATACAGTCACATGCAAAGTGATCCTCTCGGAATAGGGAATGCAGGCCCGACCCACAGACTAGGGCACTGTATTATGGAACGCAGGGACCCTGAAAAGGATTTAGTGGTCACTATGGACAATCCACTCATTGTGAGCTCCCAGTGCGATCCTGTGGCCAAAAGGACTGATGCGATCCTTGGATGCATAAACAGGGGAGAGGTGAGTTGGAGCAGCGGAAGAATTTTACCTTTGCATGTGGCATTGGTGAAACCAACTGCGTCCAGTCCTGGGGTCCACATTTCAAAAAGCATATTCAGTAATTGGAGAGGTGCAGAAAAGAGCCAGAAAAAATGATTGGAGGGTGTAGAAAATGTCAGACAGTGAGAGAGACTTAAAGAGTTTCATCTATTCATCTTATCAAAAAGATGATCCAACGAGACTTTCATGGAGAGAAATCCATGGGTAATAACAGACTCTGCAATCTAGCAGAAAAAGTCAGAGCAAGGCCCTATGGTTGGAAGCTGAATCCAGAAAATTCCAATAAGAGGTAAGGATCATAGAATCATAGAATCATAGAATCTCAGGGTTGGAAGGGACCTCAGGAGGTCATCTAGTCCAACCCCCTGGAGTGGGAGATTCTCCAACTCCCCATGGCTGCACATCCAGACTGGGATGCTTTTCTGGCAGACCTGCTTGAGGGCTTGTCTACACATAAAACGTTACAACGGTGCTGCCGTAGTACTTCAGTATAGACACTACTTGCACTCATGGCCGAGGTTCTCCCGTCAGCATCGGTAATCCAGCTCCCCAAGAGGTGCTACCTAGGTCGATAGAAGAATTCCTCTAGTGACCTCATGCTATCTGCACTCGGGTTATATTGATATATTTATTTACTATTCCAAAAAAAAAAAAAAGAAAATGCAGTTTTATGTTGCATTAGCTGAGGCATAGCATTCAAGTCACAGGAGGTAATAATATTCCGGTACTTGATGCTGGTTAGGCCTGAGTTGGAGTAGTGTGTCCAGTTTGGGTCACCAATGTATCAAAAGGATATAGAGAAACTGGAAAGTGTCCAGCAGTGAGAGACAAAGATAATATAAGGGATGGAATACAAGCCATATGAGTAAAGGTTGAAGGAACTGAGTATGCTGAACTTCACGGCTGAGGATGTTAGGGAGATTCCCAAACCTGAGCTGGCTTTTGTAGGTGACAAATCTGAGGAACTGTAACAGATTGAAGTGTCACTAGAGGAGGTTTTGGAATTAATTGATAAACTCAACATTAACAAGTCACCGGGACCAGATGGCATTCACCCAAGAGTTCTGAAAGAACTCAAATGTGAAGTTGCGGAACTATTAACTAAGGTTTGTAACCTGTCCTTTAAATCGGCTTCGGTACCCAATGACTGGAAGTTAGCTAATGTAACGCCAATATTTAAAAAGGGCTCTAGGGGTGATCCTGGCAATTACAGACCGGTAAGTCTAACGTCGGTACCGGGCAAATTAGTTGAAACAATAGTAAAGAATAAAATTGTCAGACACATAGAAAAACATAAACTCTTGAGCAATAGTCAACACGGTTTCTGTAAAGGGAAATCGTGTCTTACTAATCTATTAGATTCTTTGAAGGGGTCAAC